>NW_024524489.1:6028692-6382943 GCF_017590135.1 Pyrgilauda ruficollis | reverse complement strand
CCCCGCCCCCCGCGGCTCCGCCGCTGCCGCCGCGACTTGAGGGGAGCGCGCCGAGCTCCGTCCGCGGCCGCTCCGCGACAGCGCAGCGCCCGCTCCGCAGCGCGCTCCGCTCCCGGCCCCGTCGCGACCGCCGCCGGGACCGCCTCCCTTCGCGTGCCTCTCCGCAGGTAAGCGCGGGATAACCGCTTCTTCTCCTCCGCGGGACTTGCGCGGGTCGGGGGCTGCAGAGAAGCAGGAGGATGTGGAGGGAAGTTTGGGCGCGCTCCCTACACCACCGCCCGGAGTGCGGGCACGGCGCTGCGGCGGGGAGAGCCCGCCCGCCCTCCCTCCCGGCGGGGTGCGCGGCGCGCAGGAGCGCAGAGGGCTTAGCCCGCACATCTGGAGCGCACCCGGGGGTTCCCCAAGCTGGGAGTGCGGTGCCTGCGCTGCCCCGGCCCCAGGAGAAGGAGGCAGCGCAAACCCGCCCTGCGCGGGGGCGGAAAGCAGCGCGGGGGACCCGCAGAGCAGCGCCCGCGCCCCGCGGCGCTGGGACCCCCCGGCCGCGCGTTTTAACGCGGATGGTGGGGGGTGCTCCTGCGCGTACCTCGCATCGCTCCCACGGTTGAGGAACTTCCCCCTCCCTCCATCCCTTCTTGCTGCATCTATTAAAAAAAAAAAAAAAAAAAGAAAAAAAGAATCGAGGCGATGCGTTCGCGCCCCTGCGCAGCGCTGTCCCCCGCACCACAAAGTCTGCGGGCGAGAAGATGGGCAACAAAATGGTTGCACAGAAAGAATGCAACAGGCCCAAATTCCCGCTCCGACGCCCCACTTTCTTTGGGAAGAAGGGCTGGCTGCTAATCCTCCTGCTATTCCATAGGTTCTCGCCTAGTTCTAATCAACTTTTCAGCTGTTTTCAGTGTATTAAGTGATTGTGTGCCTTCCGTACAGGCACAGCTAATTAATGGCTTGCAAATAAATAATTCACTACGGTGCACACCTCATCTCTACGTGATTCTGACCTCAAAAATCGTTTCACGACTGCTGGATATGCCAAAATCTTTTTTTTTTTATCCCTTTTCCTCAAATGCAATTAGGAGCTGCAACTTAGTTGATCAGGCAGAGCCCAAGTATTCCTGCATTTCCCAATGCAGTGGTCTTGCTTCTAAGCATCTGCCATAGCTCACAGCAAGCAGGCACAGCTTTCTGATTTTGGGGTTGGCTGGCTGGTTCTTTTTTTGGATTCCTGCTTAGTTTCCAAGCTCATCCCCTTGGTGAATAAAAGCTCAGCTCTTGCACAGACAGCTGCCTTTCTGGCTCAGTCCTGCTCTTTGAGGTCGCCTCAATTTTAATCTCTCAGACCGCAAAGGGGTTTGAGCTCAACCCTGGCACATCCAGGCAAAGTTGCAAGGAGTGTTGCAAACGCGAGGACGAGTGTATGTAATTAACTAATTCATGGAATGCTGTTACCGATGGGTTATTAATTCGGGCTGAAGGCAAGTCGCTTCCCTTCTGCAAGGGATCAGTTGTGGTCAGTTAACAGAGTACAGTGGAGTATTTTCTACACCAGATTCACACCAAAATTCAGAATTACTTTACAGTTAAATCTTATTCCTGCACATTAGCTGAATGCATTTTCACTTGGCCTCTTTGAAACAAGAAGATTCACATTTTGCATTTCCATGTACACCTTATATACGAAGAGGCTGAAAATGTTCAGACTTAAAAAAAACAGTGCATTATCCTGACCCCAATTTCCTTGTTTAAAATATACTGCCCAGAAAGATAGACGCATCAGTTATGCTCCCCATCTATTGCCTGGGGATATGGCATCTTAATGAACATTTCTTTGAATTAGACTGAAAAATGCATTTGTCAATTCAAGTGTATAAAGAAAATAATTATTTGCTATAAAACAGAAAGATCAGTCTGTGTTTTCCTTGTCAATATATGCCACACATTAGATCATACTCAAGAGCTTTCAGTGCCCTTTTCTCCCTCAAAAGAAAACCCACCTTCAAGTTTGCTTTAATTTATTCCAAACCCATACAATACATCCCTGTTTAAGATAGGGTTTCAAATATTTCATAAACAAAAGGTATACCTGGGTTTACAGAAAGCCAATTATCTTGCAATACACTGGGTTTATTCTAATCCTACTTCATGCTGCTATCAAGCTTTTTTATTTTTCCATCCACATTTAATCACTTCTAAAAGCTGTATTTTTTCCTGTCTTCTGTGCTCCTGTATACCAGAAACAGTGACAGCCCTTGGAATATATTTAAAATGCTATTTCTCTTTTTTTTTTTTTCCTTTTTGTACACTTATACCATTTTAACTGGAGAACAACCAGATAGATACTGCAAGTAATCAGCATGGGAAATTCTGTAAACTCTCTAGAAGAGTGATTAATTTTATTTTTTTAAAACTCTCTCCTTTGCAAGCTGCCTCTCTTTTTCTCAACAGGAGACTTTGTTGTAATTAAAGCAGAGAAGACTGGACAGCAGCAAAAAACATCTGACTTGTGGCTCTTAAAAGCACAGGTTTTGTAGCATGTACCACCCCCCAGTGGGCAAAAAACTCTGTAGTAAACGCACAGAGAGCTTTGATCTCCAGAAATAAAGTGGATACATTTTACAGGAAGAACGAAATAAAGATGAGTTTCTGGGTTGGGGTTTTTGGTGCTTGTTTTGGTTTGGTTTTTTTTTTCCTGTCACCAGTAGCTAAAAGTTGTCTGATATTGTGTAAGGCAATGGTGACTAATCAAAGCAATTGCTGGAGTTTGCAAACTTTGCAGTTGCAGTTATTTGAAGTGGCTTCAGTTGGGAGATGGCCATCTTTGTCTCCTTGTAGCAGGAAGCATGGATGCTAATGGCTAGTTAGCTCTTAAGTTTTTTCCTTAATCACTTCAAAGCGCAGGAATGCACGGAAGAATTAATATGTGATTGCTTACATTTCTTTTTAAAAGCAGCCAAATACCACTCAGGGCAGGAATCTTGAAAAGTGTTCAGTACATATCTTCTGGCATGACTCTCTTCTGCCTTTCATGAGCTGTAAGAATTCAAACATTCTTACAGCTTCACATTTTTTCTAATTTTTTGAGGAGCAAAGTTAGTAATCAGGAGATGAGCAAACAGCTGCTTTAAAAAGGAAAGAAACAAAACTACTGAAACTTTATCTAGTGTTCAAGTAATGTTTTTACATGTCGGGAATTTTGTGCCAGAAACTCCCTATCAGGTATAATTCTACCTAAACTTGTCAAGAGGGGAAAACCAGATTTTTTTCCCTTGAAACAATGGCAGCATTTGTTCTCTATTCTTTTATTTAATGCCCAGACAAGTTACCTCAGCAGCAGCTCTCAGAAAGAAAACCTAGAAGCCGTAATTGGCTAAACTCAAAGAGAACTAAAATACAAACCAAAAATCCATTGCAAAAGACCCTCCCTCAAAGTGTTTTCTTAACGTGCAACCTTTCCTTCAGCAGACTAGTCAAAACAAGAGAGTGAGAAGGAATAAAGTAATAGTCTGGGTCTTTTCAACCCAGCATCTTCAAAACTAGGAAATATTTTAGAAGTAAACTTCAGAAGAGAGCCACTCATAGTTCATTTCCATCCTCTACATTAAATACAGGTTTGGCTGATCTTGGGCGTGGAGTCAAGCTTTTACTTAGAATTCATTTCTAAGTCAGATTTACTTGCATTTGAGGGAAGATCACATAAAAATTTGCATTTTTTAGGACACTTGAGTTAGACTTAATAAGACACAAGCAATATTATTCCTACTGCACAAGAAGTGGGAGCAAGTTTTCTGCCAGTAAATGAAATCTCCAACAAAAAACAGTAACAACAAATTTCCCTAACGTGATACAGTCTGACTGAAGGGCTCACTCTCACTTTAACAAACTCCTTTGCATTTTTTGCCCCTTGGAGAGACAGTGAGAGGACCTTCTGCTTGCCTAGCGCCAAACAAAAGGCTGGGGCACCTTCCTGAAATACGATGATCGTGGAAATTGCAGCTCCTAGACAGGGTGCTTAGAAAGCATTTTGCTGTCACTATCAACTAACCCTGAGTAATACACTTAAAGAAAACAAAGTGTGGACATTGTTTTAAGTCGAGATTAGCACTGTGGAACTTCTTTGAAAAAGAAAAAAAAAGTTGGTGAAGCTGTTTAAGCTGCAGCATGACCTTTGTAAGCACAACTGACATTATAAGCAGTAGATGGACTTTACAAGTATTTTCAAAAATAAGCACATTTTGTGTTTCTGGTATGTTTCAGATTCTAAACAAATACAGAGCTAATTCTTGAATAGAAGTACACTGGTTAAGCAAATTGGCTTATCAAGTATGTACATTCTAGTGGTGGCTTTGAATAATAGCTTT
Source organism: Pyrgilauda ruficollis (assembly GCF_017590135.1). Taxonomy (NCBI): domain Eukaryota; kingdom Metazoa; phylum Chordata; class Aves; order Passeriformes; family Passeridae; genus Pyrgilauda; species Pyrgilauda ruficollis. Next base: position 6,378,588 of record NW_024524489.1, on the reverse strand, counting down.
GTCTTTTACAACCTAAAAATACCTAGTAGTTTCCCTTTCCTCTGTTACTTTGATGGTAAAAAAGAAGCCACTGAGCTACCAGAGTTACTGCTGGAGAACACAGAGCTAGATTAGAAATTCAAATAAGCATTGTGTGACCTCAAGTGAGGCAGGTCTTGATTTTATTCACATTTTATATTAGCCTGGAAAGATATCTTTGACACTGTTTTTAGAAAGAATCCAAACTTTTCAAATATACCAAAACTATTTATTTTGTTAAGCCATTGCCTGCGTATAGTCCAGCGAGTGCAGCTGGACTCCATACTTCAGGGTAAATACAATGTTCTTCTTATGTACTTTTTTTTTTTTTAATAGCTTAACTTATGTTGAACATTTTAAAATCAGATGTCCCCTTTGCTGTACCACAGCAGTAAGCCCACATGCAAGGTCCACACAGTCCCAGGAAAACTAATTTAACCATGTGGTTCAGAAAAGTTCAGGAAAACATTCAACTTGGAATAAAGAGCAAAAAGGCTCCTGTTCAGTTTTTCCAATGTTACTTTTGTTACCAAAAAACAAGGACTGATTTTTGCATTTAAAAATTATTAGCACAGTTTCTAAAATCTGGTCTGCTCAAAAATAATGGCTTCTTTCAAAACCATGTGTCCATGAAGCCTCCCAATCTGATGCTGCAGAAACCTGGACACAGTGTCCGTACCAGTGGGGGTCACTTTTCTTTTCATCCTGCCAGATCAGCTATAATGACTTGGTGTCAGGGAATATTTAGAGACAGCTCAAGGAGGGGAAAGTTGGAGCATGGCAGCACGATTCCCTTCTTCTCTGTAGACAGATCACTGGAGCCTTTGATATGCAAAAACATTGTTTTCAGCTATAGCTTGAGATATGAAAGGGAAATGCAAGATATCAAACAATCAAGACCTGAAGAAAACTATTCTAAGTTTAGAAAAGGGAGTGGGGGGTATAGTCTTAATCCACATTTTTGAAACAGTGTCGTCTTCTCCAAAGAGACCTTTTCTTTTTCTTGCTCTTGTTTTCATGTAATTTTGAGAGAGAGGATAAAAAAAAATTCCAGGAACTTAATGAGCTTTAGTGCTTTCATTTTAATCCTACACATTACTGCTATTATAATAGTGGCAATAAATGAAGAGATGACTATCAAATGAAGCACAGAGGAAACAGTTTATGTGCTAGAAAGGTAAAATAAATGGACTTGCTGTGTGCTTGTATCTATGTAATGTATGCATACTAGAGCCAACGTTTTGCTTAATACTAACAAGTTTTTTACAGCTCAGAGTTCTAAAGAAAATTTATGATTTGAAGTACTTAAAAGTTATTGTAGCCTTCAAAGGCCTATTAAAGGAATTTATATTCCTATTTCACCATACCCTTCCAGAAAATACTTTCTATCACGACTTCACATTAGTTCCTAAGAGACACCATTTTTTTCTACAGCTGTTAAGTTGTTCTGTATTTCAAAGTTTTAGGAATAGGGCCTGGTCTTCTTTCCCCAAACACTTGAGTAATACAGAGCAAGAAAACTAGACACTGGAAGAATACAGAGCTTTTTTGTTCCGTTTCATAATGATTATATAATTTACCCAAATTACATAAGTTACTACTAAACATGTATTCCCTTCTATTCTAAAATGTGGCCACATAGACTGTGTTTTTGCCTTAAATAAAGTATACATAAAAATAGTTATTTATGCCATCGTGGGGGTCTCTCATTTTGAGTTCTTTTTTTTTTTTTTTCCCATTGGACAACTGCTGAAAACAAGATGCTGAAAACAAAGCTCAGAGGAGCATGAAAGCAGCAGCAGGAGAGAACAGTCTTTTCCATTCCCTCACTGGTAGTCACACCATCTCTCAAATGGGGGGCTTTGGGGGTTTTTTTAATGGTTAACCTTCTTCTATGAAAAAGAGCAGCAGAATTTGTATTTATTTAAATATATCACTGCATATTCTGGGTTGCTGTAAGGAGTATGACTGCTCTGTTTCATAACAGAGGTGCTACAAATTGCAAAGGACATTTTTAAAACAGAGAGTGCTTGTGTTTAGGTCAAGTATTTTACAGAGGAGCAGAAGATGCTCTAGTTTTGCTCCCAGGAAGGCAGCTAGGCAAGCATTACTCAGCACGCTGTTCCTGCCAAGTATTTTGGTTCCGAGGATTGTGCTCAGTCCCTTGGACAAACGTGATGTCACAAAAGGGAAAAGCAAGTACATGTTAAGGATTTTTTTCATTTCATGTTTAACCACTTTTATTTCAGACATGCTACCTACAAACTTGCTGGGGGCTTGGTATCTCACTGGATACTGTATGCAGTGATACAAAGTAGCCGAAGTTAAAAATGCTGTTTAAAAAATAATTGGCGTTCTGTAAGAAGTACAAATGAAAGAAATAATAGTTTTCTTCTTTTTAGAAATTTTACAGACTAAACCCACCTATGTATTGCCAAAAAGCAGACACAGATGCCTGGCTAGTCCCTAGCTCAGAATCAACATGCTGCAAGTGGGAAATGTATTCATACAATGCTTTGGCAAAAATGCTTTCCCTTTCACCCAGTAGCTAGTGAAGAGTAATTAGCTCCTTTTACACTTAAAACCAAGGAGAATACATCTATTTACCAGGAACACAAAGCAAGCAACCATTTTGGCCTCCTCCAAGGAGGTAGCACTGGCATTTGACATCAGATGAAAAACATAATTTACAAATATTTTATTACTCTCTGCCTTTATTTTTCTACTGAAACAAGGGAAAATACAATTCCAGCAAAACTGCAGTAACATGAAACTACACACCAAAACATTTTTTGAAAGAGCTTTCTTGATTTTGCTGAAATACCAGTGCCTTGGGGAAACAAGGTGTGCTACTCATGTACAGGGGATGCAGCCCTTAAAACTAGTGTGCACCAGTTGTTATTAATTCCAATTTTTTTGTTTTTACTTTTGCAGGACATTAGGAGTTCGAGGAAAGCTTTCAAAGGGGAGTTTTCTGGGAAGGAAATCATATTTTTGTGGGGGTTTTTTATAATGAAGAAAACCATCTGAATTGCCTGATGTTTCTGTGGTAAAGTAACTTGCATTCTTGCAGCACAGGAGGAATTCTTTCCTGCATTACAAATTTGGAAGAAGTGTTAAAAAGTGAGAGTTGGAAAATGGTTCTCTGAAAAAGGTGTGGATGTATCAGGATGTAGCTACTGTACAAAGGTCATACTTGGATAATTCTGGATAGGAAAAAGTATCCCTTTCCTGACCTCCTGAAGAGGCTACAATCCTTCGAGCCTCAGCATAATGAATGGTTTCTATCACGCCGCACTAAAGTTCCCTCCTCTGACTACGACGCGGCACAGAAGAGTTTGTAAGAGTTACAAAGAAAGTAATTCCTGCTAAAGGCATTAAACCAAACAAAAGAGGCTCTTCATTCACAGACTTTACATGAGGACTAAAATAGAAGGAAGCTGAAGCTTTTCTACGCTGGGGCCTGGTGTGCTTATGTACCATGATAAATCTTGGTTGGAATGCTCATTGAGTGTCGTGCCAGGAGCCAGGAAACACACACACCACCACCAAGGACCATCTGAGTAAACACCATCGAGAAAAAACTGCTTCATGGAGTAAACCGTAAGAGTGACTGGGCAGAAAGACATCCCTTTACTGGATTATCCTCAAGCACAAAATTTACTCATACCTTTAAATACGGTAGGATCAATATAAATTTATTTTCCTTTTCATGCCTCTGAGAATAAAGTTCAATTAATATATGAACCCATAAGAGAAAAGGTCATGACACTGCTTAATGCATAGGTCATCTTGCAGGAGTTCTCACAACCCTAATTACAATGGTAATTGAATTATGTTGTCTTAAAAGCTATAAAAATGCTAATTACCTGAGCTCAGTGTACAAACACACTACTAATGCAAAGTACAGTCTCAGTCTCAAGAGTTAATTTCTACTATGCTAGTAATAAGAAGGGAAAATGTGGTTAAACCTGCAAAATAGACTCTTATGAGTGTGCTACTTAGTAAGACGACTTTTGAGAATGACAAATATTTAAACATGAAATTAAGCATGTAATGAAATATTTCATCCAGTGAACTAGAAAGCCATAGCTCTACCAGTTACCTCTCAGTTGTAACATTCACCTTTCTGAGCAGTCACTTAAGCTTGAAAAGCAAGCAGAATAGTCCATAGTATTTGTAAGTTACACACTGTGAAGTTGAGCACTGGGAAGGACTTGGGAAAATGTCTTCACTGGCCCTCACTCTTTTGTCTGCATTTTATGCTTTGCTTTTAGGGCTTTTTTTGAACTTCTGAAATAGCTACCACTAGACTTGTGGGTTTGGTAAGGGTTTTATAGTTCACTTAAGGGCTCCTGAGGAAGTTAGCTGGCTTAGGAATTACTTCTTATCTTTCAGATATAGAATGATTTACTTGAACTCTGGTGTGACTTCAGTTCTGTTCTTATCTGGTATCTGTGAACAAAGATTGTCGGTACACATGAAATGGGAAGGAATCCTTAGAAAGTCTTGTTGCTTAAGCAAAATAATTCACAGATCAGGCATACTTGATTATATTATTTTCAATCACTATGCAGAATAACCTATTTAGTTAATTGAACTAGTACAAGTAGTAGAATTATTGATGTAAGGAAAAGAGAGTGGAATGCATTTACGCACTTGAATTTTGGTTTAATGTGTGTTTCAGATGTCTTCTGTAATGTTGATTTTTTTATTGCGGTTTCTTCACTGATGATCTGGATAATTTTGTTTGTTTGGTTTTTTTAGATTGTTGAAGATCAGAACTGTATAGAAATCTCATCATTCCTGACCATGATTAGTGTTACCTGGAGCATCTTCCTAGTTTGGACTAAAATAGGGCTGTTACTTGACATGGCACCTTATTCTGTTAGTGCCAAACCATGCCCTTCAGTATGTCGCTGTGATGTGGGTTTCATATATTGTAATGATCGCGATTTGACGTCTATTCCTACAGGAATCCCAGAGGATGCAACTACCCTCTTCCTTCAGAACAATCAAATAAATAATGCTGGGATTCCTTCAGAACTGAAGAACTTGCTTAGGGTGGAAAGAATATATTTATACCGCAACAGCCTAGATGAATTCCCCACTAACCTCCCTAAGTACATTAAGGAACTGCATTTGCAGGAGAACAATATAAGGACCATTACTTATGATTCACTTTCAAAAATTCCTTATCTGGAAGAACTGCATTTGGATGATAATTCTGTTTCTGCCGTTAGCATCGAGGATGGAGCTTTCCGGGACAACATCTATCTCAGACTTCTTTTTCTCTCTCGAAATCACCTTAGCACCATTCCCTGGGGGTTGCCTAAAACCATAGAAGAGCTACGCTTGGATGATAATCGTATTTCCACAATTTCTGAGTTGTCCCTTCAAGACCTTACAAATCTAAAACGCCTTGTTTTAGATGGAAATCTTCTAAATAATCATGGATTAGGAGACAAAGTCTTCATTAATCTAGTCAATCTTACAGAATTGTCATTGGTCCGCAATTCACTCACAGCTGCACCAGTGAATTTGCCGGGAACAAACCTAAGAAAGCTTTATCTCCAAGAAAACCACATCAACCGTGTGCCCCCCAATGCTTTCTCTTACTTAAGGCAATTGTATCGACTAGATATGTCCAATAACAATCTCAGCAATTTACCTCAGGGTGTCTTTGATGATCTGGACAACATCACTCAACTTTTTCTTCGCAACAACCCTTGGCACTGCGGGTGCAAAATGAAATGGGTACGTGACTGGTTACAGTCACTGCCTTTAAAAGTGAACGTACGTGGACTGATGTGTCAGGCACCAGAAAAAGTACGTGGAATGGCTATCAAAGACCTCAGCGCAGAACTGTTTGACTGTAAGGACGATAGCGTGATAAGCACCGTCCAGATCACTACTGCAGTACCAAACACGTTATACCCAGCCCAGGGACACTGGCCCATTTCTGTGACCAAACAACCAGACATCAAGACTCCCAACCTAAATAAAAACTACAGAACCACAGCAAGCCCCGTACGCAAAATCATTACAATATTTGTGAAATCCGTAAGCACGGAGACTATTCACATCTCCTGGAAAGTTGCACTACCAATGACTGCTTTGAGACTGAGCTGGCTCAAGATGGGTCACAGCCCTGCCTTTGGATCTATAACTGAAACTATAGTTACAGGCGACAGAAACGACTATTTGCTCACGGCTCTCGAACCAGAGTCACCATACCGTGTGTGCATGGTTCCCATGGAAACCAGCAACATCTATCTCTCCGATGAAACGCCCGAATGCATCGAGACCGAGACGGCGCCTCTTAAGATGTACAACCCTACCACCACCCTCAATCGGGAGCAGGAGAAAGAACCTTACAAAAACTCCAGCTTGCCCTTGGCTGCCATCATCGGCGGCGTGGTGGCACTGGTGGCCATAGGGCTGCTGGCCCTGGTCTGCTGGTACGTGCACAGAAACGGGTCCCTGTTCTCCCGGAACTGCACCTACAGCAAGGGACGCCGGAGAAAAGATGACTATGCCGAAGCAGGAACCAAGAAGGATAACTCCATCTTGGAAATCAGGGAGACTTCTTTCCAGATGATACCAATAACCAGTGACCAAGTGTCCAAGGAGGAATTTGTAATACACACCATTTTCCCACCTAATGGCATGAATCTGTACAAGAACAGCCACAGTGAAAGCAGTAGTAACAGGAGCTACAGAGACAGTGGTATTCCAGATTCAGATCATTCACACTCATGATACTGAGGGACGTGAAAGACTGGTTTGGGTTTTGTTGGGTTTTTTGGGTTTGTTTTGTTTTTTAAAGAAAACAAGAAAAGACTGACTTAACAGTTGCTGTTCTACTGCAAAACACTGGATTAAAAGACTGACAAAGCAATGTACTGTACATTTGCCATATAATTTATATTTAAGAACTTTTTATTAAAAGTTTCAAATTTCAGGCTACTGCTGCGATTAATGTAGTGGGGATACCTGACCACAATTCTATATTTTAGTATTTTTTAGTAATTTGTACTGTATTTTCCTTGCTAATATTGAAGTTACAGACCATTTAACTTTTGTGTTCTACTGAGTAAGATGACTTGTTGACTGTGAAAGTGAATTTTCTTGCCGTGTTGAGCAGTCAGAACATTCATCTGAGATCCTTGTAAGTGTAAGCACAGGTCATTTTTCACTTTGGTATCAATAAAATAATGTTAAACCTGGCAAGTCAGGAAGATCAAAAAGTGGTTACAAAAGCTCACAGAACTTCCAGTGTTGGGTCTATTAAATCTGTAAACCACAACAATATTCAATAAACAAAAATGTGTGTAGTAATGGGCAATATCAGCTGTCTGGATATATCCATTCAACAGTAGTGAAATCCAGTTTAAATTAGAATAATCAAATTGATGATATGCATGAGACTGAAGCTTTTGACAAGCGTTAAAAAAAACCCGTAATCCCTAGAGGAAAGCATAATCAAATTCCTAACAAAGAAATTAAAAATAAAGTGGTAGGCTCTACAAACCAAGGGGGTAGATACAGTTCAGGAATAGTTTTTTTGTTATCAGAATCAGTGGTCTGTATATTACAGACAAAATAGTGATGGATGCTCACAGGCATTTGGGAGACAAAGGCAGGAAGACAGAGACAACACTTTGAAACTGCTTTGAAAAGAGAAAGGGCTGAAAGTGCAGTTTCACAAGAAAAGAGAGCAGGACAAAACCCAAGGCAATAAAAGCAAGGTCTCAAAAAGTGTGGTCCCAAAGGTGAGCAGACAAATGGAGAATGCAGCTATTCTGAAGCATATACGAGTCTGTGTTCAGTGTAATGCTGTTACAGTCAGGAATACTGCCCATTACTGTCACAGTTATCCAGAAATTCCTTGGTAAATCTGTAAGGTAACATGTTTCTTTCTGCCTTCCTGCTGAACTATGAGCTATTTCATGTTTAAACCCCAAGCCACTCTTTGTTGCAATAATCATTCTGTTCAACTAAAAACCAAAGTGCTTTGTACGCCCTTTGGCCAGTCTTGTGTGTGCCTTGATCCAACACTACATGTATCAAGCTTTTAAAAACTAAGAAAAAAGGAAATAATAAAATACCCACCTTTTCATACATAACTTAACTATGAAAAATACTGGTCTTATTCATGAATGAAGTTGAAAAACTACTTCAAAAGTATGCTGCACCTCTGCAGTGCTCTGATAAGAAACCCACTCGGAAGCTCCTACTTCTCAGGTCATGAGCTTCACCTCTCTGTGTTCAGGTTAACAGTATTGCCCTTGCAGGTTTTCTTCATTATTAATCACTTGGAAAAAAAGTTTTCACAACAGCAAACAGTGTGAACAATGAAAGGGAGGGAAAGTGTGGAGTTACAACCCTCTGAAGTATGGGGTTTTTTTTAAAGAAACAGCAAATGAAAAAATTTAATATTTCAGACAATATCTCAGACAAGAAGGAATGTATACCAAATGCAGTTTAATTCTCTAAGAATTTTAGTGGTGCTTGGCCTGTTTCCCTAAGAGTGGTAAAGAATGAGAGATGAAGAAAGAGTGACCAACACTGAGACTAATGGTTTCAGCAATCAGCCTTCAAATGAATCTCCTACCAGGGATCCATCTAACTGCACAGACCCAAAATTTCCAGTAACATATTTTTTTCATCCTCATTTTCCAGATGTGCCTAGGGAAGTTCCTTTCCAAACTCCCTGTACCATGGAATTGTTGACACATCACTTTCAGAAATGTCTCCTGCAGTTTCCTGAGCAGTGGAGGCAAGCAGCACTGTGCTTCCTTACTGACCTTGTACAAACCATGTCTCCTTTGCATGGAGCTTTGAATGGATCCCTGGAAAGGGGAGTGTAACACTCAGCTCAGTGCAATGCACCAAACAAGACTATTTTGCTCTGTTGTCCCATCAGGTGCCAGTCTAGGGAAGGGCAAGATGGCCAAGACTGAGCATGTGGAGCCTCATTATGTTGATGTGCAAAAAGCTTCCCAAGCAATGAGCAGGGAAGGAAAATGACACAGAGGGACTGGACAGACCTGTTCTTTGTCTACACTCACACAGGGGCATCCCTGATATCTGAGCCCAAGAAATGGCTGGGTCACTGGCAAGAGAGCCTAGTTCTTTGCCAGCAGTTCTCCGGTTATAAAATTAAACAGGTTTTGTTGGATTTTCAAGGTATTTGAAAACCTCTGTCTTAGTTGGCTCCAAATTTATGTTGTGAAAAAGGTAAAACAACACTCAGTGAGTACTTTGCTTTCTGAGGCACCTAAGCCAGAAGTGCCTGGTAATGGTATGTACCAACTCCAGTGATGCCACACAAGGTCATAAGGGTATAAAGAAGTTGGCATTTAAAGAGAAAACTGTATGACAGTCTTAAATAAAATGGCTTTTTTATGTGACATTTTTGCCTGTGAGGCAGTAGGGTACAAATCCAAAGCAACTTCAGTAAATCAACCCAGTTGTTCCTACTTCACCTTTTGCCAGCAAGAGTGAGAACTTGGACAGGGCTCTGTCTTCCTCAGGCAACCAGGTCAAGAGGTTGGTTGCAGGAGAGCTGGTGTCCTCTTACCACAAGTGATGCCAGTGCAAAAAATGGCACACTGGAGTGTACAAGACCTTCCTCGGGTTCTACAGAAACCTCTACTCCACACACATGATGTTAAAATTAATTTGGCAAGTGAAAGATTGCTTTCAAACTAAACTGTGTGTTTTTTCCTTTGGCTGTTTATACAAAGTTCTGTTCCTCTCCATGTCAGGCCCATCTCTTTGAGACTGCTGCTTATCCTAGTGCTGCAGTTGCTGCATGCAATGCTCCCCAGCAGCATCATAAATCCCTTCAGCTAGACAGGTATATACGCAGGCAAAGCAGATTACTACAGTAGGCACTTTATTCAGCACATTGATCAAAATAACATTAAACCACATTAAATTTATCTCAGTTTTCAAATTCCATGTTATTTCTGTGTACTATTCAATATTTAATTGTGGAGCAAGGGGTGGGGTTTTTTCAGTGTTGCCTAAACCTATGTGCAGAGTTCACTTGATCAATACTCTCCATATGCAAATACTATGCTAACTATCTTTTACATTCTTTATCATTGTCCCTTTTTAAATTTATATTGCTATCCTGAATTTGCCCACAGTTCTGTTTTAACCTGAAAGCTGTCTCCAAAAACACCCTGGTACTTTGGAAGCAGTGTTAATTTTGTCTCATCTTGGCACCTTCCAGAATTAGGGCCAGGAGCTGGACTCAGTGATCCTGATGGGTCCTTTGAACTCAGTATATTCTATGATTCTATGAGAAACTTGCTTCATTTATAAGCTGTTATTTCCTAGCTTTATACCAGAGCCTGATGTGCAGCAACTGTTGGGGTTTTTTGATTGTTTTTTTTTTTTCTTTTTTTTTTCTTCTGGCTTTAACAGTACCAAATTCAAAGTATTATGGTCTTGGAACACAATTTCCATCTCTCCTGCTAATGCACTAGTGAGCATGCAAGCTATCTTGTGCCAATGCTGTACATATTGAATGTAGAGCAGCAAATGCAATAAAGCAAGAGCAAAAGTAATAAAGGCTTATTTGCTATTAAAATAATTTACTGATGACATAATGCACTAAAGCATATATACAGACTTCCCTGCTATGAGGATAAAATTTTGTACATTCACCTGCAGCTAAAGTTGGATAAGATCTTCAGAAGTGAGCTGGCAGATGCCATCTGCATCAATTTATCCAAACTACACTTGTTTGAGATAGTTTTGGGCAGAACCATAATTTACATGGGTACTCTCCACTTTCAAAATGCCTTAACCTTACTTCCAAATCCATATATTGTTTCAGCATCACCTAGGGACTGATCTTTGTTTAATTAACTGTTTCTTTACTGATACCAGAACAGGCAGAGCTTCAAGCCACAAGCCAGCACTTAACCATCAGTGATTTTTTTTTTTTTTCAAATCATGAAGTTACTCCATACAAGGAGTTTTCATCTTCCAAACTAGCCCAGAGTGGTTCCATTAGAGAGAAAAAGCTCATTGACTGAATTCACACATCAGAATTCTACTTCTTCTTTTTTTTTTTTTTTTTTTCTTTGCAGATGAATTTAATTTTGGGGTGGTAGATAAGAGTCCCACCCTTGTGATGAAATTAAAGCCCTTTCAAACACTCTGAAGTTATAGCCACGATACAGGTATTAAATTCTGGACACAATTGCTTTAAAAGTCTTTTTCTGTTAAACACGAATGTTTGATTTAATAGTTCTTTCATCAAATCATTGCCTGCTTCTCTGATAAAAACTAGAACAAAGCAGAACGTGAATCTCAGTAAAAGGGTGGCAAAGCAGAGGCTCAAAACAAGCATCACCTTGTTTTCTCAGTACAGGACATCAAGTAAGATACTCACAGCATGGCAGTCTTTTAGTGATGCCTGAAGAACATTTCTCCCCTGGGGGAAACCAAGACACTTCAAATGGGTGTTAAATAAACATTCTCTGGATTTTTGATGGTCTAAGGCTAAGGCATACAATACATATTTTGGCAACCAAGCAAATGTCCATCATGGATGGACATCATAAATACCCTATGCCTGAAACATGCAGGTCAGGATTCCAGATGTGGATTTCCCAAATTCAACTGCTTTTCACAGCCCCTTTTTGTTTTCTTAGGATGAAAATTTAATGGAGTCACAGTATAAAACCCATCAAGATTAACAACATAAGCTGAAAACATCTTTTTGATATCTGAAGCTGGACCTTCTAAGCTTAGCAAGAACTCATAAATAAGTTATAAAAATAGAAGGATCTTAATAGGGCTAATTAAATAATCTGACTTGTTCAAGCTGGTTGATAGTGTTCATATAGGCTGATACTCTGTCCTGAACAGCCCTCTTAAGTCATCAAAAACAGGGAGCAGATCATAGCCAAGTGCTAGCACACGCTTCTGTCCCCTGGCTGAGCTTAAGGAATATCTATCTATAGACGGAGCTGTGGAAGGTCTAATTGTTCCAACTCGAGGGGCTGCACCACGTTCTTTAATCACTAACTGTGGGAACATCATTTACAAAAGGATGAAATTATGCACATTATGCATAATTTAATGTCCCTGATTTATGCAAAATATTTAAAAATTTATTTAGCTCAGAACTGCACATCCAATTTATGTAATACCGCTTTCCTCCAGCGGCCTTAGTCCCTGACAAATGCCTACTAGGAAACTGGCTTTCCATATGAAAACAGATGTTTTTTGTGGATGTGGGGATGAGTTTTGCTTAATATTTTTTCTGCTCTTTTTTTTTTTCTTTTGTAATTAGGAACAATAAATAATTTTACTGCAAATCTTTCAATTTTTAATGGAATACAAATTCAGCTGGTTGATAATTTTAAATTAATACCCTCAGACACTGCAGGTGCTGGTGTGATAAAAGACGTCCCCACAAACTCTGCTTTCCCATCTCACCTCACAATAATGCTTTCCAGGGTTTTACTTGAACCCTTGCTTTTACTGCAAGGATTGCAAAAAGGTAATGAAATCTGTTTTCACTACTGTAAGATCAAAACTAGGGACTTATAAATTTTGAGATGCACACGAGCAGTTGTGTTTACATAGTGCAGGCGTGGCTTAGAAGCAGCATCTTTCAGGCTAGATTACACACAAGAAGCCACAGCAAATCTAAGCCTTTGTCCACCTCTGAGCCTGTATTAACAAAATTTCCTAAAATTTCCTAAATGACCAAGCATCAGCAGCTTCAACAGGCAGTACAAGAAGGCCTCCTTACCTTACACATCATCTTCAGCTACTGGTTTGTGTGTGTGAAGTGGAGTTAATTTGGCTTCCTTAAGTGTTGTTTTTCCATGGATTCAATGAGGAAGTACAAAAGTAACCGTTTTTAAAAAGGTAAACCCTTCTACCAAGGAATGCTGACAAAGCAGAGGATTTAAGAAATTATGTTTTAACTGTTATTCCAGAATTACATCCCAAATACAAGCCTGTAAACCCTACAAACTTCCTGATGGTATGTATAATATGCTCACCCCCTGTTTAAGCTGTTTTACAGCTGTTTTACATTTAATGGACACGAGTTATTTGCATTGCACTCCTCCTCAAACTATTTTCATTTTCTACACAGTTTGAGCATGGATAGGTACAGAATCTGTGGTATTTTGTTTGTTTACCTGGTTTCAGTAATCTTCTCAAGAAACATTAAGACACTTATTTCCAAAGCCTGATGGAATAAATTGCCCACGAGGAACACGAGCTCATTAACAGAAAGAAAGCCATATACAGGGAAATGCTAACCCAGTGAGTAAATACAATTTTACGGCCTTAGCTGATAACACAGAACCTCTGCCTAATGTCTTTAAAGCAATTATTTTACCTTATGAACTCCTTAATGGCATGTAACCTACTTCATCCTCTAAAAACCTTTTCATTTCTCCCTGAAACAGAAATGACATACAGCGTGCTGAAATAAAAATTAAGAAAAATGCCACGGTACTGCCTGCTCTTGGAAGTTTTTCTGGTTGCTGAAATTCAGCACTTGGCAGCCAAATGAAGCAGTCAGGAGAATATCACTAGGGGAACTAAATTGCTGACCTCATGCAATTTCCTTGGATAAAGGAAAAAAAGACAGCAATGGAACTGCATGTAAGACCTCACCAGCTCAACCATGGCTATCTCAGACAGACCCTCACCTCTCCCAGTTTGGTGCTTTTGATTACAGGAAAATTTGTAAGTACATTTAAGGGTCAAAAAGGTTGAGAACCAGCAGGACAACCACCATTTCTAGGTTCTTCTTTCTATTATGGTTTTTTTATTTGTTAATTAAATAAAGCTCATTGAGAGCATTTGTTCAGTAAACAGGACTGTTATGCATGCAAAACCTCTTTATTGCTAATCACTCTTGTTGACACATAGTGGAATAGTGCTGAACCCACTTTAAATAGTTTTCATTTAAATCCAGGGCAGGCGGATCACAAAATATTTTCCCTGGAAATCTCCACTATTCCCTGAACTTACAGATACATGATGTTAAGGGCGGGGGAAACAAGATAACAATATATCCTAAGAAGTTGCTCTTACCACTGTTGCTTTTCTATGTTCCATATACAAGTTTAAGAAAGTCCAAATAAACAAGATCAATTAAAGAGAATTTGGAGGAGAAGTGCAATAACACAAAATCACATTTCTACTACTGAGAATTGAATTATGCTAAAAAAAAGAACAATTACTTTGTTTATCATAATTTATCTGTCTCAGGAAATGCTCAGGTGTTTCATTATCTGCTGGCCTAGGGACAGAACTGCACTGATCAGTGTTCCTTGGGTACAGACAGAGGCATTACAAGGAGCCAAATACACCTGAACAAAACTAATAGGGACTGATTTTGTCCAAAAAAAAAAAAAAAAACCTAAATTTCTGTGTTTTGTCCCTAATTCTGAAATCTATTACTATCCTATACTAGTCTTAAAAAAAAAAAAAATAAAATAAACCAAAAAACAAACAAATAGCTTATCTTTCAAGCATGGAAAATCTGATGTAATGCCAAGCTTTACCCATAAATAAGTCTTTAAAGTTTTGTTTATATGACTTCATACTAAATGCTATAATGAGCACATGTTTATTGAGGACTTCCCCAGTGTTTTTCAATACATGTTCTGCACAGAAGTAAATGGCCATTCGTACAGTACAGGTCCCACCCATTTTCCCTGTGTTATCAACTGACTTCTTTAACAATTATATAATTTTAGTGTGCAGTACCGGTCCCACCCATTTTCCCTTCCCATTTTCCCTGTGTTATCAACTGACTTCTTTAACAATTATATAATTTTAGACATAAAATACTAGAAATGCAAAAAGTGGTTTATCAAATTTTTTAGGGTATTAGAAATAGGAGAGAAAAAAGAAAATTATACTAGGATGCTAATTAGATGAAAAAGGGTGCTATTGTATGCTGCAGGGAGATTTTCTTTGTTTCCCTGAAAGGAAAAAAAAACCCTAAACTTCCACCAACTCAGCTATTTTGACAAAAGGACCTATGGAGCTGCTCATGCAAGAAACACATCTTGTTCCCAAAGCAACCACACCACTTTGGGGAGGGAGGGGAAGAGAGTCTCTCTCTTTGATATGGATTTGAAGGTGATGTCCTGTGTCCCATGAAGGAGCACCCCGCTGGTACAGTCAGAAGAAACTGGATTGTGTTAATATCCATTCTAAACTCAACACTGCTATTGCTGCAAAACTAGGGAGCAAAGCAACCCAGTCTCGGGAACTTCAAATAAACCCCCAAACAAATCAAAAAAACAACCAACCCTGCAAAATCCTCAAAAGGCACCTATCAAAGTGATTTCAATCCAGTGATCCGGTACACAGTCAAAGGATGTAAGCTCTTCTAATCCCACTCTTTGAGCTCCTCCAGGCTCCAGCTCCCGTTGCCATGGCCTGGCTGACACCTCCTGCAAAGGACAGGAGCCCACAGCCCAGCGGTGCCTCCTGCACGGCCTGACGGCTGCTGGCTGTGGGTTTACACACTGCAAAAACAGCCTGGGAGGCGAGGAGCATGAGCAGCACCCATTCCAGTCCGGGAGGTTTTACTACAATGAGTTCAGCTCCAGGCAGGCTGCCGTCACCAGCATATTTCTGACAGGAATTTTGTTTTTCCTCCACAGAATACCTAACACTACTGAAAGCACCCACTGTTACGTTATATACTGCTGGTTTATTTAGATAAAATAATATTTAAAGTTACCTACTGTTCTCCTTTGTGCTAATAAAGACTAACTTTATCCTTCAGTATAATCCTGCCAAATCAATTAAAACGCATTCAGCGGGTTGAAAGGATACTAGTGAAGTATTAACAAAAGCCTGGTTTGGATTATGCAAAATTCTGCAGACTGATTTCTATGGCAAAGATTTCTGTGGCAATACTCTCAGGAAAAGAAAATAAATCTAGTTCTTCGAGATGTTTCTTACTATGTTTTGCTCAGCAGCTCTAGGAAGTTATTAGGTCAAATCCCCACAACACTGACCTCTTTCTGAGGTTTGCAAGTCAATATGTGAGTGATGAGTGAAGTCTCCCCTAGTCGTTCATGGAATCTCTACAGTGCTGCTACAAACTGGTGCTTAAGGATAATAAATAGGAAAATGTCTGAGAACAGAAGCAGCTCATGTCTGGGTATGCTTGGGTGCATCACTGTCAGCTGAGGAACCCATCTAGGACATGCCGGTGCCTTCCCGGAATGAAGCAGAATTCCTGAGGATAGGGAAATGAACCATGCTAGGTGTCAATGGGAGCTTGGAAACCTGCCAAGGCATGCATTCCCATGTCTCACAACCAGCTAAAATGCCACTATGGAGGGGAAAAAACAATTCTTCCCCCACTGAGAAGGAGCTCCAGCAAGTGCTCTTACTTGTGCTAGGTCTGGTCAGCAGACAGTCAATACTGCTTCCTTTGCAAAAAAAAAAACCCATTGGGATGAACTTTCATCTGTCAAACAAGCCAGGGATCATGTTTTCTAGTGCTTTCACATTTGTAAGAAGCTGCCTCTGACATCTCCCCCCAGGGCTTGATCATACAACGAAGGAAAAGTAGAGAATTTTAAAGACACTGGCAAGCGTTTGGTCTTTCAAAATGTCATCGCTAATCTCCACATCATCCAGCCTGCTCAGTAATCAAGATAGAGGAACTGTACAAGTGCAAATTAGTGTCACTTATGTCCTGAAAGCAACTAAGAAAGAGGATATGGAATAAGTATGCCCAAAAGCAACATCAAATTTATTCTCCATGATCAGATGGGAGATTTACTGAAGTTTACTTCACCTTAGACAGAAAACAACCCCAAACAAACATGAAGATATCTCTATGACATTTACCATCTGGCTGAGCAGGTTAGCGCTGCATTAAAAGGATGCTGTACAGGCTCAACAGCAGTGAGAACAGGGAGGCAAGGCGTGGTCCTGAGCTCCCACAGCCATTTTCAAACATTTCTAAGACAGAAGACCCATCTTCTGCAAGATTATTTATTTTTTTCTTTTGGGTCCATTAACAGAAAAACTAACAGGAGCACGAGGGTTCTTTTAGGACATTATGCATCCCAACTACCTGATATGAGTGAACAGAACAGATTTATGGGGGTCACCAGTTCAGGTGCAGGACAGACATCTAAAAGCAGCTCTGTTATCAATCACAGGATGCCACATGCCAGCCTGAAACATCTCTCTCTTTCAAAGGAGGGCAGCGGCACTGTGAGCCCACGGATGAGCAACTTCAGCACAGGACTCAGAGAGCGCATGAAAAACTGCCAATGTTTCCCTGAACCACTGAAGCACAACAGGGAAGCAGCCAATTCATACGTGGGCACTAGGAAGTTGTCCAAGACCTTTAAACTCTTATTCCTCAGGGAGCTGACCCAGATTTGACTATTACTCTAAGGGTAAAAAAACACTCACTACTTAATACCTGCGGTATACGATTATATGCTGATGATGCAGGCTCCTTGAACACTGCAAAGTGCTGGGGTATTTGTTGTTAAATCAATGGTTTTGCAGGAGTAATCGTTGTATCTGCCTAGGAAAAAACCCCAATATTTCCTATATGGGGAAAAGCAACAGTGTTAATTGCAGGTATTTCATATTAGAAGAAAACTAGGAGGCAAAGAAAAACAAACACCACTTTGGCACACTCCTCCAACCATAGTGATCAACTTACACATTCCAACTTTATTTTAAAAAACTGAAAATCATCTGTGTCCAGAACAGTCTTTTTAAAAAAAATGTGCTTTGTAAGGTCTTTTTTGTAACATTCTTCCTTTACTAATGATTTGTAAATGTTCTTCTAATCAGCTTGAAAGGGACCAGTAATTTTTGGCTCAGCTGTAGCAGCAATAGAAGGAATCAGCACAACATGCCAGAGGAATGTGAAATGTCCTAACCAGATATAAAGTCAGCTACACAATACTGGAATCCATGCAAGTCCACATCAGATTGTCTAACACTGCAGAATTTGTGATATTTACTCTGCCATTCAAGAACACTCTTTACACGACACTCACCCTGATCTCTCAAAACCACGTTACATACATAGCCATAGTGCAAATGGGAAGATTAGTGCTCTAAATCTATTCTCCGTTTTCTTTGAAAGCATAATGTATAATAATAAATTTTATACATAATATAATTAATAATAAAAATTAATATAAATATATATTATAGTAATGAATATAATTATAATTTTATGTACTTTTTCCTTTTAAATTACATTTCATTAATCTTTGTCCTTTAAAATAAAGATACAAGCATATGGCCAGATATTTTTCTGTATACAGCATCATCACTCTTATGATAAAATTAATAGGTCTTCCAAGCAATTTTTGCTAAGCAGCCAAAAGTAAAAGTGAGCAAATTACAATACTAATACTAATTTATTAAGGTATTTTCAAATGCCTTCAGGTACCCTTTTCTTTGTTTGCAGCATTAGAGGACCATTTGATAAAGCAAAACTGCAGATGTTCAGCCCTTTGTTTGCTAAGGTAACTGCGGCTGAAAACGAAATGGAAGTGACAGCACCTGAGCTACCTCGCCTTGCCAGCAGCAACGCTGTGCTGGAGCAGTTGCTGCTGGAGGAAATTAAACTGTAGAAACTCTGAAGGATGACATTACTGGGGGGCTCTGCAATTCAGACTGGCAAGGAGGCAGGAGTGGGAGCCTTGGAGAGCTGCCACTACCTCCCTTCTATGAACCACAGTGTCCCTTTCCCACTAGGCTGTTTTCTGGGCTGTACAATGTGTTTTCCTAGACCTGCCACCCATATGGAGATTTGGACACGTTACACCAAGTCAGTCATACCGGCCACTCCTGGTATGAGCCAAGCCGGACACATTCATACCTCTGTCAGCATTAACTCTGCTGGTTTTTGAGGAGGTGACAAAACTCTGCCGTGCAGCAAGTAGAGGTTCATCACAGCTAAGCAAACATCCCATGGGTTCACAAGACAAATAAAAACTCTCAACTTTTATTTGCAGGTTGCCCTGCAAAATTCTCTCGTTACAGACACGTCTATTTCACAGCAATTTTCTATTTTTTTAACTTTCCTAAAGCAAGTGCTTAAGAAGGCAAGTGCTACAATGCCTGGTCCTTAGGATTGCATTTTAAATAACAAAAGCTAAAAGTCTCTGATTGATCAAAGCTGATTTTTTGGTTTTTTTTTTTTTTTGAATCAGATCAACAGTTTCACGCTGTTGAAAATAAGAGAACAAATCCAGGCAATATTTTCTATTTCCCACTCCTACTCTTAGAAACAAGTGTGACGTTTATAACCACAGTGTAAAAAGCTCATTAATACTCTACACTGACCTATTAATAAGGGTTATTGGCTTAACACAATAGGAGACATTCTCATGGAAAACAGACAAGGAAAGGAGAGAACAGCTCAAGATAAGCCACCTCTCCACAAACAGGCTCAAAGGATGAGATCATTTAATGACAGTGTTAAAAGCGTCCAACGTTTTTCACATCCTCTCTGCTCATTTCAAAACTAGCTTAAAACCACAGAATAAAAGCCCAGTGAACACCCCAGTACATTTTAAAAGGCAATTCTCTCTCAAAGGCCTGATAGCAGGCAGGGAGTGGGAGAAAGGTTTATTTTAGTTGAGCTAATCTGACAGACTGGCACCTACTCAGAGGTGTTGGAAGACGTCTGGCGCATCCACACACCCACCAAGAGCAGCACTAAATTCTTAAAGAAGACAGGGCTGCCTATGCATTAAGTTCCCTTTTTAAGTACTTCTCCCTAGAAGCTTTGTTCTTCCTTTTCAAAGAAATCATTTAAAGCAAGCTCCCAATAAATGTACTCTGTGGGGGAGACACTTCCAACACTTGACCTTGGGGTTTGCCAAGACTAGCAAATGCTCAAGGCACCGTGCCCATGGAAGCACCAAAAAGGGTGAGAAATCACCTGCCTGCCAGATGAAGTCCATATTCACACTCCATGCAGCCTTTAAAGCCATCCTTTAGCTTAAATAATTGTGGTTTGCTTGGGTTTTTCTCCTACCATAAACTTATGGAAAACAATCCTAGTTCCCCTCAGTTTATGTTTTTCTAGGCTGATGCCAAGCTCTTCCAGGCCACTGGTAAAATGCTGGCTGATCCTCCCACCATTATCCTAATTACCCTTCCTTGACCTGTGGCTGTTTAAACTCATCTTCCTAAGTACAGACAAGACACCTTCATTCTTTACTGCTCCCAAATGGTGATGTTGAGCTTATAGAAGGAATTCACATCGTCCATGCTTAAGCACACAATATTCTCCTGAAACCAATTAATGGCAGAAGAAAGCAGTTCTTCTCACTTAATAATCCAGTCCTCCCCCGCCTTGCCAGTGTCTCTCAGCTTTGGAGTTGGCAAATTTATTTAGCAAGCTTTTAATTCTTCTGTAAAGGCTGCTAATGAAAATATTAAATAAAGCACGATTTGATCTTTGAGGAGCTCCAGCAGTACCTTCGCACAAACTTGCAGCGATAAAAAGGTTATCAGGAATGACAGCATTGAAAGACTCCAGTCTTTAAAGGTATCTTAACCACCTCAAAAGCCCTTCTTGCAGGAGACAGGATTACCATGATGCAATCAAATTATGTCCAATTATCTCAAGTATTTTGAGCATTTGTGCCAGCCACCCGCCCCAAAGAAAAACAAAAACTGAAATAACACTGTTTGACATGCACAGACACAGCAAGCCCAGCGACCACTTTTACTTAAACTAACCCAGAAAGAAGGTCATTGTCATCGTCTCCTGGCTCCCCCCAAGATGTCCCTCTCATCCACATGAAGTTGCTTTCATCACGAAACAGCTTGCAAAGCACAGATCCCCTATGATACTGCAATTAGCTAATTTCCTATACTGGTATCTCTTATACAGTGAACAGCATTTTAATTAATTCTTTAAATATATATTCCTCCAATAGGTTGAACCTTAATTAAAATTAGAAGTGCCTGATAGCATCTTCTTATCTGGTTACAGACCCATTTTTTTTAAATTTGCGGTGATGATATCGCAACCACATTAAAAGGAATACATATTGAATTTTATGTTCTTTCAGTTCAGCATAACACTAAGAAAATTAATTCAATCTGCATTTCCACTCACAGAATCTGTCTCCTGCTTCAGTAATAAACATTTTTGCTTTGTTTCAAACACAAGTTTTGTAAAACTGTTTTAAATTTTGCCCTGGGCATGTCTCTACCCACCAGGGATCTGCTGATGCTTAATCTCATATTTCATTAGTTATTGCTTAATTAGAACCCCATTTGAAAGAAGTTGAATAAAAATGGACCACTTAATTATTGTGAGACATGAAAGAGGCAGAAAGTTCTTTGTAATCCAAGCTGCTCCTCAGCAAGTTTTTATCATGTTTATCACAGACATCATACGTGACTTCACCGTCTATCTCTGGCTCAGCTCTGCATCTCCTGATGCAGCTCTTCAGTCAGCACATCTGCCACTACTCCTACATTCATCTTCACACAGCTCCCCTGGCATCGGGGAACACCACAATCCCGTGGCTGGGAGACACGTTCTTGCAGCCCAGGATCGCCACCACCAAACACTTCCCAGGCCCCACCCGGTGCTTTATCACACTTTAAACCGAAAGACTAGCACAGCAACCAGGAGAAAAACTCCAGCAATGTTGTTCAGCTGCGAGAAGCACACAACTAAACAGGAGGTCTTTTCAAACCTAGCAGGGCTTATCACAGCTCTAAAACAAGCAGGGCTTCTTTGGTACTAGCACTACCCGTAAATATTGATTAAAAAACGAAAAAAGTTTATCCTGAGTCCCTCTAAACTGCAGCCTTTTCTCTTTATAGCCAACCAATTAACAAAACCAGCAAGTTTACAATGCAAGTACAGAATGACCAAGTTAGTAGCTATTACATGCACAACTAAACACCCAATTGTATCAGTATTTCCCCTTGTTCAGGAAGCATTTACACCAAATTATATTCTGTTTTCAGGCTTGGGCATCCAAGTATAATTTCAGCTTCCCAATATAAACAAAATGTGCTCAAAACCTTCAATTTATTTGAGGAGCATTGACAAACTTCAGTCATGTCTGAAAACCACTATTTGAAATGCTTATTTGTGAACTGTAAATTGAATTGTTACTGCTCTGTATTATGCAAATAGCCAAATTCTAGCATTGTAACAGAAGCAATGAGCTTGTTATCCTGTCAGTCCTGCAAGTAGACAACTTCTTAGAACTTCATTTCCAAAACTGCTTGTGTGCTCCCTTAACTGTACTAGTTTTGATACTAATGAAGTATTTACCACCAACTTAAATGAGATTTGAGTCACTCAACAATGAGCCCTTCTGAAAAGCTGACCATTATCTTTACCTTGGAATGCAAACAATATCCTCATACTTAGCAAAAATTCCTGTAAAAGCATGTATGTTAACAAACACAAGATATCCAGTGGAACTGAGAAACAGAAAAGTAAGACTGCTTGGGTGTTCAACAACTAGTTTTAGTTAGATAAATTATCCCGCTAGACAGTTGTATGTGAAAAATAAGAGCACGTGCAACTGTCTTCAATTGAGATCATATATATCCCGACAGTCATCCTTTATGGAAAAATTATGCATATGGTGCGTGTGGGTGGACTGAAACCACAACGGGGTGAGCGCTACCTCGTTGCATCTCCGTAAGGCAGGCCAGGCTGGAGGGCTCATGGGAGACAGGGTGCCTGTCAGATCCATCAGCACATAAATCAGAGCATTGGTATCAGCAACTCGAGTCACGTGCATCCCATTAAATCCTACAACGTTACCTCATGCCTGCAGCACTCAAGAAAGCCTTGTCAGACAGATGCTACCTCCCACCTGCTCCCACTCAGGTAACGCCTTGCAGGTGGCAGGTGACTCAAGGACAGGCTGTGCCAGGGAACACCAAACCACACCAACTGGCACACCAGCCGTGCTGACCAGCACACCCCACCACGCCATGCCACGCCATCCGGCACATCGCACCACGCCAACCAGCTGGGACACAGGATCCCCACCTCCTGCAGGCCTGAGAGCGCCCAACAGCCAGTCAGGGATTTGCTCTGCAGAAGATGCAGCCCCAGACACAGGATAGATGTGCCTTCCACAACAGACAATGTGATGACAGACATCCCACACCACCAGGGAAAAGGGTGCAGTCCTAATACTCTTACTACAGCACCGAGCCTCCTGGCCTGGCTGGAGTGCAAGGCAGGAATCAATCCAGGAACAGTGCCAGAAGCAAACAGGACTGTGAAATCAAGAACATATCTGAGCCCCCAGTCCACGCTATTTCATTCCAGAGCAGTTAGCATCATGTTTGCTTATATTTAATCCTTTTCTTTGTCTCATTTAAACTGACTTCATTTTACAAAGAAAAGCTCAATTTTAATGGATTTCTTTACTCCTTCCCACAACATTATGTTACTTTCTTTACAACTTGTGTTAGAGAGCAGCTTCCCATATCTGTGCATTTTTTTGTTCAGGACAGACGTTTCAAACACATCTTGCTGAATGGAAATAGGGAAGAGCTATGCTCTAGTGTCTTTGGATAGGAAAACACTGACTGCATGCTGCAGCTGAAAACAATATACTGATGAAGCATCAAGGGTGTTTCTATCAGGAGACAGGGGCAGGGAGCAGAAATAAGGCTCAAAGAAAGGCATTGATTTGGAACTTGAAGAGCCACCTCTGTTTCCTCTCATTTTTTCACAGCTATAAATTAGATATTCATCTCCATAACTGATTCGGGAGGCTGCTTTAAAAGCTGCTAACAGGGTCTGCACAGCTTGCAGGCTTATGCATGTTATGCATGAACAGAGTCGCCACCATCATTAAACCCACAGCATCATTAGAGGTACCATATAAATTATGTTACAAAAAAATGGCATTTGAATATATTTTTCTTTCTGAAATATCAACACATGCAGAGCTGGCCTGCAATCTAAATGAAACCAAGGGAGTGCTTCCTTTTAAAATGCATTGATACTGCTTGAGTGAAAAGCTTGCTGCTGATGGGTTTTATGTGCATCTAAGCTGAGCCAAGTGAGCTCAAGACAATCTAGCAATTCTACCATTTACCATGCTACAGTAAAATAAGGCTTTTTGCTTCTTCCTAATTGTATTCTCAGACTGCACAACAGACTTATCTATTCCCACTACCCTATAAATGACAATGCTCTTGTAATATTTAGTAATGTATTTCCAAATGATAAAAAAAGGTAACCAATGAAAAGGAACAGCAAACACAGAATAAGAGGCTACTGTCCATGCTTCCACAAACACTTAAGCCAAATGTACTTACACACCAGCATAAATCAAACAGGCACAATCCAATTTAAATACAAGTTCTGCAAGGCTTTTTCATTAATGTATGGTTTATGCTTTTGTCATCTTTTGACTAATTTTATTACATAATACTGAGAGATTTACTACATTACATTACAGCTTGCTTAGTCATAACAGAATTGAAAAAGTTAATTTTGGTTTTCTGTTTCAGAAGCTAGAGAGTATATTATGTCATGCTGCTTTTCAATCAGTACATTTTTCTGAAATTTCTCTTTTGTTTCCTCTTCCCGTTTCACATTAAGAAATACACCTCCTATGTACTATTGCTGTTTTAAAAGGCATAACAAAGAAAGCTTTCATCCTTGCTGCCTCTCAAAAAACTCAGATCTTTAAGTTTTTTAGTTTCTTCTCTATTTTGCTCCATCCCATTTTTTCAGGGTCTCTGGTCAAGCAGTAATAGCTCAGCAGTTCAGCACTGACCTCACAGAAGAAAAGATAAAGGGCCACACTGCCTTCATATTTCCCTTACTTGAAACAGCACATGTAATTCCACTTAAATTGGGGAGATACATTTACAGCCCATTTTTGAAGATGGGAACATAATTCTGGTGGGCTTTTACTAGCTTTTTGTCTTTTTTTATTGTCTTCTTTAAACAGCTGCTACTGAACACCATCAGAGGCAGGATGATGCTCTGCCCTGAGATGGCTGCAGTTGGGAATAAATCATCACAGACAGAGCGGCGCTACAAGGAATAAACCCACTGCTGAACATTATGTGTGCACTAATCTCCATTTCCTTGTTTAAATGGGTTTCTTCTTAGTTTTATTCTTAAGTATTTTATTCAAATTTCTTACTTCCTCAGTATTGATACACAAGAGGACCCAGCCAGAGTACAGAAAATTGTCCACAGCAAAGGCTCCTGTGCCTACATCACCACACTAGTATTGCTCAGAAATTTCAATCTACTGTCCCATCTGCTAGTGAAAAAATAGGTTTTGGCCCAGAAGACTGTGTAATACACAGAAGAACAGAAAAAATTGAACCATAGGAAGATGTGAAACTCTATCAAATGCAAGAAAACATTGACCATTCCACAAGCAGAGGAATAGAATCTCTGTGCAGTCCATAGGAAGACAACCATTATTACAGTGTGCTGCACATGCAGCATGACACAGGTCAAAACCACATTTTTAAAAATGTAAGTCATGTTACTGATAAAAACACCTTCCACAACACACAGTGGATAATATACCTATTATTAGGGATTTTCTAGCCTTTTTATTTGTAACTCATTTTAAAAGGACTGCTCAGGGAGTGCTGCTGGTTCCAGACTAATTACTTCCAGATTGTGTCAGATTTTCCCACACACAGAAACAAGTGGCATGCTGAATTTGGTGATGTTAAGGCATTTCCATCAGCTGCTGCATAACCACTTTGAGAAACTCATCTGGATGCAATTATGACTTTACTGCAAAGTTTTTGTTGTTTTGGTTTTTTTTTTTAAACACCGGACCACAGAAATCATGTTCCTCATTCAATTCCCACTGAAGTAAATAGGATGGTTTCAAAAGACTTTAATGACTTCTGGATGAGGTTTCATAAAAAGATGAAAAATAAATCTCTTCATCTACCAGAGAGTGAGGTTAATCTCTTATTCTTAAAGCTAGCACATCAGAGAACTCCAGCGTTGCACAGGATTGCTGCACACTAAGTCCAATAGATGGCTATATCATAGTCATAGTTTGAAACAAATACTTACATAAAACACAGCTCCAAAACTAAGGACTTGGATTCAAAAATACCAAGCTCTTCTCTGTGAAGTAGTACGTTATCAGTTCTTCTCTGTGAAGTAGTACCTTATCAATTCAAAGAGATTAATCTTTAAGTTAGAAAAAAATACAAAGCTACTAATTTCATTCATAGATTTTCTTTTCATTTCCCTACAACTAACACATAGAAAACCTCACCTGCGTAGGGTGTAGTTTTATACCTTTGTCATGCATAGTAAGACATATTTACATATGTTTTCTCTCCAGATGACATAGTTGAAGGCAAAAACCATTAAATACCATGAAGAATGGGGGAATATTTTAAACCCTTTCCCAAGATGAGAGTTACAGCCACCACAGATTTTCAGCAGAGTCCTCCTCAGGAGATACTACTCCCAAGAAGCACTTGGAAAGACAATACTTGTTTGCCTGAAAGCCCTTTACAGAAACCTCAGTTCCAAACTCAGACTCAGGTGGTGCCACATATGACGGAGGTGTCTTTGCAGCAGCCAGCTCCACAAGCTCATGAACAGAGATCACAGCGTGTGCAACAGCCACATCTGCATATTAAATAATAATTTCTTCTTTACTCAAATATCTACAACCAGCAAAGTGAGAAAGTGGAGGGTTGCTAACTAAGGGTCTCAATAATCTACAGAATTCACAGCTTTGCTTTTGCCCTGAAGCATTTGAAGCTGCTTCTGTTTTTCTGTATAGCCATGATTATAGGAAAGCAGCTGCCTTCATGAACGATAGAAAGCGTGCTGGAAAAAAGAGGCAGGGGATGAGACCTTGTTCTGCCTTCTAAGAAGTTTCTTGGCCACTATTTTTCCTCCTTGTCACATACTCAGTCTCTGAAGCAAGCACACATTTCGCCTATAATACAATGAATCACTTATAATGAAATATATAATGACACTGCAATCTACCTTTTGTTAAAAATGTGCTGGCAGTGTTGATTTTAACTTTACGTTAAAAAGAAAGGCTAAGTTCAAACAAATATTCTTAGCAAAGAAGTTTTTCTTTGAAGATCAAAAAAACCAAGTGAGAGAAGGTCCTTAGGAGCCTTTTATTAAATCTAGGATTCTGACCACTTCTTTCATTAGCAATTGGCCAATTCCCAGCATATTCTCATTCTGAAATACAAACTGCTGGCATTCTTCTCTGATGTGCGAGCAATGATCAAATTGTTTCATTCCAAATGTGACAATTCATGTTTAGCATATACTGAAGAATTCTATACATAATTGCTCACTATTATGTGGCTTCTTTAAATCAGGCCATACCCAGCAGTGACTGCAAGTTACCAGATAATGGAAAATTAAACAATGGTTTCATTCCTTGGTAATAATTATCTTTCTTTTCACTCTAAAAACTTGGAGATTGGTACCTGAAACTTCTCCTCTCTACCTGCTCTTCCAACTCTGTGAAAAACTAAAAGCACTTTTGCATGCTGTAAACTCCAGCCTAAAAACAGACATGTAACAGCAGAAGAAAGACCAGTTGGACTTGTACAGACTACACTGCAGGCTGGGAAGTGAGCAGGGAAGGAAGAGCTTTATTTATAAATTCATATAAGCTACTCTAGGATTAACCTAGGGGAAAAGTCCACCCTTCACCACCCGCAATTATTCACCACCATCTTCAATAGCCACTTACTGGCTATGCTTAAATTTGTGGAACCCAAGACAATTGTTTATCATGTCATAATCTGGAAATAATTGTAGAGATTACAATGTATTGAAACGGATTTTTTTCTGATGGTTGGCAAGATTAATTATGTATTTACAGCATTAAGTAATTTTCTAAATGTATTTCCTAAGACTGTTTCAGTTGTTGGGTGTTTCAGTTTCTTCCAGTGGACAAAAGAGTCCACTGGAAGAGCAACACAACAAATACAATACAATAATGTTGGATGCGCAAACACCACAGGAAAATTTGGCAGAAACCATATGTTTTAAAATGTATCAAGTCAATAAAATATCATTAAAACAACAGATTTTAAGATATGGAAATGAGAAAATGCAAAGTTGTTCAATAACCCAGGAAAGTATCAGTATAACGAAAACCTTTAATACATGCAGCCTCAATAGGTTTTATTTGCTTGCTTCTCTGCTGGCAGCATTGTAATAACATAGATGATGTTCAACGTGATACCAGGGTTTTTTTCCCACCTGTGTCTTATATCTGAAGGAAAATACAAGAAACTGCAGAGGAGGAAAACACATTCCACTGATACCAAGAGGAGTTTATGTCTGAATTAATGAAAACAGTATTTCACTCCAAGTTGAAGTGATTTGCCCCAAGTGGCACAAGTTAGAAGCAGAGCTGCTGGTTTTAATCCATTCCCTCAACTCCTCCTAAGTCACTCCACCAGATTGCTTACCTGCCTGTCTCTGCACAGAACAAGACACATGTTACAGTACACAGCAGCTCTGCTCCACTGGCAGTCATCTGTCCCCCATCTGGATTTAGTCCAATACTCCTTGTAACTAGGAAATTACCTCACATTTCCTATTTCAGGTGCAGAGCAGGAAATCAATACACACTGCAAAACATGCAGAAAATCCTTCAACCTGTTTCTCAAACTGAGAATCCTTTCACAGATTTCTGAAGAAATCAAGTCTTCAGTTTTCTCCTAAGCACTGCCATAGCCAACCAGAGCATCACTACAGCTTTAGCAGGGTAAGAATCAGCTCCCCAAATGCCACGTACGAAATGCTTTGACAACACCATGCAAATACTGTCCTTTTCCCACTCAAATGTGCCCCAAATTTTCACTGCATTTGTCTACAGAGCACACACATTTTGCTATGACTCAGTTATTTTACTTTTTAGTGCTTATCCATAATAGACCAAGTTCTGTTAGTGCTTCTCTCCAGATAAGCAGCTACAGCAACCACAAGGAATTACTGATGGCAGAAAGCAAGCAGAACTTGCCCCAGTTTCCTTAACAGGCTAGATTGAAAATCTGTCCAATTAATCCTCTTAAAAAAAAAAAAAAAAAGCCTACTAATGCACTTAAAGTTATAGCTCCAGGACTGAAAACCTCTTGGCCAAATTCTGCCAAAGATCCTTTAAGAACAGTACTGGAGGGCTGGGTTTTAACACTTACTTTTGGTCACTGTGGGCAGGGCAGGCCATTTACTTATAGGTCTGGGGGGTTTTTGGTGTTTCTTTTTTTAAGAGTATTTGTGAATATTAAAAGCTATATACCTTCAAGATAAATAAAAATAAAAATCTGTTGGGAAAACTCACACCAAAGGATTAAACTGTTAAAGAATGCAACTCACTGCTAAGCATCAATTTATCTTCTAAGTTAACTGAACACCAGACAGAAATTGTGCAACACAGAAATTGTGCAAAACCACAATAACTATCATCTCAAACAATTCATTCCCTGCATGGGATGTGGTAGGGTGTCCAAACATCCTCACTGACTTGTCTTACATAAAGAAGATTTTGTTTTCTGTCAGCAAGCAGAAGCTACAAGACAACTATGCTGCATTCCCTACAGCACTTGCCATCCAAATTCTGTAATCTCAGGGGCTGCCTGATACTTGATTCTGAAATTGTTTAGTCTTGGCCTCTTAAAAAAATGAAAAAGTAGTAAATTAATAGGAAAATCTTAAACAGAGAATGCAAGAAGTCCTGCACATTCATGTAGAACATCAACTAAGCTGAGAAAAACCAAGTAGAAGAGACAGTCAAGGAAACAATAAAAGCTGGTAAGCTGCTCCTCGACTTCAGCTGCCCCTTGGTGACTAGAGAGTGTTTTCATCTTTTCTCAAGACAGCACCAGTTACACATGAATGCTTTTGAGTGCCAGCCTCATTAAAGTCTACACTGGTACCAGCCCCTATAGCCACTGCAAAATTAATATTCAAACTTCAACTGAGAAGACTCTCACAGTTGCTCCACCAGAGTTTGCATACAAGGAAAACAAGTGTTACAGAACAGGAAAATCATATTAACTGTGTTCTCAAATTGCTGCTCTGAGCATTGCATACTAATGTATTAATATTTGTTTTTAAAATAAGCATCTGCTACTGGAAGACTGGAAGGGAACAGAAAATCAGATGTTACCCAAAGCACCATAACACGTTAGGAAAAGCAAGGCTGCAGGTCACTGGCATCTGCATGTCCACTGTAAGGGAACAAGGATGTTAACACTGGACCTAGTTAAGGCAAGACCAAAGGAGGGACTGGACAGAGACAAAGCTTGGAAACCATTTCAGAGCCAAACTTTTGTGCAAGTATTTAAAATACAGAATAAGGACAACTCCAGATTTCACAGAGCCAACAGATTCTGAGTGTACAGGGAGAAAAGAGAGATTTTCCACCAACAAAAAGGTACTTAGCCACCTGAAGTCAGGAAGCACCTGATACTGGATCTGAGACAACTGGGAGTTAATTTATATTTTAGGTGCCTCCCATTCTCCCTCCTCCCTCGCCTCCTTGGGCTTACTTTTCCTCTAGCTAAGCAGCAAACATGTGCACAGAGGCTACATGACTGTAAGCTGGTAAAAAGCTGCTAAGCTAACTCATGGCAAATCTGACCTTCCTAAAATGCTTGACTGGAATTTAAGATAAATATTATTATTTCGAGGAGCAGGATTCTCATGGATATCCCATTAAACTTCAGAAATAGCAAACCACAACAGGGTGCAGCCTGCACATGGCCAGCAGGAGAAGGATGTGCCTCTGTAAGATCAATGACAGAGTTATTCAGAGGGAATAGGTACATACAAAATATAAACCAACTTCTTTATTTTTTAATAACATGCTGAATGTTCTCAAGTTCTCCAAGTAAAAAGCATTTAAAGATCATTGTAATTCATTCCTCCTAGTGTTTCCCTTAACTGCATTATTACTTTTTGTGCCAAGACACATCTCAGTACCGCTTCCATACCTGACACCACCTCCATCATGAAACAAAAGTTCAGAGCCAATATGAGGAGATAAAAGCAATCTTATTTCCACTTGAGATGATTCTGTTCCACACTGTATTTATTTTAGAAACCTCATTTTTTAAATATGTGAAATTACATAAGCAATACAATAGCTTGCACAGAGCAGTGCTAAATTCTTCTACACCACCTGTCTTAACTTTGGGACAGGATTGCAAGTCAGCTGTGGTCCAAGTAAACATTACCTGATGCAGCTCTACTACAATACAAAGGCTTAGAACTTTTTTTATTTAATAAGTCATTTATGACTAAATGAAACAAGAGATGGCTAATTTGATTGATTCATATATACTAGTGTGCATTACTCAAAACAATAATATTTTATCTGAAAACAGATTAAAAAATAAATTCCAGTATTCTAAGCTAAATACTAACATTTGCTCAATCTCCCCCTTCTAAGAAATACAATTCCGTTGCTGTTTCAATTTTATTTAAAAGATATAATTAATCTTTAGGAAGCCCAAAAGCAATTTATCACTTAAAGCAGCATACTGAGAATTTACCTGTCACCCCTAAAAAAAAAATTAGTTCCAATGTAATAAATTCTGTTATTGATAAAGCTTTTTTTAATGACAAGCCACGAGATCAGTAAACCACTACCACAGATTCCACTATCCTCCCCAAGTGCCACTGCAGAGATGTAGAACAGCAATGGAAATTATAACTCTGTGGCCACAGTCCAAGGAATATAGAGTAGCAGTCGGTTTCACCTTATTCTGGATCAATCCTATTTTTCTTAGGGACAATTTTGTATAAAAATCCAGCAGCAGAAAAGCCAGACCCATAATTATGCTCTCCAAGGGAAGGAATGCTCAGTAACAGAGACAGATGGCTTTGGCTCGTATGCTGCACTCCCCCTTTTCCAAAAGTTCTGCTGCAATCTTATTGTAAGGGCTTTGTAACTCGCTTGTTTGCATCTGTCATCATATTTCGTGAGCTGTGTGCCTTCTGCATAGAAAAAAAAATGTTTTGTTTTTGAGATGGGAGCAGATTTTGCTCATTTATCATAATAATTCCCTCAATTGGGATACAGCTATTTTCTCACTAAGAAAAATTCAAAGTGTAACATTATTCTATTCCTCTGCTGTCAACAAAAGCAAAATGGAGCATTTCTAAAAAATGGAATAATGCATCTGGATCAATAAAGACCATGACCACACAGTTTAACTACCTCCAAATGTGTTAGGTGGCCTTTTGTCTCTGAATATGTGTGTCCATGTCCACAACTAATTGGAATAACTTGGTCTTACCCAAATAAAACAACTTTTCACCACTGTATAAGAGCTGCAAGATCCAAGGTGAACATCAGATTAGTATTTCTGTAATGGTCCTGTCACGTATCTCACCTTTATTGTTTTAAAACAATCACAGTTTACTACATGCCATTATTTGTGCCATTTGCCTCTCTGTGCCCATAAGCCAGTTTTAATTTGCATGAACAACTGAAGGATTGTCTTCTTCTTTTGTCCAAATTTATGCGCTACTTTTCACTATGCTAAAAGACAGAGTATTTTGAAATATGAAATATTCTGTAGGAGCGAGTCCAGAGGAGGTGACAAATATGATCAGGGGGCTGGAGCACCTATCCTCAGGACAGGCTGAGACAGTTGGGGTTGTTCAGTCTGGAAAAGAGGAGGAATCACTGAGACTTCAGAGCACCTTTCACTGTCTTAAAGGGGCTGCAAGAGAACTGGAGAAAGACTTTTGACAAGGGCATGTAGTGTGACTGGACAAGAGGAAAGGGCTTAAACTGCCAGAGGGGAAGAGTTAAATTAGACATAGGAAAGAAATTTTTCCCTATGACAGTGGTGAGGCACTGGCTGCCCAGAGAAGTTGTGGATGTCCCATCCCTGCAAGTGTTCAAGGTCCGCTCTGAGCAACCTGCTCTAGTGGGAGGTGTCCCTGCTCATGGCAGATGACCTTTAAGGTCCCTTCCAACCCAAACCACTCTATGGTTCTGTGACTTCAAACACTATGACATCCCAGAGCATCCATGTCCCATCATGTCTCAAAATAAGCCCCTTTAATAGTTCCAGCCTTGACATAAAGATAAACATTTTGTAGGCAGGAGAGGTGTAGAAAACCTGCTGGGTGTACCACCAGGCAAGAACCAGGGTGGTGCAAAAGGACTGACTCACACAAGATGCAGCAGGGCATCACCTCTCCAAGTAGAGCAAACAGGAGAGTGACAATGGTGCAGTTTATAAATGGAAATGATACTCAGATACATTTAAAATGTAAAAGACAGGATGATATGCAGTGGAAATATATCCTTAAGAACTGCTAAAGTAAAAACTTAATTTTCTGCAAAGAAAGAAGAAAATTTTGATTTTATGGCAAGTCCCACAACAACTAAGTGTTAAGATTCCCTAGAGTACACGGTAATATTCAAGTTTTGTGGTCAGTATTTCAGTTAGCAGGACAAAAATCAACTGCGGGTTGCTAAATCACATGTGTGTCTTTGTCTCTCCACATATCTATCCATCTATATAAAAATTTGGTGCATCACATAAAGTTGCC
Source organism: Pyrgilauda ruficollis (assembly GCF_017590135.1). Classification (NCBI taxonomy): domain Eukaryota; kingdom Metazoa; phylum Chordata; class Aves; order Passeriformes; family Passeridae; genus Pyrgilauda; species Pyrgilauda ruficollis. The sequence goes on along the minus strand of NW_024524489.1, from coordinate 6,344,981 downwards.
AGTAATGCTCAAGTCCCACTTTGACAATTTTATTTTTAATCTCTTTCCATGTTAGTGTCTCAAATTGAATAGAGGACATGTCAACTACCAGGCTTAATTTCTGTTCTCATTAGCTTCTACATTATGCAGATGTCAGGTCAGGAAGAACCATATCAGATAACCAAAAATTAGTAATAATTAACCAATAGCAGTGCAGTTTGCCTGAAGAGACCTATTCTTTCCAAGTGGTAAATTATTTTTTAATTATCCCATTGAGATGGAGACTTCTAATTGCAAATACTCTAAGCAAGGAAAAATATACACTGGGGAAATCCCAGATTATTAGCAACTGTGCAACTTTCTACATAGATTTTGCAAGTAATAAAAGACTTTTTCCAGTTAAAAAAATATATCCCTAGAAGACTTCTGCCTCGATGCAGATAAACCTGAAATTGAAGTACACAAGGATAATGGAATTGTTAATTCATTTTTTGATGTCCAAACACTTTTTTTTAAGTCAAGAATAGACTGAAGTCAGATCTATTTTGAATGTGCAGATATAAGAAAATGAAATGGGTTTTGAGCAGCAAACATACTCTATTAGCTTAAAATTAGATGACATCAATATATACCATTTATTTGGCACTTGAGAAGCACTTCATTTGTTCCAATACAATTTTACAGGTCCAGAATTACCCCTGAGCCCTCTATTCCATCTTTCCTACAGGGAGAAAAGAAGAGATTTTATTTAATACTTGGGAACGTCAAGATTTTTCCACTATCCATAATCACCAGCTTGAACAGCTTCTCACACAACAAAAGAAAGGAACTAAAGAAGCCCTAAAATCACCACTGGATCTCCACCAGGACCAGAGGAACCAGGATTTTGGAAACCACATGTTTGTGGCCACTGTTGAGCATGGCAACTTTAAATATCCACATTGTTTGCATTCAGTGGTCAGCAGAGCACAGTTCAGCCTGTGCTGTCCCCAGCCCCACCCAGCCCAAAGGGACAACACAGAGGTGAAGAAGAGCTCTGACTCTTGTTTTTTTCTGATTCAACCACAGAACTGCTGCTCAGCATCCTCCCCCATGTCCTAACAGTCCTTCAGCTTCACCCTGATCTTCCCCACTTTTGTCTCCTCCAGGAGAGGAGAGCCCCTCAAACTGAGCAAAATTAGAAGTATAAATCTATGTTCTGAGCATCCTTTTAAGATGCTGCATGTAATTAGATGATCTTTAATATTTTCTTGCCCTCCTGGGAATAACATTCTCAGGTGGCCCAAGACAGCAGCAACATTACACCCTTAGCACATCCATTTCTGAGGCCCAAACACCCTGCATCAAGCATTTAATAAAAACGTTGGCTGTAAAATCCTAATGGCTAATTTGTCACTTCCAGATTTCATAACAAGAATTATCACTGTCTCCCAGGAATGCAACAAGCAAGGTTTGTACTAATGTGGTTCAGCCACAAACATTTCTATTAATATGGCTTAGGCACACATTTTCTATCAGCCATATGTCACTCACTGGAGACTTCCCTCAAAGTTTGAAGGGTAGAGGAGAATGTTATGCACTAAAGGCAGAAAAACACAAAATCCTCTTTCATGGCTGCATTTTGTTTTTTTTTTTTTTAAACCAATGTCTTTGCTGCTGAAAGCTGGCAGTACTACCTAGGTGCAGAAGGTGCACAGATTTCTGCTCTGTGGGTGCAAAATATAGTTTATAGGCCAAGTGAAATCCATAGTCAGCATCCAGTGAACTGCTGGCCTTGCAAACAGCCGTACTGCAGGAAGGAAAGGTCAAGTGTGTCTCCTGAGAGAGAGCCTTTGGGTGAGGCAGGTTGTGCAATAAATGTGTACAGATTCACAGCTTTAATTTTGGTTTCCAGAGAGTTTGGGAGGACAAGAGTTTGTGAAAGAATGCCAGTAAGATGCAGAAAGCTTTTGAGCCTGCATTCTTACCACCCTCATTCATGCTATTTTAAATTTTCCACACAAACCCAGACTGAAATAGCTGTCAGTAAATCCCTTGTCTCAAAGAATTTGGGGTTCATCTCTAAACCTGCAGACAACAGTATCAAAGCTCTGCTACTTTTGAGGTTGGAAATAAGCAGGGCAGTAAAACTGCTACATCCACTTGGCAACTCTTGTGCCTAAAAGCTAATATAACAAAAACAATTCAAAAAAAGACGAAGTCTTCAGTGAGAGGAAATAATCAGCAATTACCCTTTGCAGGCTTTCTTAAAAACCACTGGAATATGCAGATTTTTACTTATCCTAATTTGCTCAATGCTAGCCTACCCTTCCTTTTCAAACCTTTGTGGAGAAGAGAAGCAAGGCCACTGCACAGAAGCCACCACAGAGCAAAACACCTCCAACACCAACAGTCCCATTTTGGTCCAATGCTGGTGAGCATGACATTTACATCCAGGTCACCTCACCAACTTACCCCCTGTCCCTGGACTGCTTGTTTTCCTCATTAGGTTACTAGAGAAGGGGAAAAAAAAAATCTATCAAGAGGCATGAGCCACATCTCTGGTCTGACCTAAAACCACATATCTGAAATATCTGTAATTAATTGGCTACTCAGTGTCCAACACAGGAGCAGAAGACAACATGTTAATTGCCAAGGTCCTTTCAAATTCAATTTGTCCAGTTCCTGTAGTTCAAAAAGATCCCTGAAGTCAGAGACATTTTTTAAATTGTCATTAGTTATTTTAGTTCAAATGTTGCCCCCAGAAAGTCTATAAAATAAAAAGAAAATTTGATTTTATCTGCATCAGATTTTTCCTCTTTTATATAAGCTTTAATGCAGCTCATAATTAGGCACTGCTACCTAAGGGAAAATTAATGAAATAAGAACAGGCCTCTAGATGAAGATTTTAAAGCGTGTGTCAGTGACACAAAGTTTTTTTGCCATGTTAGCATATTTAATTGACAGAAGAGAGGCAGAAACTGGCTAAAAACACAGATGACCTCTTGTTCTGTGTCAGTGCACCAGTATCTTGTAATCAGACACTGATATACTGAATACATCGCTGTGCTTTTTTCTCCCCTTCCCAAATACAAATCAGAGAGAAAAATTGCCTAGAGACTGGGGGTTTGTTGCTGTTATTTCTTTTAAAGGAAAACTAAGATGCTACCTGTTGTTCTTTCCAAATGCATAATTTTCATTGAAAACATAAACTCTTCTGTCCAGGCACACAGAAGTCTAAAACATGCAGATAAGTGTCAAACTCAATAAGACCATTTCAGAATAGGAAAGGTTGCATTTGTGTTTATAAATGATATGATGTATTTGCCATATAAAAAACAGAGTTATTCCCTCCAAATTTAAAAAAAATAAATAGAAATTTAATCAGAAAAATACATTTCTTTTCCCTAGCACTTTAAGATTCAAATATACACTACAAACCTTTTGATAGAGTTTAAAATTATGTTAATTTAATGAAGCCTTTAGTCACCACTACAGTTATCCTTTTAATTCACCAATTTTATGATGAAGCACTTTTCAGACTGCTTTGGACAAAAAGATACATTACAGTACTGTTGCTTCAGTAAGTGCAACAAAATAGATTATTTTTTTCTGAACACAGTCACTACTGATCTGCAATTGAAAAGCTGCTTTTAAGGCTGCCACTGCACCAAAAAGAAAATGGCTAAACACACAAATATTTTAATAAGAATAAAATACTGCTATGCAAATACATGCAGCAGCCTGAATGTGGTAGAGAAGGGATCAAGTCTCAGACAAGGTTTGTAATTTCCTATTAGATTTATGTCACTTTTATTGTTGCTGTGACACCAGATGCTTTTCCCATTTTTTAACTATAATTAGAAAGAGTTATTTACAAAAATAATTATAATTTCATAGATTAGTTTTCATATTTTTTAGTGCTGTTGCCCTACTTTGTTTTCTCAGTTCACTACTGAAATAGAAAGCTGAGTTGAGGAAGACACGAAAGTTTCCATTCTCATTTCTTGCTGTCTCATTAAGTTTTCTTGATATTCAGTCCTTTAACATAGCTGTGTTTCCCAATCAAGTCATGGTAACTGCACACTGAAAACAAACCACCTTTCAAAAGCTTAAGAGCTGAGCAAAGAAAGATTGAGAAAAATAAACCAATGCCCAAAGGAATACTGTTAGATACATCTACTAACATCTGCTCTTTTCCCAGCATAACAAAGTGGCTAAAAAGATGGGCTGGAGACTGAAATACAGAGAATGTGGCCAGCTTCAAGGCCAAAGAAGTCCCACTGGTGAAACCCCCATGGTGTAAGACCATACTGCTCATCACCTGGGGAGGAGATGTGCTGAAGTTCCCTGTTTCCAGCACACAGCACTGGAGGCCTTCCTACTGCAAAGGTCAAGGATGTGCAGCTGAGATCCTCGAGGTTAAGCCCCTGTATTCAAGCAGACTCTGAGCTACCCATCAGAGGAGGTTGAAAGCAATCTAGGAAAATTCATTACTGCATGTTCACTGCTCAGATGCCACTGCAGCCAATCCCAGACAAGCCCAGAAAACCCTTCCCACATCTTTAGTAAACACTAGAACAATAAACAAGGGAAACACTGCATCTCAAGGTAAGGATTTGCCACCAGGGTCAGTGGACAATTGAAATCAAGGCTGGGAGAATGAATCCACTCACCAGGACACAACGATCAAGGAACAACTTCTATGTGAACCTCTTAATTTCTTTTACACCTTCCCATATAATTTGACTTCTACCTAAATAGTCAATTATTCTAGTTTATAGTATAATAAAACCTGCCTTTTTTTCCCCGTTTCAAAGACTTCTAACATTCATTGAAGTCATTGCAGACCTACCCTTAAGCTCTGTCTGGCCACAGGACCCTACAACCTACACCTAAAAACCACTATGCCCACAGCTCGTTTAAAAAACAAAACAAGAAACAAACAAAAAAATCCACAAACAACAAAAATTTGACATTAATGGGAAGCTCTAGATGTATCTCAACTTCCCTTTAATAAGTTTTTCAGAAAAATAATGTTAATACAGTTTCTGCCTTGTGCACCCTTGTCTGTCCCTCATGCCACTGTCTCCAGAAATGAATGGCTGATTTTCATGAATAAATTTTTATGATGGAATATGAAAAGGAAAGTAAAAAAGTGAAAAAAACAACTTTTAAAACTTGATAACTCAGTGATGAATACATAAAACTTATCTGTATCTGTGAGTAACTTCTATCCTATCTTAGAACAAGGGATTAAAAAAAGTAATAGGCTTTTTCTTAATTTTTTGTTATACTTTTAAGCAAATAATCTAGACCCTATCTTCATATCCCATTATGTAAAATAAGTCTTTGTGGAAAAGTATATCACATTTTCCTATGCCAAGCATGTTTGGAAAAAGCTTCACCCGAAGACTAAGTGTGGTACAGGGCAAGGTTCTCCATTTAGGGCATAAGTGACACCTTCTTAAAAGGGCCACAGTGTCAGAGGCTCCTGGAGAGATTGGATTCAGATTCTGCTCTTCCCCACTTTTCTTGAGAAGAAACTGGAGAAGGATTGGCTTTCTATGTGAGTTTCTAACAGAGTTCCTGAGTAAGACTGGAGGGAAGTGGAGTGGAGCAGCAGGGAACCAGAGCAGAACAACAGTATTTAGAAATAGAAAATCGAAAGCACTATCGATATACATGAGAGGACTTAAGTGCATCCAAGACTGGTGAACAGTCAAAGGAGCACAGGCCATGGAAAGAGGTTTAGCAAACAAATATTCTGGGAAAGTTGCAGAATGTGAAATATAAATTGCCAGATTATAAGGAAACAGAGATGAAAGTTTGATTACAAAAATTTGGAAGGCAGAAATAGTGAAGAAGTCACTGACTGAGAAAAAGACCGTGAAAGAGAAATAAGCACACAGCAAGAGAGTGGAAGTAGAGATAAACAGAAGATGGCTTAAGATAGAAAAAGAGCACAAAAACAAGGGTTGGATACAAAATTTAGAAGTATGCTTGTTAATCTGCTTAGATAAAACATTATTGTAAAAACTACTGTGCTACAATGGCAGCTCGTAAGACCAGAGTTCATGGCTCCAAAATGCTACTAGAAGTTGAGAAGATGTGACTTGTGACACGAGCCTTGCTCAGAGCCACTGTCCCAGTGGCCTGTCTACTCTCCTCATGCAGCCTACCCAAAAATAGTCACCAGCTATCTGGGTATTGCAATATAATGGACATAAAATTAACACCCCAAAAAAATTAAATAAATAAAAAGGGAGTCATCTTACAAGACAAGGACAAAATCATGCAATTTTCAAAAAAAACCCTAGTTGTGAGATAGATGTAAACCTGTCCAAAAGGCAGGAATGCTTCACACTGAAACAGAACTAAACACTTATCGCTTCAGCTCCAGCTGGGCAAGTGGTGTGAATCAGAGACACACTCACACAGGTTGTCTGCCTTCAGCAGATGGTGGGAAAACATCCATAAAAGCTCCCTAGCTTTTCCTGTGCACAGAGCAACCTAATGTCCAATATCTGAGGAATGCAATGCTTGTGTGGCAAAGTTGGGCTGGGGAAAATAAAAGAGACGCCGGATGGTTTAACATCAAACCCGACCATTTCCCTTAATTTTAGGGTTTGGTTTCTCCTTTTTCAAGAACTCTAGAGCCACAGAAGACTTTTTTGAGAATAACTCAAGAAACACAAACATGCAGTGGCATTATGTTTTCGTCATCAGAAATCTCTTGAGGGCTTTCATTAAAAGCATTTTTTAATTCTTTACAAATCCATAAAGTACAGTTCCACAAGGACATTTATTCTCTTAGGTGAAAAGGTACGGTCTGACTCTTGCTTATTTCCTAGCAAACCCTCACTGCAAATGCTGCTCAAGTACTGCACCTTACACAGCAAACTACAATTTAAAAACTACACAGCTGAAAACATACATTTGTGCATTCACATTAGCAGGAGACTGGGAAGACTGGGACTCTCCAGATTGGAATAGGAAAGGTTAAGGTGAGCAGAAATCCAGGTTTACAAAGCAGCACCCTCTGTGGAGAGGCTGAAAAAAACCACATGAAACTGAAAGGTATTTAAAAGTAGGATGAAGTTCATTTAAAACAGTTAAAATAATTTTTCACCCAGTGGGCAGAGGACCCTGCAAGCTTCCTGGCAGCAGAGGCAGCCTGCGGCATCAGCTCAGAGATGGTCCCAGCCACTTTTGTGCAGTCATCTCTCTTCACTTGCCAAAAACAGAGCAACTGATGACTTCAAGGTAAGCAGCCCTCCGTGGGATGGTGTAGGGTAAGACAAAACCATTAGAGGTGAGGTTTGCATCCCACCTTGCCCGTCCAGAGCTCATCACCTATCCGCAGCCCAGGCACGCAGTCCTGCCAGAGCCATATGTCCTACCATATGTCCAGAGAAGAGCTGGCATGAGACACGAACGGACTCGCCTCCCTGCTGCTACATCGCTTTCCTGCTGCTGCACTCGAGGCTTCTGGATCAATGCTGTTGCACTGATCAATCAGGAATACCAGGATTTAGGCTTGAATTCCCTGAGCAGAAATAGAATTAGATTACTTTGATTCGATGCAGACGTAGATCCCTACCAGCGTTCTGGCTTGTTGCATTTGTATTTCCTAGACGTAGCCTGGTGAACAAAGGAGCCAGGTTAACAGATGGGAAGGAATAAAATGGAAGATCTTGGATCCATTTCTGCTAAATTGACAAGCACATTTCTATATACTAGGTATTATATATATCACACAGCACCAACTAATGAAGTGATTGGCTCCCTGAGATACTTAACGAAGCTACCCAGAGAAATTAAACATGTCATCTTTGACTGCCCCAGAAGGGGAAATAAAGAGAGGTAAATTCATAAGCTTATTCATAACCACCAATCTTATTCATAACCACCTATTTCACAGCCTTACAGACAAAAAACCTCAGATTTTTATAGTCTTAGTCAGTACTTCTCATAGGTAATAAGTCAGCTTCAGCAGTTAGGTAAAGCAGTTAATTCATAAAGCCACAAGTTCCCCTAACACATGAACACATTGCAGCTGTTTTATATTCAGGGTTTGTGTAATGCTATCAATTCTCTTCCACTTTGTTTCTTCTCCTTGTTCCCTCAGAAGTATAAACTAACTCTAAAGTAAAAAAGAAAGAAATCATTCCTTAACTACCTTGAGAAATATGTTGCCGTGACTGCGAAAGCCAAGTAAGACTGAGGGATACAGGGTCCTGAGGTATAAAAATTGCCACAGTTACTGAAAAAACCCAGAGATTTTCCTCAGAAGCATTTGAGGAAAAAAGATTCCATGAAATTTCATGGTATCAGATGAAACAATCTGCTATAGCAAGTATCAGAAATTTTTCTAAATGAAAACAGAAAACTCATGATAAACAAATGATGAACATTTGCAGGGAAATGAAAATTCTTGTGCATGAACAGGAATGTGACCCAGGGCAGCACCTCCTATTCCCTTAGGAATTATGGAACATTTGAGACAAATGAGAAATTCTGACGAATGACAAAAGGTATGAATGAAAGAGCCTGGAAACCAACAGGACAGATCATGAACTTCACAGCATTAAGATTTCTTTAAATCTCATCTTCCTGCAAAAAAACACATACACAATCAAATATTCAGCAGATTTTTAATAATATTCATTTTGTTACACATTTGCAACCATGCTGATTTTTCTTTCAGAAATCACTTGCACAAGCAGCAACTACATTCTCAAATGCAGAATTAACAACTGTTAGCAATAACATCATTTTGCTTTTAATAAGTGCAATATGAAATCCATATTATTTTTGCATTTTCTAGAACTCAAGCTTCTGGCAGTCTTTGAACCTCATCCTCCAAAATTTCTCCAAGGTAAAAAAGGCAAGATATTGGCCAAGGCACCTCAGGAGACAAAAACAGCTGGTTTTCATCATGCTTGAGAATGGTTGCATTAAGAGATTAGTCAGGCCTAAGAAACAAATTTCTTTATTTTACTGAGTTTGGAAGCAGATACACCTCACAAGAGCAGTAGAAATCAATATTAGTCCAAACCACAATGAGCCTTCACATTCAGAAGTTCAGCTGCAACTGGGGTCAAAAAGAGCAGAGAAAGAGTATTTGAATAGTACAGTGATCCATGAACTCAATTCAAGGCAGCAAATAACATCTGTGCCTGAGTGAGCTATAATACTTTATAAAACAATAACAAATGACTACACTTCTGATTGATAGGAAAGTTTTATATCACACCACAGGCAAAACTGTTGCCAATATAATCTTTTCTCCTAGGGAAAGGGGCTTTTGTGATCATTCCTTCCTGCACTGACTTTCAGCTTGCTAACTTCAGAAGCAGAGATTAAAGTTATTGTATGTTTGTATTGTATTTAAGTTCTATGTTTGGCAACAAATCAAGTTGGTGTGGATTACAGAGACCTGATTAACACTTTGCCAGTCTTATAAAGCAGGAATCTGCTCAGGCACAGAGAGCTCTGTCCCACCCAGTAGCCAGGTGGGAAAATAAAAAAAAAAAATTAAAAATAAAACTACAAGCAAACAAAAAGAAGGAAACATGTAAAGGTGGCATTTGAAGACATAGAGGGAAAGATGCACTCTGACATCTGGGTATAAGAACATATTTACATCAATGCACATCTGCACGGACACTCAAGGCAAAAAATCATGGGCCTTTTACACCACAAAGAATAAGAGAATTGTTTTCACTCTTGCAGTAATGCACGGACACAGTACTGAGGTTTTACTGAAGATAAATATTTGGTATATTACTCTTGGTCAGTGCCCATTAAAGGGATGAAAAGCAGTCAGTAAAAAAAAAAAAAGAGGGTCTGGTGACCCTCTTGTGCTATATAAAGCATGAAATACCCTCTTGTTTCCTCTTTTTTGTGACACAATGAAACTGGAAAAAATACTATTCTTCACGCTTGAAGGATCCTTCCCTCAAGTGAATAGCAGAACAGGTTCAAACAATTTAGCTAAGATCATTACTAAAAGTTTTACCTAACCAAGATCCAGATTTTACAAAATTGTGACAGAATTTTCATATAGAGTTATCATGAGAATGAATCCATTTCAAGTCTGGCTATCTAAAGCTCAAGCCAAGCTTTGTGACTATAGAAGCAAAAGGAAAAACCCTAAATAATCTGTACAATTTCTTCCCCTTCCTTCCTCTCAGAAAACAAGCATTTTATATTAACTATTACACCTTGATTTTCCCACTTCCTTGCACACCACAAACTGTTGACCAGCCAGCTTGAAATGTTTATAGAACAAGCTGATTGTATACATATATAAGCCCTGAAACATTTGAAAACTAAAAGCATACACAAAAACAACATCCCTGACATGTTTAAGAGTCCAGAATACATAATGAGAATAAACTCCAGGTGCTACTATGCAGGAGGGTGTAAGAGATAAAACAGTAATTCAGATAAAATTGCTCAGAAAGTTGAAGTATCACAAGTTTCTAGGATGGTTTTTTATAAAAGTAATGCTTTAGCTCATAAGATAACTGATTTTTCTTCAATTTCTAGCAGTCCTACAGGTAGTATTTCCTGTGTAAAGATGCAAAAGCAGTGCTGCTGCAGGAGCAGACCATGTGACTACTGTGCACACCTGCAGGTAAGAAACTGACTTCAGAAAATGCTATTAATTTAGGGTAGTAACAGACACTGCAGTACAAATTAGCTACTGCATTTGACAACACTATATAAGTATTATCAAAATGCCTCACTTGAGATTGTCAGTCCATGCTGGTACCCTACAGACAGCACAGGCCACAGCTCTGACTGATCTTTACTCAGTTACTAAACTCCAAAACAAACTTGCATCATCTCTCATTATGAAGTCTAAGAAATGTTTCACATTTCTATCAGAGGAAATTATTCTCATTTATTTTAAAAGACATTGCCACATTTGAAAAACATGCCAATACACAACTATTGTTATTGATGATTAGACATGCAACTCAGGCTACATGTGGTTGAAACAACTATTCCTCTTCAAATGATCCAAACCCTTGTAGTAATAGTAATTAACAAGAAAACAGCAATTACAGATTTATGTGCTACCTTAAACATGAATACTGACATCATATAAACAATTCTGTGCAAGTTGCTGTTTTATATAGTCCTTGTGCACTTTGTGTGAAAATGAACATTCCAGTGAGTTACTGTTTAAACACTTAATTTAGAAATTTATATTGCAGAAGTGATAAAAATCAAACAATTAACTGACACTCATGCCCAGTCTGTAATTTTTCACTGTTATCTCTACTGGGGTACATATTTTTTTATATACACATGCATATATATGAATAATTAATTCTGAGATAAACATTCCATAAGCTGTCATTTTTGTTTTTCAGATTTACTTTTGCTTTAAGAGTTTCATTTTACTCTACTCATCCATTTTATATAATTATTTCATGCAGAACTTTTAAACTATTTAAGCACTTGTGCAGCAAGTGTAACATCCCCTGTTGTACAACACATTCAAATTTTTTTTTCTGAATCCATTTCTTTCAGAAACCAACTTTTCCTCATGTATTTTTCAATTCTAGCAAGGTAAAAATCCCATTATTTCCAAAGCACTCATTATTGACTGATGTTTTATGTTAGGCTGCACTTGAACAGCTGCATCACGGCTGGTTTCGTTGGGAAGAGGAGTTACAACCTGAAACTGAACATCCTGGCTTGTTTGCTCCACCCTTGTGATTCCTTTTCTTGTTTTGAAATCAAGTATCCTAAATTCCAATATACTTTTGAAGCAGCTTGTTGCTTTTAATGATCATAACCATTTTGAAGCTAAGCTGAATGGTGCCTTCAGGGCATCGTTATTAAGGGAGAAGAAATTCACTGATGCAGACACCAGCACACGCTGCCTCTCAGGCTCTATTTTTATAGACCATTAGAAATCTGCCATGTTTTGTCACATTCCACACTTCAGGGCTTTGCCAGTGCCTACCCTATGTGGGATTCTTCTGTCAAATCTTATGAATACCTTGCTGAGTCTTCAGGGGTTTTGACAAAATTCAATTCCAACTGCAGCACCTTCCCTGCCCACCCCCAGAAAAACACCCACTACCTTCAGCCTTCCTTGTACCTGTCTGTGAATACTCTTAAGAAACTCTGAGTCAAAGCAACGTGTTTCTTCAAAGAGAACAGCAAGTCACAGGTACCTGTAATAAGTTTGGCATTATTTCCATTATAAAGCTCAAGCAATTTGGGCAAGGAAGTTCTTATTCCCTTCAGAGACCAGTAGAGTGCCCACCTGTGCATGGGCATGGAATGGATTCCTTCAGAATTCTCAGCAGAAGCTGAAAACCATTAAAGGTATTTCACTGCATCCCATGGAACATCGCTGCCTCAAACAATTTTGGGGGAGCTGCCTCTCCTTTATCTTGGTATTGTAACTTCTTCACTGGTATGAATCACTCTTTCTCTCCCCCACTGTTTTTGTTCCATAGGATTTGCTGGAACTTCTCTTTGGCACCAAGCAGTACCAGCTGCTTTTATGCACAAACAATGACTACTTTTCTATTTCCATTAAGGTACAAACCAAACATTTTCATAACAAATATGATCCAGTCACCAATACTTTTTCTTTTTCTTTCAAGAAATAAAAACACTCACTAGTATTCCTTAGACAAAGTTTAAACATCAGATATTTGGGATGTTCCTCCTCCTTCCTCATGTAAATTCTCTCTGAAAAAAGCTCAGCAAAGCAAACTATTATCATGATTCCCTGGCTGGTAGCAGCACCACTGAAGCATAAGAACGCACAAAACAGGGAGGTTTTGCCAAAAAATACACCATATTTGGATATGTAAGTGCCACAATCACCACTGAAAAGCCCCAGCAGCTCCTGATTACAGCTTCTGCCTGTGCCAACCCAGGGAAATCCTTTACTAACTTTTACAGCTTAACAAGATACTTAACAAGAGAACATGGTTTCAGTACATCTAAGAAACAAAATACGCTAACAAACTGGAGTTCATCCTGTGAAAATTACCAAAACTAAGTAAAATGTCATTTAAAGTACCACAATGCAAACTAAGGTTAGCAAATTCCTATTTCACATCCAGTGCCAAATCCCACGTAAACTAGTGATGGGCACACACATGGCAAAGGGCTTTCAACAATAACACTCAAGATCTGACTTTTTTTGTGCCTGAGTTCTGTTTTTTACTTTGTTACACTGTGTTTGGCAGTTGTTGCAAACCAGGAAAAGGAGGTTAGAAAGAAGGAGCAGGGAAAAACAAACTATTCATATATACTTTGTATAGTTAGAACTAATGCCTAATTGTGGATTATTTATTTAAAGATTGCACAAGGTTTCTTTATCAGATTTTACTACAAGACCAAAAGCATGGCCATGACGAGGTACGGGAAGGGTTTTACAATGTCTGGCCTGCCAATGCACACAGACACTGGTAAAAAAAAAAAAATCAGTAACTGAAGCAAGGGGAAGTAGAGACAAGGACACCTGTCCACTTTCTCCATCATCCTGAATTTCTCACCACCACCATCCCCACTCCAAATCCCCAAACGAGCCAAAGAGCGTGGCCATCTAGCACTGAAGAGCTGTGTTCAGAAAAAAGGTAATTCGGCAGGAGAAAAGTACTCCCTGAAGCTTCTCATTCCTTTGGATAATCTTTTCCAGTTCCAGAATTTGTAGGTTTTCAGTTCTTTTAACAAGTGTTGCTTACACTTAATGCAATATACAGTGAGCATATGGTAGGAGAAAAAAAATAAAAACCACAACAAAAATCTCAGTTCTTTTATAATATTGCAGGAAAATTTAAGTTAAGTTACAAGAATTTATTCATCTTATTTGAGTTTGCAAGCCCCTACATTTGTTTAACAGAGGTAACTTAAAACTTTAAGATTTTTTTTTTTCCTGCCTTATAACTGGCAGCTGCAATTTAATCCTAACCATTGTAGTTAAGAGTTACAGGTGGATTTTAGCTTTTAATAAACTGGAAATAGCAATTAAGTCAGGGCTGTCAATTACCATCATATATACATCTGGGTAAACCACTATATGCAGCAAACTCAATTGGTACCAGCTGAAGGTGAAGGATGGAAGTAAATCTATAGAAGAAACACATTTTTTCCTATTTTTATTATGTTGTAACCTTTCCAGAAAATGTATTTCCATTTTAACTGCATCAAAATGTGTTTTAGTTTCTTATATAGGAAAAAAAAAAAAAAAAAAAGGTAAACATTACTTAAACTGCTCTAAGAGCTTCCCTGCTCTGAACATTTACTCATCCAAGTTTTGGGTTATAAAAACAAAGATACAAGTTTTGTGTTGCCTTTCCAGAAGTCATTGCAACCTGATCTTTCATTCTCTAACACATTAGAGACTCGCGTTACTGCTCTACTGGTTTTATCCCTTTTAAAAATTTACATGCAAAAAACTGTCCTGAATTATTTCATTTGCAAGGCAGCACTAAGCATGAAGCATTTTAATGGAAAGCATTTTTACACAGCCATTCACAGCACCAATATACATGAGCTAAGTGAAGTCAATGGCAAAAAGATGTGTTAAGAGCACCCACCAGAAATTATTACTACAGATGGTTTCTGAGTGAAACTGCTGTCCATTGCAAAAGAGTGACTCAATAGCAACTTTCATTTAAGAGGGAAGATAAGTTAAAATATCAGAACATATGTCTGCCCAGGAAAAAAGAGACAGATATGCCTGATAACAGATGTGTCATAAATTCAAGTTACTGGAAGCTAAATGAAAAAATAATTTTAACTACCTCTATGTGGTGTTTATAAGCCAAAACTTTTAAAATTCAGTGTGTGACGTTACATTACAGAAATAAAATTCACCAAAACGCAAATCTTGCAAAAGTGAAGTCAGCTACCTCTTAAAAAGTGTATAGCACAGTTCTCAATACCAAGCAAAGGTCCCAGAAGGCAGCCCAGGTACTCTCCTGTCAGCACTGATCATCCTCAGCTGCTGCTTTACAGCTTTAAGGAACTTCAATAACAGGAACTCTTGGAATGCAAGGATGACAAATTACAGGGAAGCTCTGCCCATAAGCTAAATTAAAGGAGTTTTGACTACTCCCATACTTGTGCATATGCACTGCTTTGCTCAAGTGTGTCTGCTGAACCTGAGTCCAGGCCAGGCTGGATGGGGCTCTGAGCACCTGCTCTAGTGGAAGGTGTCCTTCTCCATGCCAGGGGATCAGAATGAGATGGTCTTTAGGGTCCCTCACAACCCAAACCATTCTATGATTCTATGATTTATCACTTTTGGATCAAAACAAACTCCTACAGTGTCCCCAGGGCAAAAACAACAGCACAGAAGCATCAGTCATCCCCTTTCTTCACTACCTTTTTATCTGTTCATGAAAAAAATTAAAACCAAACCAACAAAAAAGACAAATTCTGATGGAAAAAAACCAACTATCAACCTAAGTCTGAAGAGAGATTAAGTGTAGTTATCTTTTGAAGTGTTAGATAATGATTGGAACTATAATGAGTTTCCAACTAAGGCTGCGTGTCACAAATTCCACATTAATTCAAACACAGATTCTTAGGGGGGGAAAAAAAATCATACTACCTTGTTAGCACACATTGTTCAGCCAGAGTTCAAAGTGAGAGAATGGAATTTAGTTTTTGCTGTCACAGAGGAGTAGTTTATAATTCCATAGTTAATAGCTGAAAGTATTTTCACCTAGCAATAAACCCAACATTTACTACAGTCATAAGACTGAGATTACAACATTTACTACCATCGTAGAATCAAAATTACAAAGGGCTTTTGATCGCTGCGGAGAGGAGGAGTTTCAACACTTGTGCAAGATGAGAAGGTCACCGTCTGCTTCCCAGCATTGCCACACCCACTCCACAGGCTCAGAGAGCATCAAACGAGGAGCTGCACAGCTTGGCAGCTCTGCGCCCCAGAAACCAAGGAGCACATGAGAAGGGCCACATACAATTATAGCAGATCCCAGCTCTGTGTGCATTCCCTCTAGCAAGGTAAGGGAAATACACATTAGGCTGCAATTACAGCCAAGCATTCGACGTAAGATTTGAGTGCTGCAAATGCTGCCATTCTCCTGACAACAAACAAGTCGTAATTTTGACCTGCAACTTGACACAGCCACCGAAATCAAACAGATGGTAGTCTGCAAATTAACATCTGGAATTCAGTCCCAAGAAAACAGATGCATTGGAGGCATTTTTGCAACAATATGGCAACAGCAGCATTAGTTATAATTATGTGAAATACCAGGTACCTATTTGAAGAGTATCTGTCATTTATATTCTGCTGACTCTTCAAGAAAGTGGGGGGGAAAAGGCAAACAAATTACGCTGTTGGTAAAAGCAAGCCTTCTTCAGCTATCAAAAAGACAAGTATAATGGCCAAGTTGCCCTATAGCTTAACAGTTTACCTCCTTCAAGAAGTAACACAATGAGCTGGAAAATTTAAACCTAAAACACTTCCCACAAAATATGACAAAGGAAGCCATTTTTGCTTTGTTTTACAATTCAGACCAATAATAATTGGTCAACATTTGAAAGAAACCCACTGATGGTCAAGTTATGATTCTAAATCCACTAATTTGTGACTCTTCCTCCTGCATAACAGATTCTATGATATTTTAAGTAAAATTAGCTGCTTAATTCTTTTATGTAAAAGGAAATAAAGAAAGATGTTATTTTACAGCATATTTGAGGGGGTTTTTACTTCCTGCTTAAAGAAAATGTTACAAAATCATTAAGCCTAAGACAAACTACAAAATAAAAAAGACTTACGTCAGTTTATGTGGCTGAGGCCTACTCTGACCCTTGCGTATCTATTTAGGGAAGTCAGGTCTACCTGGCTTACCTGGCTACTTGGAGAATATGTTAGGAAGCACTTTGCTAAGGTGCCTCAGTTCAAAGGCTGCCCATGTTCCTGAACAAGCCTCTTAGCTTGACATAAACAGGTAGAAACATCCACTGAAATCCAGTCCAGCTAACTGGAAGCAGCAGTCTGAAACAGACAGCTATTGCAAGCAAAGATGTGAAAGATGCTACATTTAATGTGTTATGACCAAGACAAATCAGACATTTTTTCCTGGAGTAAATACTTCCCATCTCTGTCTATAGAGAATGGAGAGATATCAGTTACTCCAAAAGAATCTACCTCAGCTGTGGGGCACCTCTAAAAGGAAAGGTTGGATTGCCTTCAGAGCTGCCCTTGCTCCACTGCCTATGGAAGAAGCAGAGAGCAAAACTGGACAGTGGAAAGGGAGGCAAAGTCATCCACAGATGAGAAAAAAACCCACAGAAGATATACATTACTACAAAAACATCATGCCTTTGACTCACTGAAATTAAAAAGAAAATGAAAATGTGAAATTGAGAAAGGTTTCTTTCCCACACATGGACAACTGAAATTCAGCTACTCTGTGTTTAAGATAACAAGGTTTTTCCTCAGAAGTGAGAGCCAATCCCTGTCCAGGGATGGGGGTTGGGAACTAAATGATCTTTAGGGTCCTGTTCAACCCAAATTCCCAAGGGCAGTAAGTGTGGACAAAGCAGACAAGAAGCTACAGGCTCTCACACTGCTACTAACAATCCAAACACTCCCCAATGACTTGCTGAACTGCAACATTATGCAATTACATGGGTATATTAAATCTGAGAACTACAAGCCCAGAGCATCTTGTAGAAGAAAAAAAATCAATTTAGCTGTTACTTGGTTGGTTATGGCATGGTATAATTAGCCCAGCTCATTAAACCTAGAGACAATGAATACAGAGCATCTTGTATAAACTTTATTGATAATACTACATATATAATTTGCATCTTGCTGAAATGAGCAATAACTGCATCAATTTTCTTTTTGAAAGAATAAGCTTCATATTGCTTAATGCTAAAAGAAATTAAGATTTCCACAGAAATTTAAGCTTCTAGTCATTATTTCCTGAAACAGAAGTTATACTAAAAATGGGCTCTTACATCTTTGTCCAGGATAAAATTATCCTGAAGAATCAAGCAAACATCATCAATTTCTTTTCTTCTCAAAAACCTTCATACCAACATTCACACTTTACCTGCTCCCATCAGTTCTGCTCATTTCCCCCTTAGCCATTTCACCTCATCATACACCCACCACCACCCCAACACTGTCTGTGGAGGCTTTTTCCCCTCACTCACATCTTCTCAAAACCAGCTACTCCTTACAAAGAGAAAAAGTAGTAAAAAATTACTCTCTGCTGTCATCACACTACTCCCCTACTATTTCAAAATTGTTCTATAAAGGTCCTCTTCTCTGCTATTTAAAATATACCTACAAGAAAGGAGCTGCCTACTACTGCAGCTCTGTGAGGAGCAGATTTCTAAGCACCTCCCCCTCACCTACATTTTCCATTTTTAAATACACTCCTCCTCTGACACTGAAAAAAAAATGATCATAAAGAGTAAGTAATTGCCTTAAGTCCCATGCCATTTAAGTGTAAGAGAGAAGGCCTGGGTTTACAATTACTACCAAGATTATTTGGATGGAAGAAGCCTCCCTTTGCTATAAATGATTTACTGAATGGTGACCATAAATTTTTTTTTTTCCAGAAACTTCAGCAAAGAAGGTCCTGAGTATTGAGGGAGAACATCAGTCTCAGATTTCCAGGGTGGGGAGTTCAACCAGTGATATAAAGTGTTCCCAAAAGAAATGTGAAGTAACTAATATGACTTCTGAAAAACAAATGAAACCAGCAGCCTTCAGAAAAGTGGTTAGAGTTGCAAATGGGAATTGTTAGTTTATTACAAATAAATTGCATCTCAGACGTTAACAGTTTGTGTGTCCTATCAGGCATAAAATTTCAATCCTGCTTTATTTGTCTCCCAGTTATATGAATTGTTTACAATATTCACTGATTACAGTTATATTAGAAAATAATAAACAAGGAGTAGGAAAAACAAGTCCATTATTTAAATCTAATGTTTAATTTTGCTTTGCATTGATACTCGGCAATATCAATTGGGTACAAATAGGTTTTGTGCATGCTATTTAAATAGGAACAAAGAAACTTGATCAACAACAGGAAATGCATGAAAGAATGGAAGAATGAAGGGACTACATTAAAAGTCATAAAGCATTTTTAAAAGCTTCATTAGATTTAGAAATGTATCAAAAACCTACATCTTCTGGAAAAATCTATACAATTACACAATTGAAATTAGAAAGCATGAGATTTCCTGTAACAGGGGAGAAGAATGGAATCTGAAACTTGCCTTTGCAGCTCAAAACGCAGCCCTTATGGAAGCGCACAGCTGCGCCCAAGTGAAAGAGATAGGCAGCTCAACATCTTGTATCAGTAACATATGGCTTAAGGCAGGTACAAAGAGATTTACTTCCCATGTGATCCATTAAAATCTCCAGATACATTTAAAGCTCACGCTGTGGAATTACAGTAATGGAGCTGTCCTGGGACCTCAGAGCTCCACCACAAGTGTCTTTTGTTAAGAAAGCTGCAAAGGCTTGAATTTCCATTTAATATCAGTTTTCTACAAAAATATAGATAGCCTATCTAAAACATATGGACAAACATGTGTTTTAACATAAAGCTTTTTGGGATTTTTTTTTAACCCTTTAAGCATATCTCCAAGTGCTTAACTTGTCCCAACATTTCCTAGTACTCTTTGGGAAAGCATTTCCTAGTACTCTTTGGGTTTGGGCACTACCTTTCAGAAGTCCGTATATGGATTCTCCTAAAACATGAGACATTTGGAAATAAAATCACTTTGGCATACAAACTAAAGAAACAGCAACTAGACCATCTAAGACTGATAATACAGCTTTTTAAAATAACACTGATTTTTTAAAGTATTTCCATATGGATATAAAATGCAGATAACTTGTCCTATAATTCCTACAGTGTACTATAAAAGCAAAAGCTTGCTAAGATATTGAAAAGCAGTCTTTATCTCAATCTTTCCTCTGAACAGAGAAAACACAAGGATTGCAAAGTGGAACATGGGAGTGAGATTAGTTGTATTTAGGCCAAGCTGACCTATCCAAAATAATATGTGTGTGTGATACATATAAATGTAATAATACATAAAGCCTCTCCAAATCTCAGGACTGCCTTGTGCTGACATGTAAGCTAACATCTAAGGGAATATTGTTTCACTTCCATGCAAGCTTGCCCTAAATGCTCTTCCCAGATGTTAACCTTCCTCATGAGTCTCTGAAAAAACTTTCATTAAAACTTAACATCTGGAAAAAATGAAATTGGAGACGAGTAGTTAAGATACATTAATTAAACTATCAGTTGATTATAAACCTATCCCATAAATTCCTTCAGCACTGCCCTGTTTCAAGATCATTTAAGAACCTGGCGACTCATGAGAAGCCTGACAAGTTCCCTGAAAAGGGACACTGCTCCTATTTACAATGCACAAATTTTCTCCTGCTGTTGAGCTTTATGAAGATCTGGCTTGTGAGCATCTCATCTGCTGAACCCAGAGAGAGCTCAATTCTGCAACAGGTTATTTGATGAAGGAATCGAAGTCTTGCACTAGAAATGCCCTCCTTCACAGCATTTCCTTGCAAATTTCATTCCATGAAGCAGTTTTGACTCCATTACTATTACACATTTCAATTTTATAAATGTGTGTTGAAAAAAACTTGGATTCGGGGCAGAAAATGCAAATGTGCTCAGGCTTCCTGGCTGCTTTAGAGGCACAAGCTGTGCAAAGCCAGGCCATCCCTCATCTTGGAGCTGGTGCAGGCAGCATGTTGCATTTGCTTTCACATTAGAGAGTTCAGCTGCTGAGACTGTTTTCCACAGGAGAAAGCTCCAAAGTCTGCCCTATCATCCAACTGAAATTTCTGCTCTCTCACATTTATTCCAGTTTCCAAACCATAATTTCTCCTTGCAGGCATGCTCATCACAAATGAGTGGATGTGCACTCTGCCTTCGTTACCCCCACAGTACACCTCCACCCTTCTCCTCTCACCCAGGGGATGCTTCTCCAGGCTGTCACCCAGACAACTGCATATTTTAGGAATATAAATACCACAATGACTTCCAAACACTTGGAATTCAAAACACAGGTACTCCTAAAGAATTTGGTTACTTGTATGAAACAGCTAAGAAACAAAGAGGTAAATAGAACCTGACAGAGGGAAATCTGTCACTGCCAAGGCAACGGGGAACCTCACCCCGAGGCTCACTACTGATGCAGCCCACCAGCAGTGAGTCTCAGCTTCCAGCTTGCTGATACATACCTGAAAGCCACAGTTCTGCTGTTATCAGCTAAGCAAACGTTAGTTAACGAAAGCTTTCCAGAAGCCCAGTAGGAAATTTCAAGGAGAATAAAGGAGAGCCTTTAGTTTAATTTTAATCAAGTTAAAAAATGTTAAAGCACAAAGCAGCTACAAGAAAAATTGATTTCATTTTAAAAGACCAAGCTCTACCTCTACTCCCATCTCTCTTCATTACACTGCAATCTCAAACCTAAATTCAGTCTTAGAGAAATTTTATCCTTAGTATTTACATTCCAAAGCAATGTTGGCTCTTTAAAAACTTATCATTTGTGCAGGCAAGGAAAAGAGACCAAGAAAAAACTCCAGATATATGAATGAGAAAAAACCTGGCCTGTACAGACCTCAAACTAGTTCAATAAAATGCTGCTCTATCAAAGTATTTATGTTTGAAATGCCAACAGATGCTTTTTTTAGTGTATTGGGATAAAATCATATAGTCATAGGATGACTTGGATTGGAAGGGATCATTCCAATCCCCTGCCATGTGCAGGGACACCTTCTCCTAGACCAGGTTGCTCCAAGCCCTGTCTAATCTGTCCTTGAACAGTGCCAGGGATGGGGCATCCACAGCCTCTCTAGGCAACGTGTGCCAGCACCTCACCACCCTCACAGGGAAGGACTTCCTCCGAATATGTAATCTAAACGTGCCCCCTGACAGTTTGCATCCATTCCCCCCACGCCCTTCTAAACAGTCTCCCCCCACTACTCCTGTAGGCTCCCTTCAGGTATTGGAAGGCTGCAATTACATCACCCCAAAGCCTTCTCTTTCCCAGGCAGAACAATCCCAATTCTTTCAGCCTTTCCTCCTAGGAGAGAAGCTCCATGTCTCTTATTAACTTGGTGGCCCTCCTGTTTGGCTCATGTCCAGCCCCTCCTCCACCAGCACCCCCAACTTCTTGGCAGGGCTGCTCCCAATCCCTTCATCCCCCATCCTGGAATGGTGCTGGGGGCTGCCCTGACACAGGTGCCAGTAACAACATCCATGCTTCACATGAATAACCCCTTTTTTTTTGCTCCCCTTGCATGGATTTTGATATCTTTGTAAAAGCGGAAAAAATAAAAATTAAGGAAAAAGCAAGTGTTCCTGTTAATTGTAAGCTATAAGACTTTTAAGGAAGCTCACAAAAGAAAAACAAAGATGCCCATATGGCCAAAAGCACAGAGAACACCAGAAGAACAGATTCGGTGTAACTCAAATCCCACATGTCTGCATTCAGATAATGTACAATGCTTAAAAAGGCTGGGGATAAAAAAAAAGTTACAGGGAATTAAAAGCAATTAAAGAGTCTGATAAAAGGTAAGATTCAAGAAGTTCCCAATAATTCTTTAATTCAATAATGAGGTTAATGAATAAAAAGGCATGCTATTTGTTTTCTTGCCTGTCATCTTCATTAGCCATCCAAGGGAAATTATTTATGAATATTCAAATTTCTTATTTCTACATATGGCATAACTGAATACAGGCTTGAATTTGTTGATAATTTTTCCTTCTCAAGGAAAACAATGTATTCAAAATATCTGGCAAAGATATTTCAATGACTAGTTGAGCATTCTTGTTGTGAGTCAAGGAAAAATAATAATTTCCATAGAAAGTACAGGAAATATTTCTGTAACTTTTAACAGTGCCATAACTAACACAATACCTTGTGCTATCTTTCTGTTACCATATACTGTAGATGCATCTTGTTATCCTACTGAACTCCTGCATTGCACTTCTAAGAGAATGATCTTGCCTTGCCACAGAAATTTTGAAAAGTAAATTGTCATAACATATTGCTTTAAAGACGGCTTAAAATTATGCAGACATTTCTGTTGTTTTCTTCCAAAAGCACTGAGAAGGCTGAATTTGAAAATATATGACTAAGAGAAGCCCAAGCACATATACTCACATCTCATTTGGAAACATAAATTCCTAATTAAGTCATACGAAACTTTTAAATAAACAAAAAGTCTTCAGTATTATCATTCCACAAAAATATCTCCGGTTTCACGAAGCTGCATTGATTAGACAGAAAACAAATTTTGGGCAGTCCCTCTCCAGAATAAGTAACCAAACCCAGCCCCCTGCTTTTCCTAAGAGGCTGAAAGACAAGGGAAGCTGAGGTTTAAATCATATTTTTCCTTTGTTTTAGTGCAGCAGCCAGTAGTGGAAGGGAAGCAGAAAGCTGCCCCAGCACAAGGAAAATTTGAAGAACTTCAGTGGATGCTTTTGCGACTTGTCTGTCTCATTAACCTTCTTCCCTACAAAGGATTTCTGCTTCCAAAGCCCTGGCTACCTGTCATATTTCCAGAGAAATCCCATTAATTATGACATTCAACAGCACCAAGGAATCATTCCAAGGAATTCTGCTGAGCTAAAGCTACCACCACCAAAAGAGAGGTTATTAGGGACTTTATGAAAATCTGCAGTACTACTTTAGATTTTTATTTTTTTAATGAAGCGATTGAAAGAAAAAAGAAAAGTGAGAAAGTTAAAGCACACAAATGAATTAATACCTGATAGATACAGGTATTAATAGATACAATCTTCTCCTTTACTCCTGCTCTTCTTTCCCCCCATGATGAAAGTTAGCGGTCTAAAAGTGAGTGTGACATCTGTCCTCAAGATTGGCACAGGATTGATTAAAAACACAATGCAGTCTGACATGGATACCCAAAGAAGTCTGCAAGGCTGGAAAGACAGGGGACTTAAGGAGGCAGGCGATACATTGAGCAAACTTGTTTTCCCAAGCGGTGAGTTAAGCTGCAGAGGTAAGAAAGAAATTATGCTCCATAAAACACATGTCTCAAAGAAATAGATTAGGCTTGCATTTTCTCCGGTGTCCTTATTACCATAACTGCATCTATCCAGTTAATGGCTCTAATACCATGCAACTGTTTATTCTGTAGTTTAAACTGGAGAATTAGCAGCAAAGCCCATTTCTCCTGCTGCAAGTATGTACATCCCAGTTCTGTGTGCACGTCCATTGTCAGGGAGGCAGGAGCAGTTGTGATCCCATACATGCTGTCACAGCAAGCAATTCATCCATCAGATACCATCTGACTGATCTTAGCAAAAACAGAAATATGAAGGAAACCCTTGAACTGGCAACGCTGCTGTGCAAAGCCCAAAACCAAAATAAGCCCTAAAATAACACTTGCTAGCAGCTGAAACTAAATGAAGGTTGGACTAAATTATTTTAGCTTGAACTAGATGATCTTAAAGGTCTTTCCCCACCTAGTTCATTCTGTGATTCCGTGATTCTCATGGCAAAACCAGAAAAAGTTCCATTTACAAACATATCAGAACACAGGTACTATAACCAGATGGATATAAACGTGGAAAAGCCTCAGTCTAAACTCTCCTTAGAGCTCACTCTGCCCCTCCCGAGTCCAATTCCACCAGTTAACAGAAAGCAAATGATGGGAACCATGTTAAATCAAAGTCCATCAAAAACCTGCAAGAATCCTCTCTCAGCTACACTCACTTCAAAGCTTCCTAAATAACACTTCTTTCCTTTGCAAAGCACCAAACATGATTTTAACCTTGACCATATTTACTGAAACTTATGTGGCAAACCTACTTTCATTTTAATTTTTTAAATACCAAAAAGTGAGAGGTACTGACTCCATCCTTAAGGCCACATATAAGTTTGAAGAACACTAGTCTGAGGAACAAAATCCATGTGAATGGGGGAGGGAAGATGAGATCAAACCTAAAACCCACTAAGCTTTTTTTTGTTTTAATGCAGTCTCTGAAATGGTATTTTGGCTCTTACCATCATTAAAACAATGCTGGTAGGAATTACATTAGCAGGTAAGGGTACATATTTAAAGAGTTATTGGTTTAATTCAACCACTTGTTTGCTATGTGCTTCTTACTGGTGGTTTATGTATTTTAATTATTTCACAGACTTCCAAGATCTGTACTTTTTAATAATGTTCTGTCACATTCTCAGTTATCAAAACACAGGAAAACATTTAGGTTTCCAGCAAATGTAGCATAAAACACAGATAAAGGTAATGCAGGAGGTTACTGTCCAGCACAAAGGCCCTACTGGCAATAGCCAAACAAACATTGCTCAGGTGGTTGAAATCATTCCCTGTTTTCTCCCTTCCAATTGTTTTTCTTTCTTAAATCATAAATAAAGATAATGCCATACTTCTGCCCTTATGTTCAGTTTTTTCCTGAAGCACCCAAGACTAGTTTCTTCAGACTTGTGCTTTCATAATCTATTCTTAAAAATGACAAAAGCTTATATAATGAAAAGACTAAACCAAAAATAAAATTACATAACTATAAAGATGAAGACAGAACAGCTAAAGGGTGTAATATTAATAGCCAAAATCAGAGACCTCAGCTTAGTGTTCCAGTAGTAACTGTTCAGGTTATAAAAATATATTCTAACCTTTAAGAAAAACAAACACTGATGTAGATTACTTCAAAATGTTATTGAAAGTATGTTAGTTCTTGGTGATGTTGAGTTTTCTGATATGGAATGGTAAAGTAAAATCCATGTACAACACCCATGGATGTAAACCCGTGAATTTGCAAGAACATTGGTTTCCTACAGACAGCCCATATGGAAGAGCAGTTTGGCAAGTACCAGTTCAGGCAAGAGCAGGTATTTGTGAAAGCCAGCTCAAGGCAAATGGTGAACCTACATTGCTTTCAATACTTCCCAACACTGTATTGGCGAAGTTTTATAAAGCATTCATTCATCATTTCATATATGAATAATAAAGATTATTGAACTGTGGAGGAAAGCCACAAGCAAAAAAGGTGAACGCCAGGTTCGTCACTGTAAGAAGTATAGATTGTACATTCATATAGAGCATGACTATGCAAGACAAACTTTTTAAAAAGCACTTTGTCTCTAGCTTCATCCATAATGCATCCAAAGACCTTTTTCAAAAGAATTGAGGGTTGCATACAGATTCTTTTCAACTCCTAACGCAAGGCAGAAATATAGAGGGACTTGCTGCAGGTTCCCCATAGTTAAACTAGTTCCATAGTTAAAATCCAAATGCTAGACTTACAATAAGCAGACAAAATATAAAGATCTTCAAGCACAAAAACAGGCATCAAGAATTCTATCAAAAATAACTACAAATAAAGTCCTAAATTCCCAGAGATTATGGTGCGCAATACATTCAAAGATGCAGAGAGAGGTGAACCAGCTGGCAATTAGGAGAGCACAAACAAGACATAAAGCTAGGTTTAATTCCATGTCGTATCCAGGAATACTTCAAGTCTCAAAGAAATAATTCTCTGCTTTTCCCATATACTTCCCAAAGCAACCCTCCTCCCTCCCCACTGTTTCACTCAGGGAGGCTGTGACCCTATTCCAACTGTAGCAGAGTCACAGTTGGAAAGCTGCACTTTGCAAGTGTGTGTGTACCAACCAATCCTCATCATGGGAGCAGCTTCCTGTCAGCATGCAAAAAGCATACCTGGCGAGGAAGATCTAAATGTCTTTTAAAAATTTAAAAACCAAAAAACTATCCTAGCAGCATTTCTTCCAAGGTTGTGACTGGCACTACTGTAAAATGTGTAAGTTATTACAGTAGCTCCACATATTATCAAAGAAAAATTAAGGAGGTGACTTTCAGGCAGTGGAGTATTTTAATAATTAAACTGACTTTCCTATAAGCACAGCCACAGTGTGTAGGTACATGGAAGGTACTTCCAATACTGCTTGATAGAGACCTTTGCAGCATCTTTTGCAGGTAACCAGATAAAGTTTCTCTCACACAACAGAACAACTTAAAAACACTCTGTTTTCTGAAGATACCCAATGCTGCAGCACAGAGTAACCAAGCAGTAAGTTCTCAGTGCTTTTATCTCTCAAGAGGCTCTGCAGCACACAGAGGAGAAGGACAAAGGTGGGGGTGTGATTACTGACCGTTCCTCATGGAAACAAGTAAAGGGATCTGTGTTTAGCTCGGGCCACACAGCAAACATAACTCAAGGTAACTTTTGTTCCTGTAGGAGTCCAAAAGGTGGCACAGGCAGATCTCATCCACCATCAGCAACTTCGACAATTGAGAAAGAGGAAATTTCTGATGCACAACAAAAGCATCTGCCCCTAACCTTCATTAAAAGTCAATGGGATTTTGGCTCCTGATTCTCATTACTTCTTTTGAAAGTCTCCCCTTTTGTCCTTGCACTGCAGACCACAGATGAAAGCAAGAGCTTTTCTGAGACAGGCAGCAGGCCCTTCAGTTACGGCTGACCAAGAAAAGCGAGAGTTTCACTCCTGCCTGGACTTGGGGTTTTCAGTTTGTGCAGTATTGATTAGGCAATGGGTAATAACCAAATTATAGCAGAGCCAGCATGTTCAATCAATCTCTTCTCAGATATAAATGTGACCTCACTCACCAGCTGCACCCTGGAAGCTTTGGAGGTTTTTCATGGTAAAGCAGTAGATATTTATTTGTTCAAGCACTGGTATGAAACATGAAGAGTGTATTTTTCTCTTTACCAGCAGTAAGCAAAAAAATTGCCACTGTATTTCTCTGTGAAATACAGAATATCAGAAATACTCAATACTTACAGCAAAGGACTCTGTAGATAAAAAACTACAGATGTGTACATAGTGTGTACATAGTATCGCTCAAATTATCTTCTGATGTACAAGTACTGAAAGTTCATTAATTTTACTGACTAAACAAGACATGTAACTGAAACACTACAGTTACTGTTCTGGCACTGTTTGAAGACCTGTCTCCTTTGTGATCAGAGTTTAATCCTAAAATTCAAACAAAAAAATTACAAAACCATGCAGTTTCTGCTTCAAAAGACCTTTATTTCCTACCTGGCACTAGTAGCCCTCAAAAAAAACTTTAAATAAACCCAAAACAAACAAGAAAGGTATTACAAGCTTTAGTGCCTTCATAAACAGAAAGTCACATTCATTTTAATTGTTCCATGATAAACAATGAAGACCTGTTTGAGAAAAGGAGATTTAGTAGCTTTTTCCACCAAATTTCTGAGTTAAAACAGGATTAAATAACCAGTGGGCAGCAGAAAGCAATCCCCATAAGCATACTGAAAAACAAGTCATCCAGGACAGTGTAACAAGCTAATCCATTACTTCTTTGATTTGTTTGCTTGTTCAGGGGCTTGTGGATTTTAGTGATTAACATAAGGTTTCTAGGTATCATTAGCAACTCCAGCAACAAGTGCAATTTGCCATGGTGCAGTTTTCAAAGCAAATTTGAAAAAATCTGGTAATCCGCTGTGAACTTGACGAGAAAATACCCCAGACTTCTGTGTGCACAGAAACAACAAAATACTTTCCTCTATGTATTCTGTACTCTATTCAAATGCTGTGGGAAGAAACACGTGTGTGTATACGGCTGCACCTTTCCATTTTAGTGGTTATTGTTTATTAATGCACTCAACAGCAAAACCCAACAGGTATCACATTCCAATCATTCAATTATAGCCACTTGGCTATTCCTGTTTCAAGCAATAGACTGCACCACTTCACGTCGCTACCTTGGTCAGCTTCAACTACTGAAGTGCATTATATAAATATATGTGCCACTCCATGGAATCCCAAATAGCTTCATGGTGCTGAAATAGCTGAACTGCCACTCATTACAAGGCAAAAGAATAAGGATTTAGAGAAGGTGGACTTGGCTTACAGCACTTGTTCCTGCAAGGGAAAAACGGCTCCAGATATCAGTGCTAATGAAAAAAATAAATGCAGAAGCATTTCCTCCATATTTTATGAAAATTTAAACTTATTCCTGCTGACAGGGGTAGTTAGTAGAAATGAGCCTGAGAAACCTGAGCAGCTTGGTTTTTAAGCCTGAGAAACACCTACCCCATGATAATATTAACAAGAAGAAAATGCCTTACCACACAAGACTAATAGTCTGTCTAACCAGGATTTTCTCCCTGATGGGAGCAACAGGGAATGATTTTTTGGGAGAACAAGTCAGCCTGCAAACTGCAAAGTCCCTTCCCCTTGCATTCCCCCTGCATCCACAACTGATCCATTAAGGATGTTAGAGCATACATTTATGTCCAGTCCTTTTGCTGTGCATTTATGAGCTGCTGACTACGAATCCACCTAATCACTTTTAGCATAAGAGAAGTTTAACACTGAAGTTACGTGTGTTCTGAAAGGCTACTCCCATGGGGAGTGAGACGGCCAAAACAGAGGAGTTTGGTATAGAAATCGGTCAAGGAAATTTACAGCAACAGCAGCAAAAAACCTAAAATACTTTTTGGCTTAACAAAGTTGGCATTTAGCTGTTGCTGCTCAATGTAGAGCTCAAGTTCCCTGCATCCATGAACACAGAACAGCACAATATGATTGAATAGTGCCTTCTTCATCCAACAGACATGGAGGAACTGCCATGGCTGAATAGCTCTCAGAAGAGTAACATCTAAAGAGAGCATCCAGTCTAACATGCTTATAATGTACCTTTTTCAAGATTCTTTCACCCAAAAATGAAGCCTAGCAATTGTGCTTCCTTGATTTTCTAAATACACTCAGCGTAAGTCTATTTTTCCTTTCAATAGAAAGGGTTCATTAAGTTTTTAACATTACACATTGATCACTCCAGTCATTTCCATGGAAGTTCCTTAAACTGACATTCTGGTCATACAGGCTGTTTGAGACAACAAATTGCTAAACCCCAGCTTAGAGAGCACCTGCTCTAAGTACGAGTTATTCCAATCCCACAGGGTTTGTTAGCGTCTCTTTAGATTGCCACTCCAGTCAGGTTAAATAGACCTCCTCCATGTAGTTGCTTTTGAGAGCTTGTTGTGAAGAGCTACACAGAGAAGAATTTGCCGTAAGGGTAAAGTCTACAACACCAAAAATTCACAGGAAAGGAAACAGTATTATTTCATAATTGCACTTAAACATGACCGATGAAATTATACACAGACGGTATAGATGTAAAGACTCAAAGCAAGTCTTACACAACCAGTTTGATCTCATATGTTTACAATTTTCATATATGAAAAATACCTTGGCAACATAGTTGCTATAAAACGACCTATTTGCAGCCTGTGATATCCACCAAGCTTTTTACTTGCTAAGACTAATACTCAAGGTCAATTTAACTCAATCCCTTTAATGAAATATCAGGGTTGAGACACCCAAAACCACAGAAAGTCAACAGACATCCAATCCCAACTCATACTTTCAAGCTCATCTTCTCAATTCTCCTAATTATATTCACCCACAAAGGATATCAGTAGTAAAATACATATATATACACAGGGTATACCTAGCAGTACTACTTCGAAGCTATTCCCTAAAATGAAAAAAAAAAAAAAACCCAAAAAAAAAGAAATTTAAAAAAAAATTAAAAAAAAATGCAAGGCCAAATTATTCATCATCCCAGCTGGAATTAAACCAGTCAAGTCTGATATAAATTTCATGGTAAGTAGAGCCTGGTGAAATTTTAGATAAAAGTTTATTTAGCCATAGTAGTATATAAAACTGACATCAGCCTTTCTACTACATGTCTTCTCAGACCTTTTTTTCTCCCAACGTACAAACAGATCTCACTAAATTTAATAATAAAACTTAAAATTAGTTTTGAAAGTTTTCAACATTTTGTTGTTGTTTTTGATGGGGAAACAGTTGAACTAATGAGCAATGCAAAGAAATTTATTTCTAGACAGGCAAAACCACTTCCACTCACCAATCTGGCCCAGCACCACACCTGAGCCCTGCTATGATAAAAAAAAAAGGCAAGCAGTGCCGAAGTTTTACAACTCATCCATAAGAAAAGCATGAAGGAATGGCCTGCTTGGCTATGTTTTTTAACACGTGTGCTTGCACATATGCACAGGTGCGTAAGTGAAGCAGTTTCCAAATCTGTGTCAGGCAGCCAGAACTGAGTATGTAAAACATCAAAACACATTTGCAAACTTTCCTCCTACAAACTGCAAAATGCAAGATGGCAGAAATTCATTTTTAACATGCCAAGATCAAACCTTGAGCAATACACCTAACACGACATCACAAGAACAAAACAACAATTTTCAATTCCATTCTTTTAAATAATTTCTGATTTTTATGAACATATGGATAGGTATCCTTGTTACAAATTGTGTTATTCCTTATATAGAGTCTTACAAAAACCTACTACTGACTGGAACTATGAACTCCTTCAAAATGCTATGAGAATATTTTGACTTTACTTGGATATTTTGATGTCAGTGTTTATTGGAAACATTATTAATGATCAACAACTCCTCATTCAATAGAATTTTGGATCACTTGTATCTGGCACAAGACATCTGAAATATTTCGAGTCATAGAATCATGGAATGGTTTGCATTTGAAAGGACCCTAATGATAATTTATTTCCAACCCCTTGCTGTGGGCAAGGATACTTTCCACTACACCACCTTGCTCAGAGTCCCATCCAGCCTGGCCTTGAACAATTCCAGGGATGGGACAGCCGCAACTTCTCTGGGCACCCTCACAGCAAAGAATTTTCTCCTAATATTTAATCTAAACCTACTCTCTCTTCTAGTTTGAATCCATTCCTCCTTGTCCTGTCACTACATGCTCTTGAAAAAGTAGGCTCCTTGTGGATATTTGAACATTTTAAGAAATCCAATATTCTATCAGACTTTACATTCGAAAGAACCCATCTATGTTCTCCTTAGTCTTGTAGGGCTATTTTAAGTATACAGAATATACAGACACAAAGCAGCTTTTCTGAATCAGAAAGAGTTAAAGCGGCTTCCTGAGGAAGTTTCTTCTATAAGAATTCCTCCTCACAAGTGAAATTAAATCACAAAGGAGAAGGAAGACAGACAAAAAGACTCAAAACTCCATATTGTGGCCAGGATATACTATTTGACATGCTAAAATAGACATGCACAAAGGGAAACACACACACAAGAACTAGAAGGTTCTTGGAGCTTTTTTTTTGTTATGAGACAGCTGCAAACACATAGCTGTTAGCATTACTGACTGAGAAAAAGATTCATTTATTTCAAGTAGCAGCTAAGCAACCTTTGACCACTGTAAGACCTGACAACTTTAATTAGTTTTAGCTTAAAACGGAACCAAACTCGGCTTTGGCGTCTCTCCAAATAATTTTATCCCAGACTGCTCTCTGTTCCTAGTGGAGCATTGCAGTATAATTACTTTAATCTCTTCATAGGCATGTTCCATTTGCTAGCTTTCCAAGGAAATTTACAGCTTTAACATATAGCTCAAAAATAATAAAAAAAAAATTTCTCTTATTAGTGAAACAAAAATTAACAAGAAGCCTCCATCTCTCACTGGCCTGTAAAAAGAAATTTTACTTTTCAGAAGTTGCCATGCCAAACCTGTGCTCATCACATTCAATTAAAGACACTGGACACAACAGCTCTGTGCAGTGTACGCACAGTGAAGCTGCTAGACCTGTTTGTATGGTTGGGGTTTGGTTTTTTTCAGGTTTAGCTTGTATCATTCTAGACAAGAAAATGACTATCTGGCACAAATTCCAGACATATTAGCAGCCATAACTATTTCCAGATTAAATAATGTTATCGCGTTGCTATAAAACACTGACAGCACACACTTACAGATTCAGCTGCTCTGAATCTGGCCACCTGACCCACAAGCTCAACAGAGAAAATAGCTGGACAACCCATTTTTGCATAAAGTCAAAGTTTTCAGAGAAAACAGGAAAGGGGGCCCTTCAGCAGAATATATTTCCCTAACTGCCCTAATCCATACTCGTATTTCCCAGAGAGTTCTCTGTTGAATTGCACAAGACGGCCTGCCTCCTTCACAGAACAAGGCATGAGATGAATCCTGGAGCACGGAATAGCACACGGAGCTGTGAGGGGAAATGAAAGAGGGGGCTTTGACAGGAGCCTGAAGCTCATAACTGTGGGTAATCCTGCTGTGTATCGGGTGCTCAGGTGGGCTCTGCACTTGCATTCATTTTCCTTCCAGCCGAGTTTTAAGTAACAAGTTGCAAAATGTGCAGGTAGAGAAATGTACACATAATGGGATTTTTTCTTAACAGGCTTTCGTTTTGGAAAATCCCAACTTGAAAAGTATGTATTTACAGGGAACACAGGTTAATCTCATACTTCAGATGGAAGGCAACTGTCCCTTGCTTCTGTATGAACTCACAACTTCAGCCCTGTCCCTATGAAAACTGCTCCGTGCACGGCTGAGCTTCTCTTCTCACGTCAGAAACTCACTGTGCCCGCAGAGGAGAATTGTCAACCGTGATCTTCATCCAAGAAGAAGAGACGACATTATGGATTTCCCACTATAATTCAGAGCGCAATTTTCATCAGAGGATGAACTTAATTAAAATAAGACAGGACAGCAGAAGTAATAAAAAACCTTTTAATTACATTTCTATGGTTTTGGATTTGTCCTCAAGCTAGACATCCAGACTGCCTCAGCCTCCACCAAAAATATGAAAGGAATTCAACTTACAAAGTTTTCCTGAGCAAGCAAAAAAGCACTGAATGTCAAAAAAATTACTACTTTCAACTTGTGCCTCTCTATCAAAGAACAACTTGCAGGAACATAGAAAACAGACCACATTTATTCTAAAAAGACTGAACTAAGTCTTTTTGGCAAATAAAACGAATGCATTTCCAAACTCTGTATAAACCATGTGTTTTCTTCTATACACAGCCCTGTGAAGGAGGTCTACATTTTCTTCCCCACATTCACCACTACAAAGCTCCAAAGCTGAACTCCATAAACATTACTACACGGCACCTATAAATGGTTTAATTAAATGCTGTTGATACCAACTTTTTATAAGCCATCAGCGTGGAAACCTCTCATGGGCTCCTCAGTCAGCAAAATAAAGGCGGCCATAGGGGCAATACAGTGCTTAACAACAAGATGCTCTCCCGGGGCACACAGGTACCCAGCTAACGAGCCACCAAGTCATTCACCGCCAGGAAAGCGGGGTGCAACACAAAGAAAACAGCAGGGAAATTCACTTAAGTTGCCCGGGCGACAGCAAAGCAACGTGATGAAAAATTCCCAGTCTCCCTGTGGCAGGGAAAGCACTGGGGCGAGCTCACACCAGCCCAGGGCTGGGACTGCAGCACACTCTAGTGACCCAAAGTCTCCACAGTAAAAACTAAGTAAATTCAATGCTGAGCTCCCCAAAAAAGCTAAAGAACAGTGATTTGAACTCTGCCTCCATTTATAAAACATTTGATCTTGTTAAGAGGCAGTGCTGGTCTGGGACCACCAGCCTTTCCCCCCTCTTGCCCTGTGAAGGCAACTGTGGTTATTATGCAGTTTGCCATTTCTTTGGAGCAGATTTAAACACTGACAATTAATCATTGATGAGCTATGGCTTTGCACTTTGTCTTACTGGCTGAGAACTGACATGCAGCAGACAACAGCATGGGACCTATGTGCAGATGCCACAGCAGCACCCCAGCTCCAGTAGGACTGCACCAGGACACTCCCACAAACCACCAGATTCCAGGGATCTTTGCATACCATGGCTTATTCTTGCAGTTTCTAGGCTACACAGACAGTCTGCACTGTAAAATGTAACTGAAAACCATCAGCTTTTCAACAGGTGCTTCAGCTACTGCAACAAACAGTCCACTTGCAATACCAAAAATAACTAAAAACATCGACTTCTCTCCCTCCCCAACCCCTGTAAGCATTTTACAGTTACCATGCACAACACTATCAAGAAAAATAATTTATATACAGTCCAGAAGCAAATTGCTTCACTAAGGCTGGAAAACTGAAACAAATCCAGAAAGAAATTATAAAAGAAATTCAGCATGGCTAACTTCCACATTTTCATGCACTTGCCCAGAACAGCCCTGGCTTAGCAGGTCCTAGAGAAAGAGTTCAAGCACACAGACAGGGGTAAAGTAATACTTTACCCCTCTCATTCAGAATAAAGTATTACTCATCTCGATTGCTGAGAAGCTTCCAAATTGCCATGCAACTAACTACAGCCGCAACTCACAACACCTTGGTCAAGTGGCCCTTTCCCTCTCACAACTTTGGCCCATCATTCCTTCATCTTCTCAAATTAAAGCATGATTTTTTTTCACATCCTGTGGTTTTATTGACCAATCTTCACAATCTGGAGGTGTTGTCTTAGTGACTCCACGGATTCAGTGACAAGATAAGCCTCAGTAATTCAAAACCATCAAACCACTAAACTTATTCCCCATGTTTTATTCCCCATGAGCCCTCCTGCATTTCAGTGCCAGTTTACTTCTACCACTCATTTGCAGCACTTCAATTTTACTTCTCCCCTTTCTTTTTTTTCCCAGTGTTTCTCTGTGAGTCCCAGCATGCTTTTGTTTCTCCTTCTCTTGCTTCAATTTGTTTAAAAGTGCTTAAATTAAAGAAGCTTTTCCAATCATTCTGCCATGTCTGCAGTTGTTGCTCTTGTTCTTAGTGCAAGTGGGAATTATTGATTAATCCAAAGCCACATGCATATGCACACACACACTACACCAACACAGAGTGTTTGGCATTCTTCTCATAATGACTTCACAGAACAACCACCATTACACAAGACACATTTGGTACCCATGGTAGCACTACTTCAGCCAGGAATATATACTCAAAAAAATAATTTTGGAGAGTTTCAGACTGTTAAGAACATCATGACTACAGCAAGTACTTACAATGGATCATTGTACCTACTAATGAACAAAGCCTGTTGAAACACTAAACTACATGATTATTGCTTAATTTCTAGATGTGGATACACCTCATTGCCTCTCTGTACAGACTCCACTTTGAAGCTGAAATAATGAACTACATGATTAGAGAGCAGCTTTAAAAGAGAACAAAACTTAGTGCCTTTTTTATTAAATACCGGGGGAGGGGGGGGAACTTCAATGAGAAATAGTCCTTTAACACATAATTTTCAGGACTTTTATATGTCCTTAAATTATGTATGAACAATCCTTTCCAAGTGAACGTGACTACGCCTGCACTAAATTTCAGAACTTCTGCAGCTTTTTCCAGGTTCAACGCTTAAACTCAAATCTTTTGAGTGACACAAATGCCTTATTTAAAATCAGCATTTTCATTAAACTTGCAAGCTACTCTATGTGCTGTAGGTATTAAGCTTCAGAAGCATAATGTGTTGGTACCAAAAAGAGTCATCCATGCACTCTGAAAAGGAAATATTTTGAACAAAGGGAGAAGAAAAATGCTTTGGTTCTTCCAAGATGCAGATTTCTCATCCTTAAGACGAAACAGTTGACATAAGTTGAGAATAGAAATCCTACATCCATTAACAAATAACATTTAACATCTTCTGTGTAGCAAGGTGTTAAAAAGAAAAAAGTGACCCACCAGTTGCACTGGTGTAAAAGAACAGTAATAACAATGCATAAACTATCTCTTCAAATAGCTTTCTTGGCATTCCCTTCTCCCATCACCTTCACACAAACATGCATGTTACATGTTACAGAAAAAGAAAAAAACATTTAAAAGAAGACATCATTGAAAGAAACTTCTGGAATATATAAACAGTCCTTTCACCAGTGCATCACTGAAATGGTATAAATAGATTTACCTCAATATTGCTAAGAACCAGCCTCTGGGTTACCTGGACCAGCTTGTACCGAAGTTGAATTAAAAGCCTAGGGTTCTTGAATAACTGATTTTATTTCCAGTTCATATGCATATTTCTTTTTCACCTAATTCACAGATTCATTATATGCACTGACAAAGGATCAAAATTCAGGATTGTAAGTAAAAACTCTTCCGTCTCACTAATTACA
Source organism: Pyrgilauda ruficollis (assembly GCF_017590135.1). Lineage (NCBI taxonomy): Eukaryota > Metazoa > Chordata > Aves > Passeriformes > Passeridae > Pyrgilauda > Pyrgilauda ruficollis. Next base: position 6,307,995 of record NW_024524489.1, on the reverse strand, counting down.
TAGAATTTATCTTCTGTATTTGCACAATGCCATGCAGACTGCTGACGGCTCAGACTATTTCCTTAGCTGGTCTGGAAGAAACACTTAAAACTGCAGCTAATTTTTATTTTTTTAAGCAAAATACAAAGAGTGCAAATATACACACATATTATATGCTGCAGTACAGATACTGAAAATTAAATACCATGCTTGAAGTCTATAAACATCATCTACACAGAGCCCATGGCTAAACAGCATAACAACCCCAAGCAAAAAAGTTAAGCCAATTCATTAACTGATTTCACCACAACCAGAAAGCACCCAAAATTCCACTTCTAACATTAAATCACTCTGTGTCTCACCAGACTAAGTCCACATCTGCAGCACTGTGTTCATGCCAGGACTGGAAAAAAATTGGACCCAAGACAGAGCAACTATAATTTCTAAATTATATATTTAGCAAGACTTGTAAGATAATGTTGTTTAACAGAGGCAATAAAAACTTTTGTAAAAAATTAAAACTCAAAGCAATATTTCTAGCAGGAGGAATGTTGCATTTAGCCAAGGAACGTAAAAAAAAAAAAAAAAAAAAAAAAAAAAAAAAAAAAAGCCTTGATTCAGGAGACCACACTGGGGAGGAGAGAGACTACTCAGTTTGCACAGATCCAAAGTGCCTATGCCCTTTTCCTAAAGCCCTGGATCATGAAACTATGCTCTTCCATCACTGCCACAAATAACTCAAAGCCCACCAGAGTTCCATAGACCCCAGCTCACAGCTGCATGTTTTCTTACTGAGGAGTGATGTTTTACCACCTTCATCACCAAGTATCAAAGCATGCCTGCCTTGAGTCTTCCTCTCATTAAACAAAAACAAAACAAAAAAAACAAAACTAAACAACCCCCCCCAAGAAAAACCCAAAAAACAAACAAACAAAAAAAAAATACCAAAAAAAAAAAATCATGAGCAAGAAATGCAGAGAGGATGACAATGCCACTGATAAACCGAATTCACGTTGCAAGCCAGGGAGAGGTAACGATGGACTTCAGTTTTCAATTTAATCAAAGCAAAAGAGTGAGCTTTTCACTGTGCATCTTGGCTGAAAAAGAAACATGTCCTAGCTTAGCTCCATCATGGCTGCACCAGCAAATTGACTTAATTGTCAGCAAGGAATTATGAAATATGAAGTGACTCCAGCAGCGCTCCAGGGAGACTCCTGAGGCACGGTGTCTATAGCAGAGACACCAAAGTGCCATCCATCTCACTCTCACCCTCAGGCAAAGCAGAACAGCCTTGGCTCTCTAAAAGAGGCTGCCAGGAAGAACAAAACCTGGCTTTCCTGAATGATTAGCAGTGGCCCAAATAAGAAATTTTAAATACATCAGCACTGCTTCCCTGGCTGCTGAAAGCACAGGCAGGAAGTCATGATTTGAGACAGCAATTTGTAGTTACAAGGCTACATCCAGTTACAGCTCACAGGGGCCTTTCTGAGGAGAGAGGAAACACCGTGCACGCTTCCCCTGTCACACCCTTCTCCCCAGCGATTAGAAAGGGCAGAAAGGGAGGCTACAGTCAACGCAAGCTGCTCCGCTGGGCGCTAGCACTAGAGGACAGGACAGGAGTGGAAGGCAGCAGATACTGCTAAGCTATACTTTCTGACTCAAATCCTGGTTTCAGTCTGACAATGCCAGCATGACAGCAGAGAAGCCACATGTAACTACTCAGTCCCTGGGACTTGCTGGGTCTTTGGTAAGAACTATAGAGATAAGTACTCCCACCTAAAAACACCCCTTTGGCCTGTCCATCAGGGATTCACTTCAGATTTAAGAAACAGTTTCTGTTTTAATCTCATCTATTACTGGATGTGGAGACTAGTCTGAACTAGAGCTGCAACCTCTAAAGCTGTAAACTCCTGACCTAAAGAGCCTTTGGGCTGTAAGCCCTGCCAAAAACTCCACGTTTGGGCCTCCTAAGCAGATTGTTTTATATCAGGAGGGAGGAAGAAGATAGAGAAATCACTCTTTGTGGTGAGACAGCCCTAATACTGATCACTCAACTCCCTGAAATGCTGTGTTTGTTATCTAGTGGGGGAGGGGGGCTATAATTAGCTGAACCACGGCCAAGGCTAGAACTGCTCGTTGGCAAAATTCTTCTGGGACATCGCAAAAATTATCTGGCCTCCAGCACCCAGAGATGCCTTCATCCTAAGAATCAAAGAAGACCAACAAGTAAGCCTTTGCCCTGGTCTACTCTTCCCCCAAGGTTGATTTAGTAGTTTTATTTTTTAAGGTAATGGACAACCTAAAATGAAAATTGTTTCAGAACCTAAGAAATAAGTTGTCATTAATAAATTCTCTCAGCTTTTTCTCTCTCTCAGATTCCCTGGTTCGCTGAACTATGCAGGTAATATCCACCATTCTTCACTGACTGACTATTCTGAAAATCATTCTAAAATGTGATTTTCATTTCAGAAAGAGTACTAAATTACTCAGATTTGTAGAAATTCAGAACTAGCCAAGTGAACTTGACCACACTACTCAACATAATCCCTTCAAAGTGGACTGAAACTGACAGGATGAGAAAAGAGAGTTCCTCTGAAATAGCCTGTACACCACAAATTCTTAGAAATGTAAAGGGAATGGGTTGCCAGTTACTATTATCAGGCATATCAAGTCACAGGGAAGACTTACATTCCTCTATAACTTGGTTTGATAGAGTTGAAAGCAATATCACCTCTTTCTTACATAAAAAGTTATTTCACATGACACAAGACTATGGTTCCCTTGAAAAAGCAATATGGTTCACACTTTATATTTAAAAAGCATTTCTAACATGGATTTGCAATGCAAAACATTCTAAATACAAATCAAATATAGCTGACAGAACCATCTTTTTGAGGCAGCCCACAACTAGGCATACCAGATATTAACTATTTCTATTTATTACTCGACAGAAACCAGCTTTCAAGCATAAAATGAAGGTGCTACAGAGACATATTTAATTGATTCATGTTGCATACCAGATTAAAGTTACTGCGGCACAAACATGCAAGTGATAAAAGAGAGAAGGAACAATAATCTGAAAAACTTCTCCAAATCAGTGTTTTTCCCACAGGTTTCAACTACTCAGACACAACAATGAAAGCCTCAGGCTCCAAGGCTTCACTGGTGAAAACATCTGAGAACAAGGGCCATTACACCATCGCTCCTACAAAAAGCCAAGTCATCTTTTCTTCATGACACTGCCGGCCCTCGGGCACAGCTCAGGCGAGAAGCTGCAGAGCTCCAAAGAGCTCCTCCGCAGCCAGGAGGAACGTGTTAGGGACAGGATACCCCGAGGGCAGCAGGAACAGGACCACCCACGTCCCCTCTTGGCCGTTCAAACACGCTGTGCAAGTGACAACCCAGGCAGGAGATACTAAAACGAACCTTGAATGTCCTTGTCACCTCAGAATGAAGGCAAGAAGTGGAGTGCAGCAGCAGCTCATCACCGCACTGCTGTGAGGAAAGCACAGGGCCTTGCAGCACCTTCAATACTGTAATTAAAACAATTCCCAAACACATCCAAACAGCTCTGAACAATGGTATATTAACATGCAAGTGACTACTCCTTGCACACGATGCAAACACACTTGCCATTGTGCTTGGATTAACAAGCAAATACCGCTTTCACAAGCTTCCACCGACCTTTGATGTGTATTTAGCTGCCATTACTAATTTTTATGACTGGGACAGCAAGTCACACAAAGGACATTGGAGCCCAGATTTTTAAAGCCAAGCTGTAGCCTTAATACTAATTTCTAAGTGAGAGGTATTCTGAATTCCTAAAGAAAGCAATTTGTGTCTTTCCAAACAGAAACGTTTTTCTTTTCTCAGAAAATCAGTTGCTAACAGCCATAGGTCAAAACAAAACTAAACTGCATTTCACAGTCCATAACTATTTATTTAACAAATAATGGAAGCTGTATTTCAAGGGACTAACATTTCCAAGACCTGCAGCAAATGGCAAAGCACTAGGCAAACCCAAAACCCTAGCAAAGGGTGGAAGACTCAGCAGCTAAGAGAATTAAGCAAAAGCAACTCCTCCTGCCGGAGAAGACAGCGTCAGCCAGCTGCACAATAGCAGTTTTGAACATCAACTCTGACTACTGCTTTTTTATCCCATTTTTTGCATCTAGCAAATTCGATAAGATAAACCTAAAGCCCACTTGCTCCAATCAAAGTAGACCTTCCCCTACTCAGTACTTAACTGCATATATTTAACGAGATTCCATTACACATAGAAATGCTAATTCCCATGCTGACCTTACTGTACTACTTACAGTGACTGAGATAGTGTTGAGACAGTATCTGTGCAAATCCAGAAAAACCCAATGTGTTCATGGTTAGAAACAGAAAGGGAGGAAAAAACAAACACACATCTGGACAGAGGAGTGTGGGGGAAGTCAATATTAACACTACAGAGATAATCTCAGCCGGTCAGCTGACCTCTCACTGCCAATATTTCTAAGCAGAGAGAGGAGGCCTCAAAGAAGTCTTTTTGTGTCCCAACATTTGGAAATTACTTGACTGGATTGGGTTTTTTAAAATGCAAAAGGTTGAACAAAACCACAACGTTGCATGCCTATCTTGACTGAGAACACACTGTTGCAAATATCGGCTTAAAAAACCCACAATCCTTTAGCTAATCCGCCACAAGTCCTGATTAAAAGTGGATTTAATATTATGAAACGAAGCATAATTGTTCAAGACGACCTTGAGTAGTTTCTTACATCACTCTGCTCCATCAGTGCAGTCAAGATGACAGCTGCACTGTCAAATGTATGATATGACAGGCTGATAGCAAGGTCTCTCCAAAATATTTTCCTCTATGAAGTAAAACAGATGCTTACAGTTCTTCCAAGCCACGCCTGTCTCCTGTTCTATTTCAAACACACACTGAACACATAATGAAATGGAGTCAGCATTTAACAAGCACGAGCTCTATCGATGGCCTATCCAACAAGCACGCCTCGAATACATGCATTTTGTTTCTTCTGCTTAAGTCATCACCGATTTTATGTCCAGGAAAATTAAGGTACACCGGCCTAGAAGTGTTTTTACGATAACAGGGGCACTATTGCCACCTGCTGTCAGTAAGGATTCACGGCATCCCATGCCACCTCATGCTTCCCAACTGAGGGAAATCACAGACTTTTGAAGAAATCCAACTTTGCAGGTGATTTGCTTATACACTGCTAGTTTTCTGTAGAAAGAACACACGCAAAAAAGGTCCAGGGTAACCATGGCGTGAAGGGTGAGTAATCACACTGGGGTCACAACTGATGCACAAAGAAATAAGGAGAACACACACGTCTAGGTAAAACAGATACTGTCCTGAAAGCATCAACACTGAAAACAGACTTGTAAATAAATCCAGCTACCACAGACCATCAGGTTAGATATGGCTACTAAAACATCTACCATGCCATTTATTATTAGATTTTCAGAAGACAGGCTATGCTGAATCCTGCCAGAGGAGAGAGCTGGCCATTAATTTTGTGTCAGGGTATTTCCTAGAATCACAAAATTACCTGTTTTGGAAGGAACCATCAAAGATCATCTAGTTCAACCCCTCCTCGCCATGAGCAGGGACATGTTTCAATAATCCAGGTTGCTCAACTTCCTTCCAACATGACTGTGAACATTTCCAGGGATGGGGCATCCACAACTTGTCTGGCAAAACCGTTTTAGATAGTTAGGTATCATATACTTAAGGACCATGCACGCTCATCTCATTCCCCTCAGACTTCTATGGGAGCACAGAATAACATGCAAAATCAAAAAGCATAGCTCTGAACCTCAACATGTGTGTCTGGTGCTTCAGCCCACAATCTGTTCGTTTAAGGAGCCTTTTGAGTGCATTGTTCCAGTGGAAAGTACATTTCCTTCTCTACAGTTTTTTTAATGGCTTCTCAGTAAGTCACTGAACACTCACATCCCACTGCTTGAAATCATCACTTGATTATCATTAACATGCAGTGCCTGTCTGTTTGCAGTGCCTGGCCATATGGCAGGCTGAGTGGCAAAGCTCTCCTTGAGGCACACGAGGTTTAGGTTTCCATTCCACCACCCAAGACTCTCGGCTCGCTGGCACCACACACAATGTGGCAGGACAACGTCCAGGTGTCTGAGGCACATTTCCACACAGAAGCCATCTCCATTAGCTACATGAGATTGCTATGAGCACACTGCTGGAATATTGCAATGAAAATATTTCACCAAATTCATTTCCCCTTCCCAAAGCACCTTAGAATAAGGAACAAAGTTCTTCCCTGATACGTGTCTGCAGCACTGCCAAGCCTTTTTTTTTTAATGTTTAAATTTGAGTTGTACTAGTTATACCTGAGATATTTTCAAAGTGCATTCTAACCACACGTTCTGCAGTGCAATTCTGAGTGAGCCTCCTCAGGCATAAGCCTTGGCCACATGTTTACAGCAAGTGGTGTTTGACTGAGGCAGCAGCTATAGCTCTCCACCTAAATTAAACCACACCTACAGCAGCCTTCCATTTCGTTCTCTTGAACACTGTCTTTTCTATACACAGCCTTTTCATCCAAATGAATATTACACTACAGGGAAGAACAGCACTGAAATGAAATTAGACCAAAAGCAGAGGGCAAGTTTAACCACATCTACTGCTCACCAGCCAGGCTTAAAGCATTTTCCACAGAAAGCAGTAATAGACTCACTCACAGATGTCACAATTGGGCATGACCGACTCCCTCAACTATTAACACTGACTTTCCTGATGAGTAAGTGAGGACTATATATAAATTACTCTGGGGTTTTACACATAAGTGTAATTGTACCAACTGTAAAATAACTTGAGAAACCTTTGATTAACACCACAGTCTGCTCACAGTAAAGATGAAAACCAAATTAACAACAATTTGTTAGCAATATTGGTTCTATTCCTAGAGGAAATTACAACAGGGTAAGTTACATAGGCAGATGCCAGATGACTCCATACAAGGGATTTCATTACAAGTTTTCCATTTTCCTATCTGTATACTGGAGATAAAACATGTAAAGCATATTTACAAGACATTCTAATGGACAGCAAACTCGCTAAGAAGCTCCCAGTATAATCAACCATTTATGTTCAGCTCAACTGAAAAAAAATAAAAATCCCACAAAAATCAATACTATTAGATGTAAAAATCCAATGTCAAAATGCTATAAGCAACTTAAGGGCAGATTTTACATTTTGTTTCTTCCAAATTCAATAGCAGGAACATTTGAGTTAAGTGACTTATTTTCATAGCAAGTTATTGAAGAGCAATTTCAAATGAGCTCCAGAGTAAGAATTACTGGTCACTGTAAAGTAAAAAGGGGGAGAATAAGTATACACACAATACCAGATCAGGCTCAGCAACTGATTCAAACACCTCCATAATATTCAGACAGGCCACTTCTGAAATAATTTCTGCTTCAGAAGTTACAAGATGAAACTTCTGTGTGATAAATTAAGTTGCCAAATGAAATGGATTAGCAATCAGTGAAATTGCTTGATGTCAGATCTGTTCCAGATTAGAATCCATCCTTTTTCCCCACCTGTTCATTAAGCACCAAGTTCAAGGCAACTGCAGTGACTGATTGAGCATTAACGAGCTGTTTGTGTGGAAAGGAAGAGTTCAGTCCCTATCTATACTTACACACTTGTATAAGCGTAATTCACTGATAATATATTCAGTTCCCACTATCAAGACATAGCTCTTCTACCTTGATGTGTAATTTTGAGCTTGAGAAAAAAAGGGACACCTCATTAAGTTAAACAGTCATATTCAAGGTCAAGGCCAGGAAATGATGAATCTGGAAGAAAATATGTGCTATCGCCAGATAAAAAAACTGGATATAGATATTGCTGTGACACAAAAATGCTGAAACATGGTTGTCAAGTCAGAAGCCTGAGGGAAGAAAGGCATATTTCACTGGGAAAGGTGAGATACAGTATGAAAATATCTAATTCATCCTATAAATCAAGTCATGCAGAGGCTCTGGTGAAAACCAGTCCTACAACAAGCAAATCAAGCATACGATATTTAAAACTGAGTATTTTTCAGTTCAACATACGTTCAGTACCGGGACAAGGAAGTACAGAAGGACAAGCATTCCAAACTCTTGCAAATTTGTTTAAAAACTCAGCTGTAATTCTCTCCCTGGAAACATCTCTGCCTCTTAAAGCAACCAGGAGACCATCACCTCCATGCACCTTCCCTTGGCTGACCCTGCACACTGAGCCAAGGAAGCTGAGGAGCCTGTGCCTGCCAAACCAGCATTCCCAGCTGAGGCAGCTCACTGCACACAGGTAGATGTGTGATGCTCTTCTTGAGCAATGTCAGGCTCAGTAACTGAATTCCAGCACCAGGGCTAGTAAAAATGGGACATAAAAGAGTTCTTACTTATGTTAGCCACCAAGTCTTTTCTCTATCAGAGGAAGATTTTAAATCACATTTGTTTTCTCACATGGAAAATATATTCATTTTAAAAATTGAGAGTTTCTTCCCCAAATTGTTGAGTATTAGATAATATTCCAGCACTCAAACACAGTTTAAAGGGAGACACCTAGTTGCTACAACTGTAGTAACTCTCTAGCTGCAAACTTGGATGCTATACTACAGACTTAATAATAGTAATGTCTAATATCTAATTGAATAGACATGAACATCTTCTTTTTTCCTGAAGATTAAAGGTTTATTTTCTCAGTACCATACTTTTGTACTGATAAAAGAATATTTTTCAAAGCTAAGAAGAAATATTATCTCTTCTAGTGTTCTGCAAGTCATCATCCTCCTCCTCCCTATCAGATAAAAATAAGGAGAATCCTTTTTTCCCCTAACATAATGGTTTCCCCTTGATCTTCCTCCTAGTAAAAACTCCCTCACAAGCATATTAGTACATGCCTCCTTATCTTGTAACTGGACAGTAAGATTTATTAACAGGTAGGAAGTGACCTGAGGTCAGTAGTGATGAGCTGCTGCTTAAGGTACATGAGGTACACAGACATCCCTGTCACACCCACTCCCAAAATACCACTCCTGTACCTACTTCACATACTTACTCCATATGACATAAATAGCTAATAAGGAAAAAATCAGTTTTCTTTATTAAAAATGCAGAGGAAATGTAGTCCTTTACTGCTCAGTTGATACTATAAATATTGAAGAAATTGTTTTTCAAACCTTACTCAGGCTTTTACTGTTTATTTCTGTATTTGGGATTGCCAAAGGGCCTAAATGGCCCCTCTCTCCCCTCCCTAGACACAGACACACCACACCCCCTCTGAGCTCTGTTCTGGTGATTCATTCAAATGCTGGCTAATCGTGGTTATCTGGCTTCCAAGTGCTTGAAGCACTTTTGGCAGCAGGATGAAGTGACATCCGGGAACGTTTAATATGTTAAAAAGGCCAGTCAGCACAGATTAATGCAGTAAGTACATGCCTCAAGGAGAGCCTGTTTACATTCTTACAGTGTAACAAAAAAGCACTGAGGAGGACGTAGGAGTAAAAGTAAGATTTTCATACAAGCCTTACCTGAATCCTTTAAAAAAATGTGTGAAGGAAATGGCATAACACGACATTTTAAGCAAAATATCAAGTTAAAGTAATACCTGTCTGCAATGAAATCGGTAGTAAGGAAGTTTTAGGAAACCATTGTGCAAGGAAAAGACATTTACAGGGGTAGATAATTGACATCAATTTTAGCAAAATCGCACATCTACTCCTTTTTTCAGCTCCTTTCTCTCTCACAATGCATCTCAGTTCCTCACTCTAGTCTTGAATGATTTCAAAGAGGCTGTTTTAATGTTTCTCAAAAGAATGAGCAAACTATACATAAGATATTTTTGGAAAGTAAGAAACATTCAGTTTGTCTGCTAAAAGTCTAGGACAAAAAAGGATCCTTTTGCAGCAGTGTTGATCAATGACATCCTGATACTTAGCTGCAGAAGATCACAATTTATATTAATTTAGGTCTCATTTCCTCCTTATATATTTGATAATAGAGGGGGTTTTTTGCCAATATATTTGCATCCAAATCTAGAGACAATGTGAACGACCTGGAACCCTTCCACAGCCCCAGAATTTGCCAGACCATTCCCTTTACTTCAAGCATGTTTAGATCTTTGCATAAGTCAATGTAAACATTCAACCTCTATCATCCTGTGGCTTTAATTTGGATATAACTTGCTGTATTTTAAACCATTTATTACAGGAGACAATTAATAGAATTTCTAAATTCAGAGTGAAAGTCTCCAGAGGGTCTCTTCCTCCCTTCTTAATAACCCAGGGCTTGCAATAGATTGAAGGGAGTCAATCATTAACATTTGGGGTAGTCAAAAGGCATTAAGTATAAAAAGAACTTGCACCTCCAAAAAACCTCTCTCCTATTCCATATTCAACAGGCTGCATTTTATTCAACTTACATACAGAAACTGGTACTGTGGCTACTTACTGCTTTATCTTTGAGGCTTGGATAACTTCAATTGCAGAAGAAAAAACAATGGAGATCTTTGCAACAGCATCATGTGGTGCAGAAACAGGGGTTTAGATGCCATCTAAGAGACACTACAATTTCTCTAAAACTGTTGGATTTAAAAAGAATCCCAGCACAGCATATGTTTTGCATAAATAATATGGATCTTGAACCAAAACACCTTCCTTATGTAGCTTTCCAGCTATCCTCAGCAAATCAAAGGCTTAGACTTAATTTCTGCACTGACATATAGAGAGCATATGGTTTTCCCAAAGTAACTGTAGGTAGTTTAACATATTATGCCCTTTAGAAACTATAGAAGGTTAATAATGAATTAGAAGAATCTTAAAAATCCACCTGTACCACTGCCCTGGCCCTAGGACTGCTGTTTTGTGTCCATCTGATACACCAAAGTATCACTTTATAAACATGTTCCAATCAATGCATAGCTTTGCCAATATCTAATCTGAATCTCCCTTTAAGCCCAAATTCAATTTACAGAAGACAACAGTAGAAACAACTAAGCTTTCTAGATACTTTGAGTCCCTCTTTAGGTCTTTCAGCCTCGGTCTGCTTTGAGTGGTCTTTAAACCTTTTCCCAAAATTGCATATCAATACATGTTTATTTGATTCTTTTTTTTTTTTTTCTCCTCAGAGAGAGGCACTTCTCACAAGGATGGCAGGCAGATAATAGGTTTATAGGCAGATAATATCATTTGCAGTCTGGGATATAGGTTTTTTGGACCTTTCAGGATAATTAAAGGGGGATTTAAATCAAGAAAAGTGAAGTATTCCTATTCTAAAGCTAATCCGTAACTAGTTCCAGCCTGTAATTCAAGGGAGGCCTATGAACAAAGAGAAGCTGAATATAAACAGAGGAAAGTATGCTAATATTGACTTACTGTAAAGCAATAAAGTAAGGAAGTCAGCAAAGGCACTACTGGAAAAATCATCTTAAAAAAAAGAATGAGGAAAAAATATTAAAATATTAACATTTCAGAGGCCTTGTCAACACAGTGAGAAGAGGATTATGTTACAGGGATGCTGTTGCATTGTTTGTTATTTAGGAAAGCTTTTCTGCATCAGTAAACTACAAGATTAATTAAATTCTTTTGCACGACAATACCAGCCTCAGTACTTGGAATGCAAAAATGTATTTTGAAATGGCTAAGGATTCCTGTACTTCACAAAACCCATTAGCAGATGTCCACTGATAAAGTGGGATGTCATACAATCAAACAGTCAAAGAGAGTCTGTTCACTACCCTCTACACTGTGTGAGCAAACATTCCTGTGCTCTTTACAGACATGAACCAGTAACTCCACACAGCATTTTCCTCTGATAAGCAAATGCAGCAATTTTAGCCATTACAACCCTGGGAATCTCTGAACTTAATTCCATCACACAGAAGATACTGCAGCACATTTTCTTCCAAGAAATGAATACCACCAAAATTAGTTAATGAAAATTAATCACTGCCACTCAAGTACTAGGGGGAAAAACTTTTCAGCCTCAGGACACACAAACCACACATTCTTTTTGGAGTGGAGAGTGCAGGCAAGATTTGGCTATGAGCATGTGTAGAGGGGTAAACCTTCCCATTGTTTTTTTTGCCAAAAAACTGAACTAGTTCACTATAATCTAATACACTAATTAATTACTTGCAAAGGCATTTCTCTCTTTTCGTCACAAGATGCTACATACAGTTCTTCACCTTGACTGCACACATGGAGACATGGTCACTGAGCAAGAAGATGTGCTAAAACACTTAAAACTCTGTAGATCATGGCCAAAAGCTTGAAAAATACAATCTCCCAACAAGAAAGCAAATATGAAAAGTACATAAACAAAATTCTGTTTTCCTATCACCTTGTCATTAAAGTTCTCACATTACCTAGGCCACAAGTGGCTCAATTTATAAAAGCAGACTGGAATGTACTGCATTAGCTTAGTAACAGAAATGAGCCTTCTACAATGCAAAGTGTGAAGTCTTAGCTAACCAAGTTAAGTCAAAAGATGGACAAAAAAATAATTGATTTTTTCATGGCAACCCTGCTATAAAAGTTTCACAACAATCCCTGCCACAGTAATTGCACACAGGATGAACAGATACAATATGTATGAACTGGGGGAAAAAGCCATATTTTCAACCGATTTCCACAGGACACAACAGTTTTAGGCAACTTTTCAGAGTTCACACTTGTACCATGGAGCTGTAAAGGATTTTCAAGACATAGCTACATAAAATATTTAACCACCTACCAGCATTAACGATGGCATCAACCTCAAGCAGCGTAATGTCACCTCTATAGAGAGAAACTTTCTCACTCAGACTTTTCTTCCCTTGCAGATCTTCTTTAGCGTTTTCACCTGCAAACCAAGAAAGCAGAAAAACCAGGTTATAAGTGTGGGTCCGAGGTCATTATTTAGAAGCCCAGAACAGGCAGCAGTACGGTGACATTACTCCTGCCAGACTGCAGTATCTTTCGGTTTCACCTCGAGAGGGCAGCGGTAACCCACAGAGACACCAGCACTGCCCTAACATCACGCTGCTTGCTTGTTGCTTGTTTCCAAATCCAAGCTAGTAGGAAGCACTGAATCCTTACCCACATACCGTTTGGTTACAAAACTGTAGAAACATACATATTTTTGGAGTGAGATCCATCAAGTAATTTTATTTGGTAATCACAAGAGTGTAAATTGGAAAAACAAACTGAGGAATTAAGATTACCCTCCTAACCAGAGTAATAATTTCTCCAATCCAGAATTATACCAAATGAGCACAAAAATACACAAGCCCACCATTTGCCAACACCTCCAAAATTCAGAAGGACTTCTGAAGACACGTAGCCAGACAACAAGCCTGAAAAAAAAATCCACACAAATTTTAAACTTGGAGCTTTGTCACCTTAAATTGCTCAACTAGGAGGAGGCAGGTGGTGAAGACAACATACAGTAGCTCGCAACAGATTTGTTACTAAATACTGTTACCATAGGTCCCTTATTCCTGTAAACTCTTGAGATTTTGCATCAGCAAATCACTTCATTTATATCCAATTCACTCTATAGAACGGCTCAATTACCTCAAACCCTTGCACAAACATACCCAAAGCTTCACCAAGTTAGATATGCACATCACCAGAAATGACCTGGTTTTCAAAACAAGTAGAGTCTGTTGAAAAGCAAAAAGAGTCTTCAATATTTAGGGAGAAAGTAGAAGCAGCAGTCCAAACAAATTTGTTCTTCTAGTCTTACCCTCCATTTCCATCAACTCAAGATTACCAACTCGGACATGTCAGCCATTCCTTCCTGAGCAGCAGGGAGCACATCCCCAAGCTCCTGAGTCCTGTCCCACAGTGGCAAGACAAAGCAGCAGGCTGAGACAGCCACAAGCCCAGACCCTCTGGCCTGGCCTTGCTTTGACATTCCCAGCCTCTGGCTGCCAGGCAACAGCCTTGTGACATCGCAGCTGATGCCACCACCTTGCACTGAGCCCGTGGGTGCTGCTCAGCTCAGCTCGGGCTCAGGGCCAGAGATCGCAGCTCCAGGGACAGCTGTGCCATGCTCCGCCCGGGGCTCTCCCTGCTCCTGGGGCTCTGCGTGGCCTCGCTGCTCCCCAGCACGCCCAGGGCTCACAGCTGGCCCGCCAGGAGCACGGCCCGGCTGCCCGTGCCAGCCCGGGGCGCGCAGCAGCTGCGGGACACTGGCACGGGCAGTGCCAGCCTGTGGCCCGTGCACGGGCACTGCTGCACCTTAATTATTAAATAAGACAGCATTTATTTGTTTTAACTTTAGTCTTCCAAACAAGTTGATTGTTATTCTTATGAGAAAGTGAAGTCAATGACCACTAAATCATCTCTGCACACACAACCACAAAGGATGGAGTTGATCCTGGTACATCCTTTCCAAAATGTGGGGGTTTAGGCTATTACTGACAACACACAAAAGTAGCAACACTGCTGTAAGTCCTCCTCTTGTCTCCTCTGCCCCAGCCTCAGTAATACATTACAGCTGGAAATTTTCTCCAGAAACAGGTGAACATTCATGTCCCACCTACACTTTCTCCCCTCTAGATCCAGCCATCATCTTCTACTTCTCTGCCTATACAATCCAATTTCATTTACCTCTTCCTTGTACATGATCCTTGGGTCCTTTAGTCATGTTCAAAACATCCCAGAGTCCACAGAGCCACAGCTTGAAGTAGAATGAGGTTGATTACCTGAGCTCCTCACACCAAATAGAAAAAACAGGCAGTCCTAGCCTGTAGCTTTGTTACAACTCCTTCCAGATCTGTTGTAAGGAAAAGGGCCTTTACAGCTTACACAAGGGTAGAAAAATGCATTAGACTGAGTCTGCAAAACCCACACTTGACAAGAAAATGGGTAAAGTTCATCTGAACCAAGTGAATAAGGGACTGTCAGAACATCTCACTAGAGGGAGCCCCCACCCAGGACATAAACGTACTCAGCTGGTGCAATGGACAAGGATGGCACAAATACAGTATTGGCAAATCAGCCCTGAAACTCAATCACTGCTCAAATAGCCAGAGTTTTAAAGTCTAATCCATTTTAAAGTATATTAATTTTTTAAACAGGTCTCAAGCATCCAATTACAGAAATCCCTACAGCAATACCAAAGAGCTTACCACTAAAGGGAAGAGAAAAACCTACAGCTTGAAGAGTAGAGAAAGAGCAGAGAAAAAACTACATTTGCATTTTAAAACAAATGTTAATGAAAGAGTAGAGCACACACAAAGTAGTAAAAATAGGTACCAAGGCCCCATAGTATAAGGTGATACCTATGGCAAAGCAAAAGTCTCTTGGCACTCTATGAGCAAAGACCGATAAGATAAGAAATTAAAGAGAGAACAAGTGAGAAGGATTGATGGCAGCAAGGCTCACAGACTCACACTGTTATAAGAGAAGTTTGTTAAACAAGTAACATGACACATTTCAAGTTCATAAAAACAAGTAGCAGACTGGATTGCAAGTAAAAAAAGCTGAAAAGAGCTGAGTTCCATCATTTCTAGTCAGCTTTAGAATCCACAGCTGAAAGAAGTAAATTAATTCCAAGTTCAACAGAAATAAGTCTGCCCACTACCTCATCCCTGCTACAATAGCTACTAGTAGAGATGTATCCCCACAAGGAAGGCTTCTCCAAGAGAATCTGGAAACAGAACGTGAGCAAGGGACAAGAATCACATTATCCCCAGACAAGAGGCAGCCCTTCCACCCCTGGAAGAATCCTCAGCAAATACCTGACTGGGACACTAAACCACTTTTCTTGGGTTGCTGAAAACACAAAGGAGATGAGCAAGCTTTAGGAGTGCATCTGACCCTGGCAGAATGTGCAGCAGCAATTCTGCTACATACTCTGTGCTTTTTCCCTTCAGTGCCTATTTTTTTCTCTTCTTCAGGCATTGTTTCCACAAGTTTCCTGTACAAACTACAAATGGTGAACTATTAGCAATTACTAATCTCACGTCTAACACAATTTCCATTCCATTTGTTTCTGCATAGGCTTATGGAGCGTTAAAAAAGGCAGATTTTAAGACCTGTAATACTATGTGTCTGCTTCTACTCCTACTAAGCGTGGATGATTGTATAGGAAAGGCAATTGCTTATCTAAATCAAGATAAGCATTATTTCCATATGTTCCATCACCAGGGGAAAAGCACTCACAGATGCACTGTACTACTTCAAATTTGTAGTACAGATTGCTCTATCACTTCTTGGACTTAAACGAGATCAGAACCTGAGCACAAGGAAGAAACATCTGTTGCAGACAAATCACTTTCTACCAGCCAAAAATGCACACAACACGCATGTCAAAAGCACTTGATGATGAACACCAACACCTTCTCCCTGGCCGCAGCTCAGCCAATATGGTCTGCTTCAGCTAATTACCAAGTGGCATAATTGGATTAGCTGAGGAATACAGCTAAGTACCAAACTCCAGAGGCAACAGACACCATGAATCACAAAGTGGATGTGGTTGGGTGGCACCTCTAGTGATCAAGTCACCCAGAAGAAGTTGTCCAGGTTGAAGTCAAAGCATCTCCAAAGACAAAGATTCCACAACCTCTCCAAGTAACCCGTTCTAGTGTTCACCCACCATAACAGTATGAGTGTAGCTTTGTTTTTTAATGCTCAGAAAGAATTTCCTCTTTCAACTTGTGCCTACTACCTCTTGTCCAGTCACTGTGTACCACAGAGATGAGTCTGGAGAGATCTCTTTTACACCCTCCACTCTATGTTTATAAACACTGATCAGATCCCATCTCGGGTATCTCTTCTTCAGTTTAAACTTCAGCTCTCTCAGTCTCTCCACGCACAGGAGATGCTCCAACCCCCTTATCATGTTTTAATCATCTTTGTGATTCATCTGGTGCATGAACTACACTTCCCAGTTCTGCACCACCGACCAATCTCCTGAGGTCACACTTTGCCCCATCTTCCAGGTCAGGAGGTCATGCTATCTCCTATTCAAGGTTCTACAGGAGGCATGAAATATCCCCCATCTGAGGGGCTACGACTCACCCCTGAACAACTATCCCAAAAAGCCCCAAGCTCGCTCCCTCGGGCCAAGTTTAACATAGTGGCAGGGCTACCAGCAGCCCTCAAACAAGGTTTTAAGTGTGAGCTTTGACTTTTCAACCACATTTAAATGGGAGCCATTGAGGACATTTACACATCACAGACAGAAGGAGTGGCATACCAAGATAATTGATCAAAACAGCCAGTCCTTCTGAACAACCCACACAACACTCATGCAAAATGCAATTTTCTTGTGTTACAAGGTCTTGCATAGTCCTTAAACAACCTTTTTCTCAGTCTATCCCACACAGCTCTCTAAATCCCCAAAATAACAAAGCAGAGAGGCAAAAAAAAAAACCCCTTGAAGTCTGGGAGAGAAAGAAGTAGAAGGAAAGGAGGGAGTCTGCCTTTTTATGAAGTTTTTGTAAACCGAGAGAAGACTTGGTATGGAAAGCTAAAGTACCAAATAACAAAGCTTGAGAAAGGAGTAACAACAAACAAGGAGAACAGGAAGAGGAATACATTCCCAATTCTAATTTGTGATGCACCCTCATCTGCAGGGATATGCAATTGTCAATTCATAAATCAGAGTCTTCTCACTTCAGCAGCATGCACATTGACAGCAAAGACATAAGTAGGCTGAGACCCTTGGGTATTTGTGTGTTTACTTGGAGAGACAGCATCCAGCTGTTCTGGTTGCTATGCTTGCTGGAGATTTCATGATTTAGGGTCCATAGAAAAGGCTGCTGGTCCAGCTGTGACTCAGAAGGAGATGTGCTTTGTCTGTGTGAAGAAACCCTGCCTTGTTTGGTTGGTTTTACAACGCGGACCTTCAGAGGTATTCCAGACTTTGTAATGATATAGTGGAATAAAAATGCTGTTGGATACGGTATTTCACTAAGTTCTCACCCAAGCCTGATTATCAGTACCTCACTCCAAGTGATACCAAGAATTTCAATATAGATACTTCTCAGTGGTGGCAGCCTGAGTTGTACTGAAGTACAACTCAGCCAAAAGGTCAGCCAAGGTCACTTGGAGGCAACAACTACACTGCATTGCCTCAAACTCAATTCCTACTTTATAACCTTCCTCTGCTATAAAGAGCTCATAATTAACAATGGAAGTTCCAAAATGGAGACACAAACATATGACACTGCTTTAGATCACTGTTCATTGCCCCATGAGTACACTGATATTTGTCTACAAAACTAGAGGACTGCTTCACTAGATTCCTTCCAAGACAAAACAGATCCCTTCACTGCAAGAGCTGTGTTTTGGCAATATCACAGCATTCATGCAACTATTCCTGGTGTGTTCAAATTGACCCAGTACCACCTGGGGTAACTATGAGCCTTCATCCAAAACATACCACCAACAGTACAGCATTCCTCCACTCACTTTTATCAACTGTCTGGAAAAAAGTTACTTTTCATGACCAATCAGGTACTTAGTCCTCAGCAGCACCTGTTTTACTTACCAGAATGTGAGAACCCATTTAAATAGGTGAGCATATACAACATCATGGAGGATTAAAATAAGTTTATGGTGGGGAACCACAAATTCATTACTTTCATTCATTAACTTATTAAGCTGTCAGACAATTTGTTCTATATTTTCTGCTTTTTTAATTCTCTACACCATTGCTGAGCAACAACTTCTCTAGCTGAGTATTACAGACTTTTGTAGCACTTGAAGTAAAGCTTGGAAATAAAATGTTACTACCAGAAAACTACAAAACTTCTGCAAAACCATCAGCAAATATTTCAAGGCATTGTCATTCAAAAACCTCTCTGCCTGACACCTTGACAGCTTACCAGGTGGGAGTACGAACTTTAGCTTTCTAGTATCTGGACAGGTAGGTAAGGGTTGGGGTTTAGGATTTTTTCCTTTTGTTCTTTCTCTCAGGCAATTTTTGCCCATATGTTGCTAGGAGACAAAAATGACCGGGTACTTGAGAAAGACAAAATAAGCTGCCACGCTCAGGGGAGGGGTGCAGCTGGTTACTCTCTTTATTTGGGGGTTCCTGTGGGAAGGGCAGCGGTACCACAAGATTTGGGCTGGGGGAAGGGTTGAGTGCAGCTCCTAGCTTTCTCTTGTGTTCTTGGCATTAGGAAGGGAAACAGGCTGCAGTCACTGTGGGAAAAATTTGCTATCACTGCAGGGTTGTGTTTTTTGCCTTCTCCTACCATGAGCAGAGTTCTGCACATAAGAGCGGCCATTGCACCTTATTAACAGCTGACCTCAGTAAACAAAGGACACTTCATCATCTGCCCGGATGCCTCAGGGAAATCCTGGGATCTCTGAGCCTCTAAGGGAGCCTGTGGGCTGTGTTCAGGAGCCAGGCAGCCACTGCCCAGCCCCACTGTTCATCTGCCCCTGCTCTGGGTTTGTTGCAACTGCAGCCACGCACTCCCTTGCCTGCTGCGACACCCCAGCTGCAGAGTTTCTGACACATCTCCTTTACCATTTCAGCATTTTGCTCGTCCCTGCCGTTCCAGCTTGCTGTTTCCAAGTTTCTTGCTACAGCTCATTTCGCTATCAGGAGGGGCTGCCCTGGGAGTTTGTAAAGGAAGCCATTCTTCCATCTCTTTCGCCGGCCCGCCCGCCATTGCCGCGTGAGGGGGACGCGGCCGAGCTCGCGCCGCAGCGCCCCCTGCAGGCGCAGGGGAATCAGCGCACCCGCCCTGCCCAGCCGGGAGCCAGCAGCGCCCCTGCTGGCCGTGAGCGGAACTGCAGCCACGGGGAAAGCGCCGCGGCCGAGAGAGGCCGGGCTGCGTTTGTGCTGCTGCCTGGGGCTGCTGCTGCTGCTGTTGGGCTTTTTTGCCTTGTTATCCATATATACACTAGTAAAGAACTGTTATTCCTTTTCCCATACATTTTCATGATAAGGTAATTTCAGTTATAATGATTCAGAGGGAAAGTGCGTGAAAGCCCCATAATTTCAAAGTTATAATAATTCGGAGGGAAGGAGGTCATATTCTCCATTCCAAAGGAACTTCCCACTTTCCCTGGCAGACACCCGTCTTTGGGTGGCAGACACACAAATGACAACAGTAAGTTCTTATGCAGGTGCAAAAGGTTATGTTTTCTACACAGAGATACTAGGCTTGGGGGTAGCTCTTATCTGGCAGCATTTCCTTTTTCCTACCCCTGAGATACCTGATTTAATTTGCTACAGTGAAGAACAGTGGAGGTTCAACCCGAACAGCAAGGGACAGAGGGAACTTCCAAGACAACTCTACCACTACTCATTTGTGTTGCAAGTCATGCTTGCTTCATTCAAGGACTAAAAAATGGAAGCAGTTAC
This sequence comes from Pyrgilauda ruficollis, assembly GCF_017590135.1. Classification (NCBI taxonomy): domain Eukaryota; kingdom Metazoa; phylum Chordata; class Aves; order Passeriformes; family Passeridae; genus Pyrgilauda; species Pyrgilauda ruficollis. The sequence continues at coordinate 6,287,661 of NW_024524489.1, read as the reverse complement.
AAATTCAGTAGCAGTCAGCAGAAAGATCTAGCTCTATCTTCTACCTAGAAATGAAAGACACACCAAATCTCAAAGTCTTTAGGTCAATATATGAATGCCTGTGTACATCACCTCTTCTCCTGGATTTAGTTATTTGCAGTACACTTACAATCCTTCCCCTATAAGAACACTGGTGAGAACGCAGATAGATGGGAAAAAACAGAAAGGAACCCTACTTTTTCTTTAAATGTGACTGACCCATACTCTCAGTGACAGCTACATGAAGTCTGGGGTTTGCTTTCAGCAGATGTAGATTCATTAGGAAATCCCACCAAAGGACAGCACTGCAACACACAATACCTTGGTAGGGGAGGAGTAGAGTGCCTTACACAGAAAAGGTTGCATTGAGCACACAGGAATAAATCCAGTGCAGGCTGAACTTCAACTACAAGTCATGCCTGTGCAGCAAATGGAAAACACAGAACTTGGAGCACCTTTACAGTCTAACCAGCCATATCAAGAGACCATCAAAAAGCCCATAATTGCCTAAACAAGCCTTTGTGAAAAAGCAAAGGGCAGGATAACATAGGGAGATGTTTTAAAGAAAGACAGAAGGTGCAACCAGTTTCTTCATATCTACACTTTCTTCATACCTATTCTGCATTAGGATGCAAAAAACTGCGTCTTTTGGACAGGAGCCTTTGGGTAAACTCTAGAGAAGTCTTTTCTAACACAACATTTGACGACCAACTCCCAGGGATGCTATTAGTGCAAAGGTGCTTGCAGAGAACTACTTCTACTCTCAGAAATAAATGTATTGGCTACATGAGGACAAGGCTTCATTTGCCAACACGTGCATTCTGTAGCATCCCATCCCGAAAAAAACAACAGAAAATGTTGGTGAAGACCCTTGTGACACATTTCTGCAACATGCAAGAGCCTGCAAGTCTCAGGACCATCCCTGTGCACAAACATTATGCTTCTCCCTCACACTGTACACTGAAATAGCAAATACTTCTCAATATCATTTCAATGGTTTTTAAAGCTGTGCGAAATCCAGATTTAACATCTTTCTACTGGATTGTTAAGCCTTCTCTCCAGCACAGAAGAGCATTTTCTGGGCATTAGAAAAAATAAACAGCACTTCCTACAGGGATGAGAAATTTCCTCTCAACTTGTTTTCCAAATACACATCAGCTAGATGTCCTCACCTGGAGAAATCACTTCTCTGTATCACTTCACAGAGTAACTACTACCATTTAATGGTTGCACTCAATGAACTTAGAGGTCTTTTGCAACCTTAACAATCCTATGATTCTACAGTACAATTATTCAGACCCTCGCTGGCTTGTTAAGAGACATTTCTTCATGTTGAGCATGTAGAAATGAATCAAAAAAGGGAATCTGAATAAAAAAGGGAATACTGAATCAAAAAATGGAAGCCAGGTTGTTATTTCCAGTGACTGGGTTTTTAACATGTGTAATCAAGTGTTCAACTGTGCACGAAGCAAATACAGCTAGACAGGAAAGTTACATGATCCAAACAGAGCTTGGTGAGCTTAAACTGCACCAGTGATTCCCCAACACCACCAAGGGAGTTAAAGCAGTATCATTACTTCCTTTGAGCATGAGGTTAGTTTTCCATCTTGTTGCAAGCCACCCACACCCAGAGTTGGGTGGCCTACCCTATGTCATCACTAATTATGAAGAGCCAGCCAGCAAATCCTAGTTGAGGCAGTAGTTCAGCACCTTCATAAATACCTGTCAAATCTAAGCTACATCAAATTAAACCAAGCCACACCAGTCTCCACCTGTCTAATCAAAAGAGGGATCCATCTTCTGCAGAAGGACATCAGCTTTTTCCACCCGCATTTGAAAGTATCTTTAAGTCACATAGTCAGGCAACTGATCCATGTGAACGAGCCATGACAAGGGTACAATTTAACAGCTTGGTTTTGGCCTCAACCTAATCATAGGCACATGGCTTCTAATCAGGCTGGCACACTGGCTCACATCTGTCTGCAAAAGATGTGAGGACATATGCCACAATCCATCACAAATAACAGATTAGGACACTAGCCAAGCTACCATGCTGAGAAAAGCTAGATGACTTACTGAAATTGTCTTTGTAGAGCAATACATTAATCTGGGGGTTTGATCCTGCAATCCCCCACACTCAAAAGAAGCTCACCCTTTATATATAAAAAGAAGAATGGAAAAAAATAATAAAGAAAAGACAGAACCTGTTACTTTTTAAAATACGTTAAATTATCTTACTCAAGTCAGCCACCAATATATTTCAAGCCGAAACCTACAATTGTTCTCAGCAGTTTCTGAGGAACAGCACATCCCAACTTAAAGCATAACTGCTGCTAAAGCCATCCTCCCTCACACTCAGAACGAGCCTGCCAGCTGACAGCACACTGCATCATCTTGACTTCCCAACTCTACTAAGTACTTCCTTAGGGACCTCTGTACAAAACTTCAGTGCAGTGACATTCAGCAGCTAAAAAAAAGGATTGTTTCTTGTATTGCACAGGACAGAAGCTTGAAAGTTATTAATCTGGTCAAGATTCATGTCACCATTAAACGTAATTAAACATTTAAACTATTTTTTTCTGGCAAAGAGGTACCTAACTTCCCTTTGTATCTCCACCTACTATCCCTCTCTAAAACCCATCAAGAGCTTGCAGAGCCTCAATAAGGACACCAATTTATCAACTTATTGTTGAGAGTAGCATCCTTTCCTACAGTTAACTTCTGCCCCTCAAGGAGCTGTCTGACACTGCAGATAAGAGAGCTTTCTCAGCTGCATGCAGAAGAGCCACAAAATAATAATTTTATCCAGCACATGTATAAGCTTAATGCTGTATGGAAGTTACCTTGTTAAAAAAGTCACAGAGCAGCAGCTTAAAGAGAAGTCATCATCTTAATTACATCAAAGACAAGCAATTTACTTTCTTAGAGAGAGGATTAGCTACACTGGATTTTGTGTTCTTAATCTATGTAAACAGACCTGAACTTTTTAATAATCATCATCTCATACTTGCTGAAAGCAAGAAACTTTTTTGTTCTTCCCAAAAACACTTCAATGCAAACTGTAAAACAAGCGTCATCGCTTTGGCAGCTAATCCATCCTATAAAGGTTACTCACATGAAGCTCACCAGAGAATTACAAGGTCACCCGAATACATCTTCAGTCTTTTTGCTTACTGCAGTTTCCCTCCATCCCTTACACTAAACACACTGATTTAGCTACTTACATCAGGGATATCACTAACTAGAGATTATTTACCTCGAGGAACAAATGAGCACACACACACAGATGATTGCTCAGTTTATGCTCAAGTAAACTTGCACCTGAAGAGTGTAGTGGTTTAGATTTACCAATCTGAGTTTCCCGGCTAATGCTCCAATTAATGCAGTGCATCTAGCGCTGGCCAAACGCCAGTGCACCCACTGGAATTACTTACACATTTTCTGCTGCAAGGTAAGGATTAGGAGGACAGCAAAGAAGGCTCAAAACTTTAAAGGGCATGAAGAAAATTTCATTAACAGAAGCAAAAGGAAAGAAATAGTAAGAATTCAGAATAAACATTCAGATCACTTCTCCTCCCTCCAACTTTTTTTTTTTTCTACTGACAACATAAAGAGACAAATTTGTTACTTTCAGTCAGTTTACCACTTAAAAAATAATCTTACTTCAGTTCACTTAGAGGAACTTAGAGTCTCTCCTGCCATGCCATGGAGACTTTTCCACAAGAAACAGCTTTCTTGTGCTTTTAATTATCACAGATAGCAGCTGCCCAGAAATCTGCAATCGTGAAGTCCCTCCCATGGTTTGGCAGTCTTCCCACAACTACCACCATGGGTGATCTCAGCTTACTGGGGTGCAATTTTAAGGATGAGCTGTTCTAGTACAGAAACAAAAGTTCTCTTATCTGCGGGAACTGAGGTTTTCTTCTTCTATCCCTGGGGCAAGGTTTCTCATCTCTCTCTCTTCAAGCTCCTCATTAGATCACAGCTACTTCAACATCTGCTTGCTTCAACACTGGTGCTTCTGCTCACAGCTATGGCTAGAATGCTACATCCCCCCAAAGCATTCAGTGAAAAAAAAACTCTGATGTATCAGTTGTATCTTCACCATAGCCTTACAAGAGAATTTCAGCCCAAGACTAAGCATCTCCTCATTCTCCTCCTGGCCCGGCCCAGCCAGCATCCAGTTACCTGTTCAAAGGCCAGAAGCCAGAGTTTTTCCTGGGGCATGTTTGTCTTTAAATGTGATTTCACAGAGGTATATTCAGCCCTCTTAAGTGGTTTAACAGGGTGTCAATATTTAAAACTAGCCAGTTGATTGGTTGTCAGGTCCAAAGGAACCTGCCAAGGTCCTTACAGGGAATCACTTCCGTAGCTCATGGATTTTTGTCCTTAACTAAAAACCAAGCTATGTGAAACCACGACAAAGGGTTATTCCCATCTCTGTACTGTGCAAGTCTATCTTTGGAAATCAATAGCCAAAGTATGCATTGGGAAAGCCAGAAGGGTGTGTGGGGTCACCAGATCACACAGTCAGATTTGCAGCACTCTGCAGCTTTATATCTGTTCAGGACACATCCTGAAAGGGCAGCCGAGAGCCTGAGCAAAGCAGAGCACACAGAGCTCTGGTTACACCCTCCTGCCCTGGCAGCCTTGGGTATCTGCCACAGCCAAACAAATACCAGCTCAGCCTTAAAGTTACTCCTCATTATGCCATGGGCACACAGACTCCTGGACACCTTCAGCACAGACTAAGAAGCTGCAAACATGGTTTGCCCTTCTTACCCCTCTAATTCCTTTGCTGCTTCCTTAATATGCATAGAACATGGACAGAGAGCAGAACACATTTTCAGCCATGTCCACAAAAAGCATGTTAATTTCACAAGTATTCAAAATACTTAATTACCATAATCCTCACACAATTCACAGAAACCACAGTTGTTAGTTTTTTCATGGTGCTCCCCCAGCTATTATACACAGCAATTAATAAGCAGTGCTCTCCATGTGCATCAAAGAGACATGATTTTCTAACCTTAAACACATCAGCCTTGAAGAGACCTTGTGATAAGATGTTTAGCATGAGTAACAGTGGTATGGCAATATATGAAAAGTAAGGACAAAACGGAATACAGCACGAGTTCAGGTGAAGCTGGAATTCACATTCAGGGCCACAGGTAATAGAGGAGACCCTGAATAGTGGCACACAAAGTTATTGCTGTTTTCTGTGCGTACTCAGCAGAAAAACTGCTGCGCTCTGAACTTTCTCAAACCAAGCGTTTCAGTAGCAAAAGCTTTTTTTTTTTTTTCTTTGAGTGAGATAGCAAAAATTACACGAAGCTGTCTCAATTTACTTTCATCCTTGCCACTCAGTTAAGAATCTGTTATAAAGACAGTTGTTACAGTCATTGTAAGGAAAAAAAAATCACAATGAAAGCTAATGGACTTGGATTTTTGGTGGGAGAATGGTCTTGAAACACACAGATTTCACACAGCTCTTACCAACTGACCTTGTGATTGTCAAACTGGTCTAACAATCTCAATGTTCTAGTTGAACATAATTTATTTTTCTGTATAAATGACTGATAATATTGAATGGTTTAGAGAGATGCCATTTCTTACTTGTAGATGTCTGGCTGAATTTCACTGCAGCTTAGTAGTGGTGTCACTTTCCAAAGTCTGTTTAATACTCATCACCTTGTTTCCTAGATCCTGCAGCACAGATATTCATATCAAGCACGGCTGCGTGGAGATACTGGAGAGTTACTCGTGTTAGTTACCCATCTCAAGAAATGCTGATCAGAGCTCAGTGTTACTACACATTTTCTTTTCACCAGGAGCATTTGGACTGGCTCATCTACATGCTTTGTCTCTGTAATCTTGTGTCAACCCACTGTGAATATTTTAAAAGCTACACACTGACAGTACAACAATGCTTTTATTAAATCCAAACCTTATGATTATACATAAAACCCTCAGTGTTGGATTAATTTCAATAGTTTGAGCCGTATCATTTTCTTTAAAAATAGCAGATTAAAAAGATTCAGAGACTGCCAAAGCATCTAAACATATTTCAAGACTTGTATAAAAGGACTGCAGACCTTTTGTGTCATTTAACCTTAAATAAAAATAAACTCAGTTATCTTGTCCTTCCATTTTCACTTCATCACATGAAAAGCAGTTCTTACCACTAGCAAAGATCTTTAAACCACCACCTGAATTTGCTGTTTTCTTGGCATCACTGTCATACCAATGAATTCCAGGGGCTGTGAGAGTCAGCAGGACTATCAGCTGCATGGAGTTAAACAATATCACTTATTCCATTTTCTGAATCACCCAATTAATACAACAAAATGTTTTTCTACCAGTGACACACAACTCAATGACAACAAAATTCCCAAGACCCTAATTTTTAAAAAAGCTTTCCAAAAAAGTTTTCAGAAGTCATTTCTCAAATTCACTACTGCAAAGTAAAGATACCTTCGGGAATTACCCAACAAAAAGTTAATATATGTATTTAACTTCAAAATACACTCTAGTTGTTAGTCTACATGGTGGCATTTAATTCACTGGGCAACATGAGCTGCAGTTGCTGTACAAGATGAGTGCCTAACCAAGTGGTATATAAATAGCATTGAAACACAGGGATATAAATTCCAGAACTTCATAAAACAAGTTCATTATTCACATGTTGTCAGGAAGACACTCTGTTTCAAAGTACATGAGAAAACAGATGAGATGTATGTGCTTTTGAGCTATCTGAAGGATAACAAGTGGGAAGAACGATACCTTACAGTGTATTCACATTATCCAGCCCGCTATGGCAACCTCATTCTTTGTTTCCAAAGTGGGCAACTCCACATTTCCTTAATAAACAGTTAAACCAGAGAAAGCTTATATTTGCAGGACCACTTCAAGAACAAAAGTTTTGTCTTCCTACCATCCCCTCAGTGACAAATTACCCTCTTTAATGTCACAACTGTCCCTTTTCCTTCCACTGCTGCAACACTCGATCTCTGAGATCCACTTGTGCAGCCTGGCAAGCAGCACACCAAAAATCAGGGGTGTTGACAGCACAGCCCTTCTGGATACGAACATACCCACATCAGATTGCTTCCCTTAGCACAGAAAAGTGGGCACCAAGCTTAGTCTTTGCATTCCACATTGTGCCGCCCTCTTCCCAAAACCAAGACTTAACACAAACATTGACCAAATTCCATGCAAACATACACCAATCTAATTTCTTATGGCTAGTCGTGTCTATATGAGGAAACCTGCAAAAAAATGTAGGGTATTTTTTTTTTTTTTTTGGTCAGAGCAGAGCATTTTAAAAGATACTGCCTCTTTGAACTTCCAAGTATTTTTTGACAGCTTTGCTGCTACAAAGAGACAAAGCCCTTGCCAGCTGCCATTCAGTACTCAGTAACTTTACCCCTCAGGAGCCTTTACATAGATGTGCACCCCTGTTATGTTGCTGTATTACAAAGACTTCCATCCTCACCAAAACACCGAACTTCTGCCAAGCTTTGCTGGTTTTCTTCAGAATTTAGTTCTGAACACTTCTGTTAAAGAGTAGAAGAGGGGTAGGGGAAAACTTTCATCCACAAACTAAGGTATATTCTTCCAATTTGCCAGTACAGAGCATCCATGAAGTGCCCTGGAAGTGAGATTGGTTCCTTCTCGATACAAACCTCTGAGGTCATTTCAGTTTGCATAATTCTGCATACAGACGTTTTAATAATCTGCCATTAGACTTACACATAACAAAAATGTATGCCTAACTGGAACTCCCCAACACCTTCCAGTGAGTCACTCACATTTAAAAAAGGGCACTGTGAAGGCTTTATTACATTGTACATGCCATTTTTCCTAACAGCCAGTACAAAAATTTGTGCAGTACTGAACACCAGTTGAGTACTGAGTGTCTGTGGGGATGGCTGCCAGCTCAGATGCTCTGCCCTTCTCCTACAGCTTCTTACTCCAGCAGCTGACTGATTGTGCCTGCTTCACTTGATTTGTGCTTCGTTGCTTTCTTGATTTCTCCTCATCACTCTCCCTGAACAGCCACTCTATGCTCTACTAATCAATCTGTCATTTTTTTTACTGTATATGGTATTGGGAGTGAATTGTAAAGAATTTTTTCCAAATTCCCCGTCAGTTGCTGTTTTGGTTTGACAGATACACAGAAGATTTTATTTTCACCACCACCCCTCTTCAGACCCCTTCGATTTGTCAGTGCAAGCAGCCACCTTTCACTTGAAGGAAATCACTAGCACAACTTGAACATGGCATTGTCAGATCATCACCAATTCCATCACACCTGGGGCTTCACTTGCTCTCTCCAGAATTTCATTCAGGCTGTATCTGTTGCCCTCTGTATGTCAGATCAAACAGAGCAAAAGTTTCCATCAGCAGTAAGATTTAAATCTAGTTTTTCTGTAATTCAGTTCAAAACGACAGCTTTTAGACACACTTGATACCTTCAGAATGGGGTCAACATTTAAGAGAAATAAAGTTTGAAACAGATGCAGTAACAGTCACATTAATACACATATTTATTTTAATTGTCCTAATCAGTTGGAATGTGGAAGCATTTCAGCAGCCCAACCTTCCAAAAGTTCACTATTATACATGGCTTACTTACAACAAATACATCAAAGAAAAAGAGTGACTGTGGATATTTTCTCCTGAACGTACACTGTAACAAAACTTTCAAGTAGCAGAGAAGTGTTCCAGCACAACTTTTGCCTTCCAGCATTTTTTGCAGTGTACTGGGTACTAACAGAAAGAATGCAAGAGCAGCTACAAGAAAATAAATTCACCACTGCCATGATTCAATACCCACATATTAGAAACTGACACTTTGCTTCTGTGAAGTGTAACAGCATTCACAACGTAAATCCACACCTTGTCACTTTCAGCAGCCCAAGTAATGCAACATCTGTGAATTTCAGTGCTTTATAGAGAATCTGAGAGTAGCTGGAAAGAAAAAAAACAACATAGTTTGGGGTAGGAGGGATAAAGAGTCTCCCAGTTAAACCATATGCCATACTGTATATTCCCACCTACCACAGGCCTGCAAAATCAACTTGCAAGAAGTCAGGTACTCTTTTTTTATTTTTATGCAGCCTTTTGTTTTCTAGATGGAGAGGCTTTCTGATGTTGCAAGATATAAAAGACCTACTCAAATGGGAGAAGGAGGTCTATGGGTACTGATGTAATACAGCTACTCAGCAGGCCTGAAGAGCTCAGCAATCTCTTGACATATTTTCACTTTGAAAATTATTCCAGATGCTTTTAGGAATAGACAATAGTAATAGCTGCTTTTGACAAGGACATCTGAAAATCTGTGAGCTCCTTCAGATTGTGCTAAAATAAGTGTTACAGCCTGCCAGTTTAAAAACAGATGATCAGCTCCAAGCCTCATTTCACCTGGACTATCACCACCAAGACCATGTTCACCTGCAGCCACGAGGTTGCTCTAGACACCTCTTCACCCAGGCCAGTATTTGCCTTTAATGATAACAAAAGGGTCAGAAAATTAGTCCTATCTCTGCAGAGGCAGGAAGCACTTCAGATCTCATAGTTAGATACTCTTTCAAAAAACACAGGCTTCAGCCAAGTAGGATAGCAAGACACAGCAAAAAAAAAAAAAAAAAAAGAAGAGGAGGAAGAAATTAGCTCAGAAGCCGTCCCTATCCCTCCATACCCTTGTGTGAATGAAAAGGAACTAGACAAAGAACAAGGCACTGTTACAGAATTACTTGCAGAACAGAGAAGTCTGTAAGCAAATAGGAGTCACATTTTTGGTTTGTTCTCACTGCAAGTATTGTGACAACTCTACTGGGGATCACAACCATGATAAGGCTGCACACACTAAGGAAACTGGAGTTAGTCCTGGCCAGACTGATGTTCCTCAGCTCAAGAAAGCAGGCAGGACTAAATGTAAGGGAGGCCCCATATCCTCCAGTTTCTGGACCCTTAGAAAACAACACAATTTGCACACTTACCCTCTGCTTTTGGGTTACCTGCAGCATTGTTTTGCCCAGATTCCCCATATCGTTATGCTCAGTAAGTTTAGGCACGGCTGACTGCTGGAGTATCTGGAAAGCAAGACTCATGCAGAGAAGATCTATTTTACACACTTAAGGGTTAGTGACTCCATCTGGGGATACCAACAGAGTTCTGGGACACCAGTGAGGCTCTAAGAAATCTTGGGGTTTTTTCACCCCTGTCCCAGTTTTAGGCTATCACTGTTCAAAATAACACAGGTGCTAAGTCTTGGCCTTCCTAGAAGTAACTTCAGACTGAGAAAACAAAGTGGTCTACATTTTAAGACTCCCCCACTTCACTTACCATCACTTTCACTCTTACTTTTTAAGTCTTCCATCCACGTTGGAATAGTTTGTAACGCAACATAATCCCCCAAGTACTCTTTGCGTCTTTCTTCCAAGGTCATCTTCAGCAAACGCTCTGTTTGGGGGGAAAGAGAAACAAGAAAAGTTTTGCAAGCTTTCATACATTGTTGCAGACGAGCCACGGTGACCAGTGCACTGCCCTTGATGAAGGAAATGCCACTTGAGGGGACCCAGCACGAGTGATGCAGGGAGTGACAACAGCAGCTAAGCACGGTGCAGCTGTACAAATGCACACGCCTGTTTCTGGCTACCCCAGCTCTGCAAAGTTAACACCTCTCCCCACGCTCTGGGCTGTCCAGGCCTCCTCGCCACATCACTGCTGTGCTGCTTCTTCCTGCCACTTTGATTCCTGTATCAGAGAACAGCAATTTTAGTAGGGAATTCTGGTTTTGTAGGGAGTTTTCAGGTATGAAAGTCTGTTCTGTAGGCTTTGCGTTTCTAAACCAGAACTAAAAAAAAAAAACCAAAAATTCAAGTGACGGTAGGGAGCATGGTGGGAAATTATTGAAATGCTACTACATAACAAAAGAGATCAGAGCTACAGAAAATGTTTTGTCAATTGCCAGGTGTCTGGGATAGTAAAAAAGGTAAGTTTAGCTTTAGAGATCTTCATTTGAGTATTAATAGGATGCACCTAGTTACCACACTAAAATACATATGGCCAGTTGTTTTTGTTTTCTACTGAGAATGTCACCACCTCTTTTTTCAGATGTTTAGTGAAAAGTAAAGCCTCCAACATTGCACAAGTATGACAGCAACTGCCAACTTTATTCTTCTTCAGACCCTGCTATAAATGGACTTTTACATGAAAAAAAGCCATCCCAATGACCCAAAACTGCAAGCAACCTCAGCACTTCAGCTCATTTTTGCAGTAACATCCTCTTTTCCCTCTCTACCTCATCAGTGCTTCGTATTAGCTCAGCACAAGATGAAGAGCTTTTTCCCTCCCAAAAGAAGAGGGGAAAATAAAAAGACCAGTAGACACCCATACTCTACCCAAATTTCTCAGTCTGTTTTCACCAGTAGCACTGTGCTACTTTAACCACACTAACAGTTTTTCTTGACATGTTAATCAGTAATAAATGATTTTCAGTGACTGAAGAACTTTTAGGGGTGTGGGGAAAGGCTAGACCTATATTATTTGCATTTTACATAAAGGACTAGGTAGACATAAAAAGAACATTTTCATCTCAAGCTGAAGCAGCAAAAGATGAACACGGAAACTGCTTCTCAGGTCAAATCTTTAAAAACCAAGAAAGAAAATGACTGGGGTCTGGTTTGGAGTTCTTTTGTGTTTTTTTCAAAATAAAGTTTCCTAATTATGTAGGCTGCAGTCAGCACAGTCTAATAAGGCAAGTTTTGAGCACAGCCTTCCTTAACAAAATAAGTTCATCTTGGTATTTTTTGACAATATTATCAGTACCTTCATTTGACAAAAACATTTATCTCTCCTTACTCAACCTGGCATCTCAGTGGGATATTTACACCTGCCACCAGAACTGACTAATGAGGGTCACCATTCTGCACAGCTCCATATCCACCTCCGTTACCCAAGCTCCAGGGATACAAAACTCCAAGTATGTGACATGCACACTGAAGTCCTCCAGGTGGGCAGACCTGAGAGAGCATGTCAGTTTTGAGGGACTGACAAACAGAGCCAGCCTAGGTGCCTTTAGCTGAAGAGGTGAGAGAGCCACTCTTGTGCCTTCAAAACACAAGTTCTTTTCTACAGGAAGGTTTTACAGAAGTTTGCTCTCGTGAGTCAGCAGCAAGAACTTAAATTGAGTCTTACAAACCTCCCGGAGGATGCTCCCAACAGCCTTCACCACCAGCACAGGTTTCTGCCTGTGGCAGAAACTTGGGAAGTTTGCAGGCAGCCCAGTCCTGTGTCTAAGGCTCTGAAATCACCTCCACTCCTGCTCCTGCTCCGTTTCAGCTGTCCTCACGGAAGATCTCCCCTGAGAGGACGTGGACCAAGCCTTAATTACCAAGAAAGTAATTAAGAAAAGCAAGCGTATTGTCAGTGGGTTTGAACTCAATATTTAGCAATCAGTGCTTTTTTCATTTTAGGAAGTGCTTCAGAATATAAAAGGCTGAGAGCAACTGCACTCAGAGCTTCACGGGAAGAGCAGAGCCAGTGAGCACAGCCAGCTTTGCAGGGGTTCAGGGATGCTTGTGTGAAAGGTGAAGGCAGAACTGACAACATTTGATTTCCAAAGTATTGACTGGGTAAGAAGGGAAGAAGTTGGGCTTCTGTAGTTTTCCTCCCTAGTGAACTAGGTACTTGAAAAGAACAGTCCCACAGGGCTAAAAACTGAAGGGCAATGCCAGCAATGAAGAGAGAAGCTTTTTCTACCCTCCTCCCTCAAAGTACTCAGGGCCAACATCAGCATGGTGCTGGAACAGTTACTGGAGCAGAAGACTGGCAAATGCTCTTCGTTCTCACTGGGCAAAAAGACAGGGAGTTGTGGCCAGCTAGCACTCAAAAATGCATCCTGGATGGAAAACCTTCAGCAGCATTGATTTGCATTCACCATGCTGATGGAGACCACCATCCTCATAGCAGACTGAGACACCAGAAGTGTGTCACAGCAGCTCCAGTTCCCAGACCCTGCACTCTGCCCTCCTTACTAATGGCTGGAGTTCACCTGCCAGGCTATGAATTCACACAGACAGTAACAGAGCTGAAAGAGACAAGTGGGAGTAATAATAACATTCACCAGAGTAACTTTTCCCCATCTGCCCCTTGTATTTTTCAAAGGTAAAACATACAGCATTAAGGGAAAAGTCGGTTGTAATTGATCACACATAAACAATGCTTGAGACAATTTAACTGTACTTTTTTTCACTGAAAACAGAAACTTCTGCCAGGTAGAAATTTGTTGCCTCACCTTTACTACAGAAGCATGGATTGTAAGGTGGTTTGAAAGAAAAAGACTCACTTCATTTGAGAGGAGTTTGACAGGCGCAACTACCCTACAGAAAAATAAGTTCATTTCTGTTTTAACAATTTTTCCTTAGAAATGTGCACTTGAATCCTCTTCTCTGAACTGGTCTTCAGCCTTCTTAGCTTGAAACAGAGTCACAAGGATGATGGAAGACAAAAAGAGAACTTAAAATATGACCCTAGGATAGCTATTTCTTCCTCTCCTCATCTATTACTACATTACTTGGAACACACCGGGCAAGAAGCTTTCCTCCTCACAGATAAAAACGTTGCACTTCCACTCTGTGAATTTTTTTCTTAATTTTTAAATCGGTCTCCCCGGGATCAACATAAAGTACCAACAAAACAATGCATCAAATGCTTGGCCCACAGTTTTCATGCTCTGGAGTTTGACTTAGAGGCTTTATAAACTGAGAGTACGTCGGTCGGGGTCCTTAAAATACACATAAAAATACATAAACAGTTCAAAAGATGGGACGTAGGGGTGCTCTGAGACTCCCACACCCCAAACATTTCACCCCGGCTGCACGACACTAGAATCCGAACTGATTACACCATTGATCCCAATAAACCACGCTTCCCCTCAGAAAACAAACCCATTGAAAGGAGCAAAAGCACGTTTTGAGAGCATGTGCCCAACTTTTCGGCCTGAAACACTCCCACAAGGTGACTTGGGGGCGGGCAGCCCTCCGGTGAGGGGTTGTTTACCGCCCTCCCTCGCTCGCTTCCCTCCGCCCCGGGGCTCCACTCCTCACGGATACGCCGAGGTCTGGGGGAAACATCCCCAATTCCCGCACGCCCGGGCTGCCACGAAGGCTGGTTCAGCCAGGAGACCCCAGGACAGACGCAGGGAACACGGAGTTCCCCCTTCCCCACCCCGTCCCTTAAGGCGCGGCCGGCGGCAAGCGCTGCCGGACACCCCCCGGTGAGGCGGCGGCTCTGAAGGCACCGGGACCACCCCCCCCCATTCCCTGGCTCCCTCCCGGCTCAGCGTGGGCTTAAAGGCGGGAGAAGCGGGCCCGGCCACCGAGAAGGGCGATTATACCTTTCTCCTCCCGCCACAGCTTTTTCCGCTTGTTGCCGGGGTACATGGTGGTGTGGCTGGCGGCGGCTTTGAGCTGCAGGTTCCCCAGGCTCACGAGGGGGTGGAGGAGACGCCGCGCCAGAGCCAGAGCCAGAGTCGAGCGATACCGACGCCCCGCGCCGCTGCTGGTGCCGCTGATCCCGCCGGGTCTGGCTCCGGCTCCGCGCCCGCCGCACGGTGCCCGTCAGCCGGGTCACGCCTCGCTCTACCCCGACACCCCCGCAGCGCCCGCCCCGCTCCCCGCCGCCCGTTGGCTCCGGCAGCCGCCGCTCAGCAGCCGCCTCCTCCTCCTCCTCCTCCCGCACCGACCAGGAGGAGCCTGAGCGCGGCGGCGCCGGCTCGGCAGGATTTGGGGGAGTGTGTGGTGCGGGGACACGGCGTGGCGGGTGCTTGGGTGCGACACTGCGTGCTCTGCGCGATGCCGGCGCTCGGAGCCCCCGCGGGGCGAGAGGGAGGGAGGGAGCGGGCGGACACCCCGGTCCCGTCCCGCCCCGCCACCGCCCCTCGCCCGCCTCCTCCGCCCCTCTGCTTCCGGGTTGCGGCGGTACCGGGCTGTGCCCGGGGCGGCGGGGCTGTTGCCGGGCGACCGCGCCGGGGCCCGGCCCGAGTCTGGCCGGGCTCGCCCGCTCCTCCCGCGGGCCGGCGGCACCGTGAGGCCCTGAAGCGCCCGGGAGGCAGGAAACTGCCCCGGCCGGGGTAAAAACGGGGTAAAAACGGTGCTGGAGCGGCAGATGCCGGGCTGAGGTTTCCGGGAGCGGGGCTGAGCTGGTGTGTGCGGAGAAGGGCGTGAGAGCGGTGTAGGGACTGCAGCACAAGTCCTGCGAGGAGCAGCTGAGGGAGCCGGGGGTGTTCAGCCTGGAGAAGGAAGCTCAGAGGTGGCCTTGTCACTCTCTGGAACGCCCTGAAAGGAGGCGGCACCGTGTGGTCCCGTTCAACCAGCATCAGGACAAGGGGACATCGTCTTTAGCTGGGCCAGGGAGGTTCAAGTTGGACACTGGGAGGAATTTCTTCGCAGAAAGGGTGATTAGATATTGGAATGGGTTTCCCAGAGAGGTGGTGGAGTTACCACCCCTGGAGGTGTTTAGGAAAAGACTGGACATGTCACGCAGTGCCATGTTGTAGTTGACAATCTTTTGTTCACTCAGAGGTTGAACTCCATGATCTCGAAGGTCGTTTCCACCCTGTTTGATTCTGTGACTCCTGGGATCCCTACACCACACCCCCTGCCCTTAGTCCCACCTATTGTGAAAATCACCGCCGGCTGCAGCAGAGGCCAAGGTCCGCCTGGGTCCAAGGCTGGAGGAAGGCACCTTGGCCCCTGTGCCGCTCAGCCTTCTCTGTAACAAGAGTAATTTTCTCCTTCACGCCAACTCCCATGGACTAAATAAATAAATAAATGTAAAAGGTTCCCTACAACTTACAGATGCTGTTAGCTTCACTTGTGCCCCCATGGAGGGAAAGTCCCTTCCCCATGGGAATGGATTTAGCCCTGGAGCGCAGCAGGTGCTTGACTTAGAGCGGGACTGGTGTGACAAAGGACACATCACAGCCTCGCTGTGCCATTATCTGACACAGCTTCACCAAGACAGAACAGTTCACAGGGGTACAGAGATGTCAGATTGGAGTCAAACACGGGATCTACATCTGCTCGTATGGAATTCCAGGTAAATCATACAGAGAATGTCTTGTGTGCAGCCCTTGGTCAAGGACTGCCTTTTCTCTTGTGATACACTCTTGTGCTTCATGTGTATCAAAGAAAGGTGAAGTACAACTTAGCAACATTTCACTTCTTTTCTCATAGTTTCTGCTAAACACAAGCGTTAGCATCTCTACTACAAACATTAATCTTGGTACAGCTCCTTACAGTGAAATCGTTAATCTTATCCCACTCGGTGATGCAGGGAAGAACCCAGTTTACCTTTTAATAAATCAGACTGAGTCCCCTTTACAAAGCATATTTGAGCATTCATATTAGACCACCTATTGAGGGGTTATTGTTATCTTTACCTGATTTCTTCTCTTTGCCCAAGAGATGTGCCTTGGTAGCCCAAGCACAATTTTCTCTCTTGATAATAAAAATGAGAGAGAAACCAACAGGTACATTTTTCTGTTCTTCTTTTTACATCTATTATGTGGAGCAAATATTTGAATGCATATCCTAGATCATTGAATATTTACCAGGCTACTGAATATTCTGGTGTCCTGTGGGATCTGTTCCACATTTTATAAATCAATGTTTATTGGACCAGAAGGGGAGAAAGAGAAAACTTAGCTCTCTTCCTGTAGAGGCCATCTGCATGCATTCTGCAGTTTCATTTGTAAAAGCAGCTACAACAGCCATAATTTTGGAAAATATCTAAAGCAAGTATATACACATATAAAAGAGGAAAGAAAATTAAGCCTGATGTTTACACCAGCACCAAAATGAAAGACAAGATAAAAGACAGGAATAAAACTGGTCTTCAACTTAAAAATAGAAGTGTCCAAATGTAACAATTCCAGTAAGAAAATTCTTATGGCGTTTTACATGTTTTTTCTTCAGGTGCTGGTGATACAATTGATCCCACTGAAGAAGCAATAAATTGTGCCACTGACTGATATGAGCATGACCTGTCTTCTTACATTTGTTGATTCTGGAGGCCTGAAGGCAGAGAAACGATCAGCATTATCACACATGGTGGGAAAATTCACCTAAAAAGTAGCATTTCAGTATTTGGATGAAAACCAATCTTGCTGCAAACTGGGAGATTATTTTCTGAGAAGGCTGTAGCAAGATGTATACATTGAGGGCTAAAGCAATGCTCAGAAGGGCTTAGAGAAGTTCTGTTGAAAAAAATGACCATGAAAATAGCACCAACGGAAAACTGGCGTTGGTCTAATGGTCTGTGTGTATTTAGTGCATCCAAGGCTGGTGAACTAGGTTCAGAATCTGCAGAGGAAGACTGGGCAATGTGCAGAATTAGTATTTAAGAGATATATAGCCTAGATACAATACTAATAGCTGCAAAATGAACATTTAACATATGGATAAAGTAATGACTGGTTAGAGAGCTCCCATTAGAGATATAATAGGAAATGTAAATTAATATGAGAGTGGATACCATGCTACAGAAATGAATAAATGAACCAAAGGAGAGCAAGAGCCTCGATCCAAACTGCTGGATCATCCAACCGAACCAGCATTAAGGGCACTACATGCAGCCTTTCCAGTGCCATCAACCATCCTGGCCAAAGTAAAGGTGGTGGCACAGCAGATCCAGTGCAGAGCAAAGCTGAGCAGATCTGGGGCTCTGCAGGAGGCAGTTTGGGGCCACGGGATGAGCCCTGGGTCCGTGGGGTCAGCTGCGCTGTGGGAGCCGTGGCACACCAGGAGAGAGTCGGTTTGAGATGCAGATTTTAAAGAAAGGATCAAAACGTCTGTTGCTGGAGAAATAGAGAGGATGGGAATGGAAGTTGGCTGTTCCAAGTCTTGATAGTCTTAAAAACATTTGAAAAATTCTGTGTCAAACAGGGAAGGGCAAATTAGTGCCACCTTCACAAGCACGGCGTGGTGCAGGGTCAGAGCCTGTGTTTGTGGACATTGAACCATGGGCAGCACCAGTGCCACTGGGCACTTTTGTGAGAAAAGGTGTGAAGTTTAACAAGAAGAAAATTTGTATGAAAATGGCAGTAAGCAGCTCTTTTCATTGTTTACAGTGGAAACCAGTTGTTTGGTTTTTACACTGTTCATTTTTTCCTTGAATACAGTGAAAAAGATAAATTGAGATGTCTTAGAATTTGTATGAAAATGGCAGTAAGCCATTTCATTGTTTACAGTGGAAACCAGTTATTTCGTTTTTACACTGTTCATTTTTCCTTGAATACAGTGAAAAAGATAAATTAAGATGTCTTAAAAGTTCTTAAATAATTCAAATTTTCATAATTTAAATATCAATTTTATTGATAAAAATTTAAAATGCAGATCTATATTCAGATTATTTCCTCAATTTCTACCTCATTAAAGCAGAAAGCAACAGAACATTGTGGACAGTTTCACATGTTAAGAAAAAATTTGTTCATCATGTATGTGAAAGTATCTTTTTAAACATATAATATCTGTAACTAATAAAAAATTGATTTATTACACCAATAACACAGCAATATAGTAATCTAAAATGTGTTTATAAATTATTTATATTTAATAAAAATTTATTTCAGCCATCATTATTCTTTTCAAACCTTGCCTGTGTAGCAAACTGTGCACTATACACGGTCCTGCTGATTTTGATAAACCCTGTGCCATGCACGTTTGCACTGCTGGAAATTCAAATAGAAACTTACAGCCCCTGTACATTAACCATGAAGTCTCTCCTCCTGTCCATTCCTATCACATGCTGGAACTCTTCCAAGTCCTTTTCCCAAGGCTCCTGCAATATCGCTGGTAAGATGTCATCTTTTATTAGCACGTCCACTCTGAGATACACTAACATTCATTGAAAACATAAAATGCACATCATCCATCTTTCATGTGACAGCTGCATCCCACCTACTGAACTTTCAAGCTCATGGCACACCTGGGTCAAGGTTCTGTTAATAAAATGATGCCGAGTGACAGAAGAGTGGGAGTTAACTGCCTGAAAGCATTTGATAAACTGTTACCTGTGGTTTCTATGGTTTGTTGCCTCGGGCAAATGTGCTAAAGAGGAAACAAGTAACTACAAGCCCCATTTGTCCAAGTGGGTGAATGGAGATGAAGATGAAAGGCAATGTACTCGTGTTACTCACAGCTTGATGATTTTTGTCCACTTTGTCAGGGAACTCTCTTTTGTTCCATCAAACAATTAGCTGAATATAGCTAAACTATGAGTGATAGCTAAACTATTCAAAGAAAGACAATTGTTTCTGTACTTTTGATATGTCTTTCGATATGATCTCATTATTCTATTGTTTCATAAGTAATCAAATGCACAGTGTTTCAGTTTAACCACTAAGGTTATGGTTGTATCTAGATATTGTCATTTTTGATAGTAAATAAATAACACATTAAATACATAAATATGTTGAGATAACTAGTCAAATGATCTAATATATACACATTATTAAGTGACTAATTTTTAAAATATTTTGATACACACTTCTCATTTTTGATTTGTTGTAGCATTACAAACTTTGAGAAGAGACTTTTGTAGATCCTTTGAAGTCAAACCTATTTTAAATCAACTATTTTGGAAAACATAATTCCAATATAGTAGTATTTTAACACAGTTTAGTCTGGTGATGTAAATGAGTGGAGCATTTTCCCGAGACTTAATTGCAGTTCCGAAATACCGGGTGTGTGTGCTGCATGTTGTTACCATGTTGTACCTGAGTTCTGCAGTGAGTGCTGCTGTTCATTACAGCCACAGGCAAAGGAGGCAAGGGAGAAAGGCAAAAGAGAAAGAGCTTTTCAGAGTCTCCACAATAACCCCACAGACCTGATTTTTTTTTGTTTTTTTTTTATGTGCAGCAGAACACCCAGGGAAAAAAGGCAGGAATGATCAACTTAGGCTCCTCTCCAGGATCAGTATCATATGGAAGAGATAAAAATACAAGCTGAAAAATTCAGCAGTTGATCCAGACTAAAACTGTCTTCTGCTCCTGGAACTATTCCTAGCTCAGAGAGGAAAGGAGGAAAGTGTCCCAACTCAGAGATGACTCAATGCAGAGTGGAGTGGAATGCCACACTGGCTCCCTGGGAGTTCAGGTAGGTGTGATGGTGGTGCTTGCACAAACCTTTTCAGCCCTCTGCCAGTGGCTGCTGGAAACAGAAGTAACTTTTAATCTCAGTCATTCTGTATCTGAATGAACTAAGATGTATCTGAATGGACTTAGATGTGTTCCACAAAGTACTTGATAGAGAAGAAAATTAAGTAGGAAATTACTCCTCTGTATGCCACTTGAAAAAGTGGAATTCCTGTTCAGTCTGCAATGTCCTCAGTAAAAAATAAAGATTGAAAGCAAAAACAGAATGAAAGTCAGTGTGACCTCAATAGAGAAGAACAGAGTTTAAAAAAAAATAAAAAAGAAAAAAAGCAGGGCATAACCATGTGCTCAAACATAAAGTACATAAAAGCAATTCCATTGACTTCACCAGCACCACTGATGTGCTCTGTGACTGCTGGGACCTTGACCTCAGCAGGCTGTGTGCAACCTTCTTATCATCAAGAGAGTCTAGTGTCTCTGCAAGGACAGAATATAATGAAATGGCATCACATCTAGCAGAGGAAAGCATAATGCCAATCTGCACTAGTAGTAAAAATATTCCCTGGTTATAAAATTCCTTCAATGAATTCTTTCCAGGAAAACAACATCCTGGCATTAGATATGGTCAAGCCAGGTGACCATAAGAAGAGGCAAACATGCATTTTCTTGTTTTGGTTCTTCCTTCATGACTGCACACATCTACGTCTGTGCTTGGATTTTTATTTTAAGACTGAAAAGGGCAGAAGGCAAGTGATTTATTCCAACATGCTGTGCCATTATAGCACTGAACTGGGGCTGGTTGGGCTGGGAAGTAGTTGGTTGCTAAAACCAATAAAAAATGGGAGTACCTTTAAAAGACATCTAACATGCTAATTGTTAAATTAGGCTGAAATTACATTATTTAAGAAATCTTTCAAGTGTCTGAAATGAAAGAATGTCATACATTGCAAATGTACATGAGGAAATCTAGATCTCACCATAAGGGACATCCACTGTCATTATTCTGCTATTTTTTTCTGATTTGTCTTTTATAACAACTTTGTCACCAGACAGAAAAGAAAAGAAGAAAAAAAAAAAAAAAAAAAAAAGCTAAGAGGTGGTTGACAGGTGAAAGAATGAGCAGACGGATAAATGATGTAAGAATTGGAAAAATAACATTTTAAAATTACATACAGGGTAGAGCTGGTACAAAAACAGTTGATAAAAACTGAGGCTATTTTGAATGTAGATGTTATACATCTTACTATTTTTGTTTCAACAGATAATGTGCATCATCAAAATCAGTGGAATTATACCACTACAAATAGATGTTTATTTCATATATAACAAGAAATAACTGAATTAATTTTCAAGTCTGCTTTTCCATCTCTCTCTTTGCTTGGTTATTTTGTTTGGCTTAGCTTTATTCCCTCCAAATGATGCCATCTATTCATGGCATCTTCAATTCATGTTGCTGTTCTCACCATTTCTGATTGATTTTGTTGTTAAATCTATCTATTCCTACACACCTTTTGGTGCGCAGACTGGAAGCAAATATCTGGAAGGCACATTTTGATTATGAAAGTACAGGTGCTAGTGAACATTAGTGAGATTCTTTGTGTGATACAAACAGAATCCCAGCATGTACAAAATCAAGGAATCATGGATGCACTGTGGCTGGAAGGACCACAGAAGATCTTAGCCCAAAGCAAGGTTGCACCAGGGTGCTCAGAGATTTGACAGGTTAGGTGCTGAACACCCCCTGGGGTAGTGGATTCACAGCCTCTCCAGACCACCTGTCCCAGCCTTGACTGGATTTGCTGAAGTTTGTCACCACCCTTTTTACATTTCCTTCTAGACTCCAGCTTTAGAGTCCAAGGAATCCCAATTCAATTGACTGGTGTACCACAGTGCATAGGGCTGTATGAGCACACCCCCACACTCTGTACTTCCCTGCACTACATTGCAAGAAAAGATCCTGCTCAGCCTCAGACTCTGCTGGACAGCGTGGCTTTTAGGCAAAGAACTTTATACTGTATAGTCTGAGACAAAAGCAAGAGCTGGGGTGGAGGGTGTCTGCTGAAGGAACGGCATGATTAATTAATTACTTTCCAAGTAATTTTTCTTTCTAATTTTACTTTACTCTTTTGTCTTCTCTTGCATTTTGTTTGCTTTGCCTAAGATTTTGTGTCCTTTATTGCTCATCTTTCCATTAGTAGCACAGTGTATTTTTATCCCCTGTAAATGCAACACATGCTCCTGCTCCTTTTCTTGCAATGCTTCCAGCATTGCACAAGCATATCTACATTTTCCTTTTCTTTTTTTTCCCATCTTAATACAATATAAGCCATATCCACTTCACTGTTTCCTCTCAATTAAATTGTTCTAAATTATTTGTTTGGTGTGAAGGGACAACAGAAATGTCATAAAAATAACTGCTTTACCTTTAATCACCTAGGTATCATAACAGTTTGTGTGTATTGTATTCAGTACAATTATCTTATATGACTTGGTAAAAAATGAATTCAAAATTTGGGAGTTCAGGTTTTAAAGGAGATAATTAAAAAAAAAAGTTATATTATATAAAATAATACTGAGCCTGAATGGTGTTAATTAAAATGTCCTCCCCATAACTGGAATTTATTGCTTTGTAAAGATCAGTTACTGTATCAGTGATATACTGTGTTATATACAAGAAAAGTAGGAGATTTGCATCACAATCCTTAGAAGACGTTTCAATTCTTTCTTTTTTTTATATAGTCCTCATCACCATTAACTATTTTTTTGCCTTGTTACAGTAGTTTTTGTTGTTAGTATGTTAATAGCTTTTCCCAACGTGCCCAAATCAGTGCAAATCTTTTTACTAGCCCACAAGTATTTCTTGACCTGTAGGAGGCAGCTTTGTTTATAGCCCTCCTCAAGCTGGTCAAGAATTGTATTACGAGTTCTGTTCTGTTCCTACAGAACTCCACATGAAGCCTTCCTTTTATTTTGACTGTGAGAAATGTATTTATTGTGGATACAGAATGTTCTTTGCCACAGTGATTCCAAATGCAGGTGCTGACAGTGTCAGCGAGAGCAGGGAGTATGAAACACTTTGCTCCCTCCTGCTGGGAGCTGGGCAGGATTCCAGCGCTGGTCACTGCCCTCTCCTCAGAGGAGCTCTGTGATCCAGCAGCCTTATCCCCAAGGCTGTGCCCTGCTGACTTGATTCCAGGCCATTTCCTGACTGCACAGTAACACGGAGGAGTTTGCATTGTGTATCCTCTTCCCTGGGTTATCTACAAGCTTGATAAAGGTCCTGACATCCTCTTGGTTGTTAATCCATCTGTACTTACATACAAGTAGTGCAGTTAAGGCTGATATATAGCAAATTCTCAAAAAAATCCATTCCAGGGAAAAGGAAGACCTTCTGCCTGCTCATGCATGGCAGTCTAAGGGATAGCTGGCTAAAACATCACTTAATTTATGATTATTCATGCAGGTGGCTAAAGCTCAGTGCTACTATGCTGGCTTTTGTCCTAAGCTGGAAAATGAATTTACTTTTTCTTTTCTTCTTTTAGCAGTCCCTTCCTGAAAGCCCTTTCAAGAAGCAGTCTGTAGTGTTCTCATTAGAATTTAATCTCTTATGTTTTAATAACTATCCCAGTGAATTACTAAAGTGGTAGAATTATCTAAAAAAAAAATAAAAGAAAAAAATAATTATATAATTAGTTAACAAATTAAGACTATTTGCCTCAGATACATTCTATTTGGATAGAAACAAAACTGTTTTATAACAAAATGAACTGCTTACCAATAACTTGCATATTCTCAGAAGCAGAAAACAATTTTTTTTTAAACCACAGAGAAATAACGTTTCAAAACAAGTAAATGGATTTCAAAGCATAATTGTATAATTTATCAGGAAGAAGGTTTAGTCCCTCCAACACAGTCACAAACTGTGTTGCACATTACTTCTTTTAATAAATTTGAAAAATTGTCTGAAGTACCAGTATTTTTCACTAGCACCCAAATTGCATCACACAGTTATTTGAAGGTAGCGTGGACAGGCAGCAGTCCCACACACTCACTGCTAATGGAACCTTCGGAACAGGAGCATTCAGTGCCCACATCTGGGAAGCAGCGTTCAGGAGTCTCAGGGCAGGCTGTCGTGGCATCTGGGGTGACCCAGAGCAGTGCTGTGGAGGCCAGCAGGAGCTGAGACCCTGCTGGCTGCCGTGGTGATGAGGTTGGCCAGGTATTGGGTTCACTGTTATGTGTCTCTGCCCCGATACGGGAAAAGTGGTTCTGGGTGGCCGCGATTCGAAGGACGAGCCTGGACTCTCAGGTTTTTCGGTCTTCAATCTTGTTTATTAATTCTTATCTGTAATATTTTCTCTCTGCCCAGCTGAGATCTGTTCAGCAGGACAGCCAAGTGCACTCATGCTTGGCAAAAATCAGCATAAACCATTCACATCGCTGAGGAATATCAGGAAGGCAGAGTCAGGCACTGTGTGTACCCTGAGTTTCCAGGAGGTGAGACCACAGCACCACTGATATTTCTGTGAATGACTTGCAGAACCTGCCAGGACTGGGGAATCAGAAAGCAATGACAACAGTTCCAGTTACTCCCAGGGAGCACTGCAGGGACTTGTGGTTCTCATCAAGCCCTCACTCAGAGGGTTGCGGTTCTGTCTGGACACTGAGGTGACACTTGAGGACACAGCAGGCAGGAAGAAGAGAGATCAGATGACATTTCAGAGACACTCACAGCTCTTATGAATGGCTATAATGGGACACAATCTAAACAATTCTCTGGAGGGCAGCTTCCACAGAGAAGAATAAGTCCATGCACTTCAGAGTGCAACTGCCCACCTTTGAGATATGGTTGCCCATCCCTGGCCACCACAGATGTTGAGACCATGTGTTCCTGTCCTGGATTGCCAAGCAAATTGCATTCCATTTGCCATCTGTATGGCAGTTGTCTTCTGCTAAGTGGGCAGTTTTCCTTATCTCTTCCACAACCACTCCTCCCTCCAGGGGGACATCTGCTGATAACAGGCTATGGAATGTCACTGCATGGCTAACAAGAACTGCAGCATCCCACTGGGAGATGCTCCCCCAGAGGGAGGAGCCAAGCATTCCTACCCAGATATAATCTGGAGATTCTGGAATACCAGCACGGCTTCTCCACTGGATTTCCCAGAGGAACAGCAGCTGCCTCTTCAGAGGAAGACTGCACCCTTCTGCAGGATCCCTGCTCCAACAAAGCCACACCTGACACTCCAGGAGGACTGCAGCCACAATTCCAATTGGACTGCTACCAGCACCCTGACCAACAGGGTGTCAGGTTGTGTTCTGACTCTGTCAGTGTTGTTTTAGTTTACTGCATTGTTTATTTTATATTTTTATTATTATTTTCTTCCCTATTAAAGAACTGTTATTTCCTGCTCCCATATGTTTTGCCTGAGCACCCCTTAATTTAAAATTTATAGCAATTTGGAGGTGGAAAGGGATTTACAATTTCCATTCCCATTACATTTTCCGTTTCCTGCCTTCCTTAGCAGACACCTGTCTTTCCAAACCAAGACAGTTCCCAAAAATGACTAGTCACCAAAATTGCTGGAGATCTCAGGTCTGCTCTTCACACAGCAGTAAAGTCCAGCTCAGGAGGAGCAGGACCATCAGTGGGATACATTGCCTGGAATTTGCCCCCAGGACCCAGAAATTAATTTGGCAAACAGCTGCCACCTCGCAGAAATTGTTCTCCCTCCCCCAACCCCACATCTTACTACAGACGGACTGAGTAGTAAGTAGCTGAGCCACAAGCATCTCTCATTATCTGCCCCTCTCTCTGGTAGTTGGTCACCACTACAGAACTGGGCAGTGAAATACATTTGAGCACAGAAATGGGTAGGACTAATGAGAGCTCATTTTTTAAGGCCTGAGTCTTAAAGACTGTTTCTTACAGTAAGTGTTCTCTCAAGTGATAGCTAAAAATTGCAATTTTCAATAAAGCCTTAAAATGTGCTGTCATTACTGTGGTGAAATATATTTTTATTACTGGAAAAATGAGATAGCATTAAGCTGCTGTTATATATAGCAGCATGTACTATCAATGTCTTGTGTCTTGCTGCTGATAAAGCAGGAACCTGAAAAGTCCCTCCAAGATTGATGAATCAGTCCAGGTCCTTAAACTAGGAATCAGGTGGAAATGGAAATTCACCACATACAGCTGGAGTTGCCCCACAATATTTGAATACAACCACATTTTGCAAAGTGGCCATTAATTTTGGTTCTACTCATTTTTAGTATCCAAATCAATATCTCATAGATGTGATTTGTGAGGATGGCACGTATTAATTCAATTTCAAGTGCTAAGCTATAGTGGAGATGCATGTAAGAAATGCTTATCAAATATTTGCTTCCAGATGCAGTTATTTTAGTAGTAAGTTTTTGAAATAAAACCTTAGTTTATGCCTAAATCCAGATGCATTTGAATGTTTTTATTGGAAAAAAGCTATAACAGAGGCAATTTTCTTCATCTGTGAACAAGAGAATCACAGGCTGCTCTCCATACGCTTGTTATTGTTAATTTTTTTCTGCTGGAGACTTGCGCATATTTTAGACTGAATTTATTTTGTGTTGATGCTTTGCATGTGGGGTAATAAACAGGTTTATCAATATACAATCCATTTGAAACCAGTATATTAAACAACTGAGTTAGTTATTTGGACCTTGCTTCAGTTGCATTTGAAAAGAAGGTTACATTTTCTGGATTGGTAAACAGCACTGCTAACAATAAGAAAAATGATATGTTCATCATGGAGCCTTTCTGTGGTTCATGAAATATTAACAATTTTCTGTTTACAGAATATGTTTTCCAGTTTTTTAAAATACTAGTTTAAAAATTTTTTAACTATTATTTTAGACTGCCTCTGTAAGGCAGCAATACTGTTTTCATGATGATTTCTGGATTTGACACTCATCTTAATTGCTGATAATTTCCCCTATTTAACATTACCCTAAAAATTAAGTAATAAGAAAGTTGCCAAAAAAATTATTTTATCATAACAGATGTAAATTCACAAAAACCCCTCCTAAAACATGACTTCTCAGACCTAAATAATAAATTGCCCCTTCTGGCAATCTAATTGGACAACTGAACAAGTTTCCTATACAAGGGAAACCAACTACTCTTTAAAAAAAAAAAAAAAGAAGATAAATTAGTATTTCACGTTATAGACTCAAGTCTGCAAAACTTCAGTCTCATCATGTTGCTCTAGTTGTACAAAATGGGGTAGAAGCAGCCTCAGGGAAGAATCCAAAAGTAATGAGGTTAGTTCAAGTGGAGCTGACAGAACAACTCTCTATCAGCCCCCCAGCACTAAGCCATAGGTCCAGATGCAGCAGGTAATATTCACCTTAAAATATCACAAGATCAGCAACAATTTTTCTGTGGTTTCGACTTCTGTTTTTCTAGTTAAACACACAACTTAGGACAGAGTTAGAAGGTACAGACTACAACCTTTAGGAGAAGTTAAAAAACCAGATTAACAGTGTGCAACCACATCTGCCTTAGCAGAGCTCTGCAGTAAATCTGCACAATTTTCCCCTTTTCTATAATAACAGTATCTGCCTAGCTTTAAAATAGTTTGTGTATGAAAGATGGAATAACAGAATGTATTTTAGTTCACCCTGGACATTTGATGGCAATATACCTGCCATACTTACAATGGCACAAGGATAATTAATTGAGACATTGCCAAAGGGACATAACACTTTAACTGATAAATTCTTTACATTTTTCCGAAGAGTCACAGCCAGTATTTCAGCTTTAGGCTGGTTTATTGCCTAGAGCAAATGTGATTTTGATAGACTTACACAAGCTATGGAAAATGTGATCTAGAATGGCTACATGTTTCAAACATGAAAAATATTCCAGGGAAAATAGAAAAGCTGCTGCACTTGAACTTCTTCATGCAAATAAGGACTTACCTGAATATAAATGATGTGCATTTTTGAACAAGGCTGCCAAGCTGAAAAAAACCCAAAGCATATTGATATTATAATTCCAAGATGAGATAGTTTGATCTTAGTTTCATAGGGATGATTTAAAACCTAGATTAAAGAGGTCATCACAGTACAAATCATGGCTAGAAGAAAATGAAAAAACAGAAAATAGAAATCCTAGCAGTAGTTATTTAGTGAAAAACCAATTTAAACCCAGTCTAAAAAAAGTTATAAATTAGAAACACCAGTGAATTTTATTTTTATTAGTTCTCCACTGTCCCTCCAGCATAGACACAAGTCTTCAAGATATTAAAGTGCTTTTGTTAACATAGCTGATTTGGCTTGATGAACCAATCCTTGCCAAAATAGTAATTTACTGATATAACTCTGTCAGCAGACTTTTTCATGTGTATTATCCAGCCTCATACAAGGTCTGCCCGTGCCTTTCTCTGGATCCTTAATTGGCCATCACCCTCTTTAGGCAGTTTCACACCGAGCTATCTAAATGAAATATTTCAGTGATTCAGCAATGACAGCTAGAGGTGTAAAATGTTTGAACTTTTTTTTGTATGCTAGCTTAATGTAAGTGAAGTGTATATATAACCGTCAAAACTGGTCTATGTCAGAGTCTTGTTGGATTCTCCTGGTATATTCCTGCATCTGAGCAGGATTAGAGAGAAGACTGGAGAGGTTTTTAGTCCCAAAGAGCAGATGCTGCAGGCGAAAGTGCCCATTACCCTTAATGATGACTGAATATCATCTGTGGTCACAAATGCCATTTCAGAAGTGATGTCAAGTTTCAGCTGAAAAAGTAACACCCTGATAGAGAAAACTAAAACAGGAACTACCTGAGCACCAGACACTGTGCTCCAGATTCTGAAGAAATATTAATGGGAATGCTAAAATTTTTTTTCTTCAAAGACTTATGAGATTGTCCCTTACAGAAAAGTTGATTATAAGAGTTTTCTTCAGGAAGAAAAAGTAGATTAAGGATAGGTCCAAAGAGGAAGAAACAGTGAGGGGCATTAACTGAGGGGCATTAACAAAATCTATACCAGTAGACATGGACAGTATTTTGGTGCGTGGAGAGGGGTGGGAAATTGTGTATGTATTTTGTTGGAGTTTGTTTTCTTAGGAAAAATCAGAATTTTGGTTCCTTGGCTTAAGAAACAGCTTTGGCAGGATAAAAATGGAAGCAAGGTTCCTTCTTATAGGTCAAATTGCAGCAATAATAAAACAGGGCTATGGCTGCATTCACTGGATCTGTGTATATCCCCAGGCGTCTGTGGAGGCTACGCTGACTCACAGGCAATGGAACTTGGCATTGCCTTTCAGATGTGGGTAAATTAGGTCAGGCTAATGTGAAACACAACCAGGCAAACACTCAGGGAAAAAAAAAAAGTTCAAGTGATTGTGATGCCCATGGCACACTAAATGAAACAATAGTTTTTTGAGAATTTCAGTTGAAATTTTATTTTCAGTGAACTTTTATCTCAGTTATTCTGTCAGATACTATACTTGGAATGGGTCTATCAGATTTACTAACTTATTGAGACAAATGTTTTCGTTCCAGGTTTGTAAGTTCTAGAAACCTGCTGACTAAATGCATCGTGTCTGGGAAGAGAGCAGCCTCCTTGAATGAGAACAGTTTAATAAAAAATTAAATAAAATAGAGAAGCACAGGTACAAAATTATGAAGAGCAATACATGGAAGATATTTACTACACAACTATATCTTCTTTTACTTTTTGTTTTCTGCAAAATCTGATAAATATTAAATATAATTAAATATGAGATTTCATTTATTACTATATTCCTAGTGCTAATAAAGCAGAATCTTTAAATACTTATTGAAGTGTCTTCTAAACAGTGAATGGGCCATTAATCCTGCTTTTTAAAAGTCAATACATACAGAGTATGTTTTTCAGTGATCACACTGTTTCCAGCTACCAATTATAACCTGTTTTTCTTCAATCTAAGGAGCCCAGACTCATTCAGCTCATAAAATATATGAACGTATTTGTGCCATCTCAAAAGCAGATAAGCTGAATTTTTAGATGTTTTATGTATGGGATGTCAGTCTTAACAAATGTTGCAAATACAGCTCAGCAGCATAAAAAGACTGTTTAAATTCTATATATTAAGAAGAGAACCGAGTGACATTTTACGCCAGTTATTGCTAATATGAATGATGAACAATATCTAGAAATACACATAAATACGTATGTATACCTCAAAAATAAAGATTGCTTTGAAAGAAATGGTGCATCATTTCTTTTCTTCTCATATCTAGGGCACACTGAATGAATTTCAAAGATTAAGAATGGAAGATATCACCTCACTGCATGTTAACAGCCTTGGCTTTAAGTATCTGCTTTCCCCACATGCTGCTTGCCCTCTGTAAAGCATGCTGGCAGTGTGAGACAATGGAATTACAAAGCTTGTCTAAAGCAGATGTGTCTCAAAAATTTAAAGCATCATCTTTAACAAAAAAAATTACACTTTCTTCTATGTGTTACATCATGTCCACTCCAGGTGTTCCTCTGCCACACTGTGGGGTCCCTCCCACGGGAAACAGTTCTCCATGAGTTTCTCCAATGTGAGTCCATCTCCTGAGCAGCAGCTCCCTGCAAACTGCTGCAGTGTGAGTCCATCCCATGGGCAGCAGTCCTCCCAAAAGCCCTGCAGCATGGGGTCCCTCCTGCGTGGGGTGCAGTCTTCCAGGACAGGCTGCTCTAGCATGGGCTCCTCTCTCCATGGGCCTCCCACAGGGTCACAGCCCCTTCTCAGGCACCCACAGCTCCCCCATGGGCTGCAGGTGGATCTCTGCATCCCCATGGATCTCCTTGGGCTGTAGGGCACAGCTGCCTCACCGTGCTCTCACCACAGGCTGCAGAGGAATCCTGCAGCTCTTCCTGCGCCTCCTTCTCCACTGACCTTGGAGTTTGCGGGGTTCTTCCTCCCACATGTTCTCACCCCACTCTTCTCTGGCAATCACAACTGCACAATAACTTTTTTTTTCTTTCTTCTAAAATGTGTTATCACAAAGGCGTTACCACCCTAGGTAATCTAGTTGGCCCAGCCTTGGCCAGCAGCACATCCATCTTTGGAGACACCAGGGATTGGCTTCTGCCAGTAGAAGCTTCTGGCAACTCCTCACAGAAGCCAGCCCTGTAGCCCCCCACGACCAAAACCAGGCCATGCAAGTTCAATACATCCCCAATCTAATCTTCTGTAATATTGCCGTAAAAGAGGACAATGAATGAATCAATAAATACAAGCGTCACCTTTGATTTCTGGGAGCTCACATGACCTGCCTTTCCAGTTCAGCATTTTAATCCCATACAGGGTTAAGTTTCAATTCACATTCAGAAGTGCTTCCATGGGGTAGAATGTCTGAGCATTTGCCTAAAATTTTAATTGAATGTGGACCCAATTCTTCACTGTTCACTTGATTTGCATTGGGAGTAGGTTATTGTTTTTTGAAAACCCTTCTGGAAAATGCGGATTGTAGATTGTTTGATGATCCAAGAAAGTGACTCAGTGGGGAAGGGTGCAGTGAGTATATAAAAATGAAGAAATAGTCACAGAGGAAAATCATTAAGATTTCTGAAATGTTTGGTGTATTTTAACTGTGAAATACGCAGCCTTTAGATCTATATAGTGGTCAACAGTGATTTTCAGTGCTGTGGTAGATGTCTGAGGGATTTGTGAGGCAAAGAAATTTTCTAACCTAGAGCTTTTAGAATGCTAAACCATCTAGACCAAATATTTTTTATCATTACTCAGAAATAAAATATATTTAGCAAAGTATATATTATATACAAGCAAATTCTAGTAAGATACCTCTTTTACATAAGCTCCAACCAAACTGAGCAATACTTTTTTTCCTCAAGAAAATAAGTAACAAGTAGCATCTGTAAAACTCAACCAGACTGATTTGCAAGAAGTTTTGGAATTAGCTAAATCTGTCTAAAGTCATCTGTTACATTTAAACTGAAACTCATCTGCAGATGAATTATTGAAAAATGTGAGGTGCAAAAAGATGGGTTTCTACAAGTAGATCAGCAGCAAGAGGAAGTATAGAGAAATTGCAGGACTGCTCCTGAGCAGGGCAGGGAACTGATGACAGAAGAGAAGAAACAAAAAAGAGTAAAGTATTTGATGCTTTCTTAATTTCAATCTGATCTTCAGTGAAGAAAACTGCCACTCTCTCCTCAGTGGTGTCTAAACAGGACAAGAAGCATCTTAATATACAGGAAACTCCAACTATATATATGAAAATGTTTATTTATGTGAAGGTGATCACTACAACAGGTTTCCCAGGACCCCATCCCATCAGGTTTTGAATATCTCCAAGGATGAAGCCTCCACACCCTCTCTGAAGACCATGACTGATCATGGGCCCTGGACCAGGTCATCTCTAGAGATCCCACCCAATCTTATCCACTCTGTAATGCTGTGATAAAATTAAGTAAAGAAAGCAAATTTTCTTTATTACAAAAGAAGCTGGAGTCATGGTATTTTCCCCTTAATGCAGTCTAACCTATACTCAAGTACTCGAAAATAATATTTTCTTATTTAATTTGACTGCTGGATTTTTCAAAGTAGTGCATTGATAGTAGAATACTTTTGATTATTACTGATGTCTGATTGGAGATGGGATTACCTTACTTTCATTGTAATTGGCAGTCCTTTTTAAAAAGACATTGACAGTGTTTCTGTTAACTGTTTACCACTAAAGCTCTTTCAGTAAGATAATAGATAGGGAAAAAGAAAACCTCTCTTAGCTATGCCTGGTGCTGTAATTTATTTGGGTGGTTCTTTTTGCCTGCAAAACAACCTGGCAAACCCCATCATGATAAGGATTGCTACCTTGTAAGTAAATCCCTTGCTAGTGATGATAAAGGCACAACAAACCTGAAATTAGACAGCTCCACCATCTATTAACCATGGAGCAAAGCAGAATCCTGACTATTGTTCTGCACAATGGATGGTGTAGTACCTAAAGCAGTGGTGTTTCTGAAATCCTTAAAAATGGTTTTGGTTTTTTTTTCTCGAACTTGTCCAAAACGTATTTTTTTTTCTCTATTCTGAAAAAAGGGATGACTAAAAAGGGCTATGACAAAGATCTACAAAATCATGAATTGTATGGAGAAGTTGGATAGAGACCAAGTATTTATTGCCTCTTCCAAAACAAAACCTGTGTGGGATCAAATTAAGGTTGAAGGAGCTACACTGGAAACAAATTAAATTGTTCTTCATGTAGCAGAGAGGAGATCTAGGGAACTACATGTCAAAAGGTGCGGTGGTGCCAAAAAAATTTGCAGGAGCTCTAGGGGACACTGAACACTTCACAGAAAATAAAACCCCTGAGAGTTATGAAATAATCAAGTACTGTATCTAGATCAAGAAGTCTCTGAGCTTCTCAGCAGATGGAGACTAGAAAATATTCTGTGTACTTACCCCCTTCCTAATTTTTCAGGAACATTCCCATTTTGTCACTCTTCCTTTGAGTCTCCACTTCAGGACAGGCTGAAGTGTTCTCCCTAAGCAATGCAGGAAGAAACAAATAATTACAGAAGACAGGAAACAGAAAAGGTGGAGGGGAAAATCAAAATGAGTAAAATAAAATAAAATAAAAGAGATCCAGACCACCCTTGACAGCACTTACTGCTATTTTCACATATACATGATCTGGTGAACACTGGTCAGTGCCTGGGGCCACATGATCTGTGGTCTGAACTGTGTGACCACTGGGAAATGTCAAAAACAGTATAAACATCACAGTAAATGTGATGATAAGATGTATCATTCTTCAGTATTATTGCAGGAAGATATTGTTACTTGATGTAGTTATTTTAATGTGATTACCCAAGTGATAAATGCTTTGATTAATTTGTCTCATATCAATGTGTGACTATTACAAATTAAATAACTCTGTAAAAATAAGGTATTATATAAGTAATAAAAGGTATGCATTGAAATAAAGCTTTTGAAAACCACTGACATTCATTTAGAATTCAGCTTAGATAAAAACTAGCACAGCCATACCTGAATAATTGTGTAATTCTGAATTGTCTAAAATAAGGTACCAATCTTCCATACAACCTTCTCCTTCAAGTAGTTGCATGTTTTATCACAACCAAACCAAAGGAAGAAATATGCAAGATAATATAAACTTGCAATCCTTAAAAACACACACACAAACAGGTGGAGTCCTCATTTAGAGGTTGAGGATGAGGGAAGATAGTTTGAGAAGGAAGTGTGTTCTTTGTGAGGGAGCAGCAATTTGTACTCTCCTAGCAGCCATTCACAGCACAAAAGTCTACCAAAGAATTCAAGTAAAAAATTGTGGTGGCATTCCCTCACGCATCTTTATTACAGAAAAATAAGCATCCATAAGCAAAATAAGAAAAACAAGCATGCTCACTAGGAATATAAGAGAGATTTTAGCAGCTGAGGCACTTTCCTGTAAAGGACTGCTGCCTGAAGCACAGGGCTACTACTGAGAGAGCACCAGTTGTTGCAGTATCTACTTATCAGATAGTAACAACAGTGAGATATTTTATTTTAGCCAGTGACCAACATTTGGAACCACCAATTTCAGGGTGCGTATTTTTCCTTTTGATGGAATTATTGCCTCATCTATTCCCCAGCCCAAGTAACTACCCAGGTGCAGAGCAGTTGTGCAGCATGCACGTGCATGCACAGATGCGCGTGTGTTACACGCTCTGTCCCTCTTTTACTCAGAAGAAATCTCTACAGCTCTGGTAGAAACAAGGTTTCCAAAAGCACATACTTAATACCCAGAAATCAGGCTTCAGAATAATACACTTCCAACCAGATTAATTACTGCTACATTAGGTGGAATGGAAGAAAATGTTGTTTCTTTCTCTTCCACTTAATCTTCAAGCAGAATTTCCTTTGCACCAAACACAACTATCTTATCTTTTCCCACAAAGTTTAAGCTGGAAGTGCATTGGCACCAAAAGAAATAATCACCAATTCCTTATTCTTACCCCGTGCCATCCTGCCCTTGCACTGGCACAAGTATGAAGAAACTGGTCTGGGCTATCACAGACCAGTATTTTACTGGCCCTCTGGTGGCTTCCTTTAGGTTTCTGCAGCTTGGGGTGCAAATCCAGCCCTGCCATTAATAAATGCAAAAGGCTTTACAAGTACTCTCTCTCTTACCAGAAGTTTTATGTAAGCCTGAACCAGACTTTTTTTTCCCTGCAAGTTAACTTCCAGGTCATCTTTTTATTCTTTAATGTTATTAACCCTAACCTTATGTTAATATTAATATTACCAAGTAACAGTCACATTCAGTTGAAACCAATACTCTGGGAGTGTGGGAGGAGAAACAGAACTTGAAAGATCTTTGTTGCCAAAAAAAATGTGTTGTAGTTAGCTGGCAGACAGTGGAATAGTAGCTGTTGGTGCTCAGGCCATGGCTCTGTAACTACTCTTAAAGGCCTTAGGAAACATTCAAATTCAATTTGAACCCCCCAATTCTGAATTAAAGTCTATCAATGCCAGCAAAACAACAGCCATAGGAAATCTGAATGCAATGGAAAGAATAGCTCCTGCTTTATTCTTCAGACCTCCTGTGCTTCTGCACATGATGCCACTTACAGCTGTGTTGCTGTATGACATCTTTGGGAAAAGAAATAAAGATTTGATAAAAGCCAAGCTAAAAGCACTATTTTAAAATTTCTTTGTAAGTGTATAAAGGTCTAATTAGCACGACTCAGCTGGAAAGCTTATAAATATTTGAATAGCAGCAAGAATTAGTTTACTTCTACATGTATTTTGGCATAAATTGGGGTCACGTGTAATTATCCAAATGACAGCATCCTCTTTGAGATAGTTTTAGAGAATCACATTTCCTGATCAATGTTGGAAGTAACTAATATTAATGAGTGATACTGAACCTTTAATGTACTTCCTTTTTTATTCTTCAAAAGGATTACTTATGTTCAGAGATTCATTCACATTGGAATAAGCTGTTCCATGTCACTTTTTGTGACAGTTACTAAAGTTCTGTTTTATTCTGTGGCTCCAAAGATAATTGGCAATATTTAACTAAATATTAAATATGAATTCCCAAGAAGGTTTTAAACCTGAATTTTGAGTGAGTGCATAATGTGAGAGATGTTTTGACTATTTTAATTCAGATGTTCTTACACTATCACCAAAAATTATACTTAGCTGTCAAAGTTATAGGTTCATCTTTAAATGCTAACAAGGTCAAAATATTTTTCTGTGGGAAAACATTAACTATAATTCAAAAATAGAAAATACTTTAACTTCTCACAGTGAAGACTTCCTGATTTGCCTAAGTCTCTTGAATTCCAGATGTAATTTTGATGAATTTTCGTCTGAGTGAAACTCCTTTGTGACTACATATGCACTAAGTACATGGGTTCAAGGCATTCCCTTAAAAATAATGTTTTTCCCAGTTGCTCTTTTCTGATGACTCATACCAGATTCACCTCCCATTACAACTCACTATCATTTAATGCACCTTCATTTCCAGAGCCAGCCAGCATTACCACTGTGAGTTCCCCCCTAGGGATGTCACTACAAAATCAGGTACTCCAGATTCTATTAATTTCATTCATAATTATCAGTGGATGAGATCCTCAAAATATATATCTGTTAAGATGTTTCTCACTGTATTACTTAGCACAGACTAGTTCAGCATGCTTTAATTGATGCCTAGTTTCAAGTCAAGGAGGACCTCCAGATGCCAAATATTTACTTGTACAAACATATTTGGTTAAATTAAGTAACTTTGACATAAACTTGTCACTCAAGAGGGTATTTAAATTGATATTACTGTATTCCTGTTATGCCTTGGTATTGCTCTTGCTAAGGTTTTGCATTTTGGTTGTATGAATTTCCTTGGAAAGAATAGTTTTGTCATCTGTTTCGGATCCCACGGCACCTATGGCAACAACAGGACGAACAGACTGAGTTTCCACTTTAAACTGAAAGCACCAAACACAGCCTTAGATTTTATACACCTGGCAGGTAGACACTTGAAACAAATGCTTCATGTAGGGGAGCTATATCCTGCATGGGACAACTTCTATTTCCATTGAGGCAACACTTCTGTTCTTTAAAGTATTCTTTACAAAAATATTCAAGAAACACCAGGCTGATCCAGCAGGAATTCACTGTAGAAATGCTCAGATTTTTCAATTGTTGGTCTGCAGAATGTTCACTACAGACATTAACATTATAAATATATATTATATAACAGTATAACACAGATACCTTCCTCTCCTGTTTCTCTAACACCCTCACACTCTGCAATAGAAGGCAGTCCAGGTCAGTAACTAAAAAATTTACTCCAAATACTCAGAGCAGAATTGCTGCATTGTTAAGTAATGATAATTGTTCAAACAAACAGCCAGAAACTGCAAACAACTTGATACATTAGAAACCCTTCAAAGCAGCAGGTAAATGCCATACTACAGGACTTGTTCACATCTCTTAGATGAAGAGAATTGAATGTAGCATTAAGTTAATACTTAAGTGCAAAGACAAAACATTTACCAATTTTGACAGCTTGTACTTTGCTTTTGACTCCGATAGTGCCATAAGCTTTTGGTAAGCTCATTATGCATTGTTTATTTTTCATTTTTGGGGTTTTTTTTGTTTTTTTTTTTCTTTTGTTTGATTGAAATGTAAGTTTTTCTGTTGGGGGAAAAAGGAAAGGATTGGCACACATGATGTGCTGCAACTTATTGCATCCTGAGTGTGAAAAATGTGTATTTTATGATTGGCTTTTCGCAAATATTAAAATGAATATTATACTGTTACTTTAGAAGGTTATGCTGTGTTAATTTTCTTGAGTAGTGTGTTAAATATAGTTTTAGTGTGTAACATCATGTTAAAACAGAAACTGTGCTATGTAAGATACTTTTTTTAAAGAGAGGAATGAGGTACTCACACCAAGATAGCAGCCACAGGACACCTAAATCTTGCAGAGAAAAAGAATTTATTGCCCCATTATCAGAATAAACTAACTTCTTCCCGCCTTGCTCAGCCATGAGGATGCCATCAGGATTCCGAGAAAGAAGTTGACACTGACCAGACAGAATCCTGTGTTTGAATGGAATTATGCATAATGTATGAGGTGTATGGAAATGCAACAGACTGTTGCTTTTAAGGGTTAATCCTCTGTATACGTGGGTCCCTTTTCAGGCTTATTTTGCCCAGAAAGAACTACCCAAACTGTCTGTAACTCTGTTTTTATTGTCTTGTACTGTCCTAATGCTAACTGTCCAAATTTTTATTACTCTAAATGTATTACTATTTTTATAACCATTTTATTACTATTAAACTTTTAAGACTTTAAAAACGAGTGATTGGCGTTTTTCACATTGAGTTTAGGATGGAGGGTCCTGCCTTGAGGAAGCATCTGTGCTGTGCTCCTTTCTCACATGGATTCCAACAGCATTCTCCTCAGTGTTACCACTGGGTACCATGTCCTGGGAATTCCAAACAGCTCCCAGTCTCATAATACTTTGCTGTAACTTCTGGTGCTGTCACATACAGATATTCCCATTGCATCCATACCAACATCAATACTTCAGTTACAAACCTCTACACCATGAAGAGTTACAATAATTCATTATAGACACCCCACATCCCAGGACAGAGCTCCTCCTCTTCCAGCAGGCATGGGTTATCCTACTAGCCAAAGAACTGTCACTCTTTATTGTGGGTCCCAATGCTTAAATGAGAGTCTGGATTCCCTTAGAATCTTATTCAGCACGGATTAATTTAAAATTATTTCCTGTTTGTTTAATTTCTTGTCACAGTAACCATGGCGATAATCTTTTCAGGAATTAACAGAATATTTTGACATATATTAATGCCATCCTTCAGATGCTAGCTCACAATACTGTTAGTGTTGAGGTCCAGTGGACTTCTGTAATACTATTAAAGTAATTGATCTAGCTCCCAGCTTTATCAAGAGGCATTTGCTATCATTTAAAGTACACTACTTCACTTTCCTGGACAAGTTCCAAAGCACAGCATCACATATGGGCAAGTCCCTGAGCTTTCTATTTATTTATTTAAGAGGAGAATTAAACCACAGGACTAGAGCATTATCCACGGTTATTAGCAATGCACTTGTGCTGAAAAGGTCTGAAGGATTCATGCAGCAGTATCAGGAGCAGCTCCATAGGCTGCTTCTCCATTTTATGTCCTTTGCATTATTGTATAGTGTGGGTTTTCTCATAACACTATTGTGCTACTTGCATTACTCAAGTAGGTGAGTGTGGTGAATTTCAAAGATAAAGTGCTTCAAGGAACATATATATGTATACCTTGCTATATTTGGAATGAAAATTGAGGGAAAGACTTTGCAAACAACAAAATATGTAAGTTCGATATATCATAAACAGAACACAGGAAAAATCATTCTTTAATCACAGGCAGCAAGACATCGTTATCTTGGAGTTAAGGTTGCTAAGCAACTTAGCTGGTACAAAACCTACAGAGCAGAAATCCTACTGTTAATAAACTGTAAGTGTGGTAATGTCCAAAGTAACATGGATTAAACTGATAACATTATATTTCATATACTCTCTTATCTGTACAAACCAGGCAAGTCATAATCTTATTCCCATTTTTCATTTGAATAATTTTCATTTCGTTAAACCCTTCATCACTGCATAACAATATGGTATAGAAAACATAGTCTAAAACATAATGCACAAAGGACAGGAGAATAAACATCAAGTGATGGCAGAATTTTCAAGACATTTTCACTTACTACTGAGACTGTAGAAAGTATCTCACCTGAAGACCTCTTATGCCTGCTTCTTTCTTCATTCATAAAAATCCCATAGCTGTAGAACTTGAAGACTCTTTAGGAATTTTGGTCCTTAGGTCTAAATGCTACTTGTCAGGCCAGGTTCATCCCTTAATTTGCCTTAAAGACATAAAAATCACTCTGGAAACTCTATGAACAGAAAGATAAAGGAAGTAGATAATAGTAAACCCCTTTTAAACACTCTATGGACATAGTGAAGGTGTCATAGTAATTACAAATAGTCCTCCAGGTATTTCCTAAATAAGCATTTGGCATGAAAGGAGGCTGAACATGCCAAAGTTATGACTGGAGCTCATCACGCAGCTCTTACATATGAGAAAATAAATCAGGATTTGTGAATCACAGAACAGGAGTGGAGGAGAAAGAAGATTACACTAAAATTTTATTTCTCCCAAGAGAAGTAAAAACTGAAATCCTCCTCCTTCCTGTCCGAACAAAATCCTGCAATTCCAGGAACTTCCTCCCTGGCTTCTTTCAGTATTGCCCAGGTGCTTGTGCACTGAGTTTGTCTGGAGTGACACTGGTGTCCCCAAGCTTGAATGTGACCCCTCAGCCACCGAGCTCCTCTCTGTGAGCAGGACCACTTGTCCTGGAGCAGGGCTGGGTGGTCTGTGGCTGGACACAGCCTTTCCTTGTACAACACGCTCCTCTTGCTTCTGTTCCTTGCCTGTGTTCCAGGTTATTACTTTAAATCTTTGTGGGATAAGAAGGCAAATTCAAGACAGTGTTATCTAATGAAGGTTATGTCTCAAGCAAGGAGTTCCAAAAGTTGAAACAATTGCATTTTTAACTTCGAAATTCAATTGCTTTACCTGATAAAATACAAAGATTATTGGGTCAGTGTTCAGCTTATTGGGAACTCTATTGTGCACTTCAGACTATGGGAATAAGTGTAATAAAGGTTAGAAGAAATGCATTTAAATTTGATTTAGGCCTTGAGTTAAACAACCTTATTTCCCATATACCTTTGAAGTATCAAGGCTCCAACAGTCCTTACACTAACACTGTTGCTGTAGGGCTACAATTACTTTTAAAATATAAATTATGTGACCCTTCAGATTATTTTTGCTGTATCCCTGTTGCCTCAATACTCACCCCAAAAGCATTTAATCTCAAGCATTTTTCCTCAGCTGCTCCACTGAACATAAAGCATCACAGCAAGACAGGGAGGGGAAGACATTAAACACCCAGTGAAAGATTTCAGCTGACTTCAGTAAACATTAGATCAAGCAAATAACCATGCATCAACCTCCACTTTGATTAAAGGGTTTCAGTGAGAACATATTTCATAAGCAAAGCCCACAGAAAAAACACATTCATCCTTGTTTCTCTGAACTTTTAGTGGAAGGAGCATGGAGTCAAAGCACCATGGCAGTGATCTTTTCTGTTGGTTACCAGCACATGACCATGAGCAAGAGAATTATTACACCAATTTCTCACAAAGGAACCACAGAAGAAGTTGGATAACTCTCTGTCCAGGGAGCATGGGCTGTCTTTATAAAACATGGAATAGAATACAAGGCTTCTGCATCCCAGCTAGCTGTCTAAGCCAACAGATCAGTTTTATTGACACTGGAACAGCTCTCCCTTCACTGGGTCTCAGTGTCTGGCCTCTATAACCTATGCTCCTTAGCCATGCAGTTTGAATAACATGTTTAAACTCTTGTGCCACGTAGTGCCCCAGGCACTTTGAACTTCAGAAGTCTTTGGTATGAGTCTGTCTACCTTTCTTCGGATGACACCAATTTGAATGCCCATCTTTCTCCTCTTACTCCTATGCTCAAAAGGGAAGATTGTCAATCTCTTTGGACATTTCTCTCTCCAAAGTAGGAAGCTCAGTTAATTTGGACTAAGAACTTAGCAAACCCATGAGTGGGAATAATTTGTGTTAATAGCAGTAGACTCTGCCCTCTGGATTTTACTCTTCTTCAGTACCATTTATAAACACTACTTATAACAAAGCTCATTATTACACCTTATTTAAGAGCTGTTTAATATAGTGGCTTTCCTGTTTTGCTCTCCATATGCTAAGCACAAGAAAATAAGGAAAAAAGAGAGTCATCAATTTGATAGCTCTGCAGTAATGAATAGTTATTGCTATCTCCAGACTCCTCAGGTAAATGACCCATCTAGTGATTACCACATCCCTGGAGCGATTGAACCTGCGACCCCTATGTGGTCTCTCCTCAAGGGCAGCCGTTTAACTTCCAGGCAGAAGCAGTTATCTTTGTCTGATCAGCCCCTGCTCCTTCACTTCCTCAGCATGGTATTGACCTGAAGCCTCCTTGTAAATCATGGTGATCATTCTCCACTGTTCTGAGTGCAATTCAGCAGCTGCAGAAAATGCTCCCCTCAGAGGATAACAGAAAAGCAGCTGATAAGTACCTTACTTTGCAGTGCAAAATAAGTTTAGGACAAAAGCACTAGGGAAAAAGCAGATATATGACTGCAAATGACTCCTATACATGCTAATCAAACCAAGTTTTGTATCAACTTTACCCAGTCCTGGATTGAGCAAGAATTTCTTTTCCCCTCTCTACTTGTTTTGCCTTTTTCCCTTCCTTCTTAAGATACCAAGAAGGCTGAACTGATTCCACCCAAGTACTCTGGCAGGATCTCTCTTTGCTCTTCCCTTTGAACTATGAACTTCAAAGGAGTGAGATACCACACATGGCACAGTTTGGTGGCTGCATCCCACTGCAAAGGAATTGGTTAAAACTGCCATGGAAAGCACCAGGTAGAAAGAAGGAACATATTGGCTGAGCACCATTTACCCCTTCCTTTGTCCCTACAAACCAGATCTCCCCATTCTGCTTCTTGTGTGAAAGTTTTTTGTATCAGTAAAACAATTTCACTCACCTACATTTAATCTGATGCACCCCAGGGACAGACACGTGGGGCAGCTCCCTCTCTGGGGCACATCCTGCAAAGCTGTGACACTTGGGTGCCTTTTCCCACTTCACTGTCATGCTTTGTCACACGTATTAGGAATTCATGTTAGTTCGTGGCTTCGGTTTCTACAAGAGACCTGTCTTGTTCAGCCAGCAAATAGAAAGCTTATATAACAGTAATTCTCTGCTCCTCAGCTGCTCCATGCTCCCATAGCATCTCAGACAGCAAGTCTGCTTTTGAAATTTCTGCCTGGCAGCCTGCTCTGGTCTCCTGCAGAGAACCTGAAAAAATAACATTTATTTTTCCTATAATGTTCCTTTGCAATATTTCCTGTAGTTTTACAGTAGACAAGATTAAAAAGTGCCATGACCAACAAGGACTTCTGTAGTGGGTGACAATGTAAGGCGCAATTGTACAATAAGAGATTGCTAGGATGGCAGTTTGTTACAGCTTTGCAAGACACAGTGTGTGACTATGCAGTTATATTTAGAAATTGTCACTCTCGACTGTGAAACCTCCATTGCCTTGGTCAAAAGTCTCTCCAGTGTTTCAGCATGGTTTTCCTTTAAACTTAACTCACATTTCAGAGGAAATTGTGGAAGTTCTATTTCTCCCTTATTTAAAATCACAGCTTCTTTCAAATTGTACAGGGAATTGTCTGGTTTTTGTCTCTGAACTTTCTCTCTTGTGCAGAATGGTGGGCTGCAAATGGTCCATGAATTATGCACTTACCTTTCCCATGCATTCATTTTAAACGCTCTGAAGAACTGTATATTCTTTACAAAAATACATAAAATGGACATTAATTCAATTGAAATAATAAAAATAATGCCTGGTATAATAATTATTTCTAGAATTATCTCTAAGAATTATTATCTCTATTTTGAATATACTACAGTGCTTTTTCCTTGGGTACATGGAAGGAGCTTCAATAGAATATCTGCAGGATTTGCTACAGATTTCTATCTTTCTAATCCCTATTATCATTCACATTTTTAATTCCAGGTTGTAGCTTGGAATACACCACAAAAATGGCATACCCCACACTCTACATCAGTTTCCATTGGCTTAATTTGTGGGCTCCCAGCCTTCATGATTTTGTGATTATCTGCATTTCTGAGCCATTAGTTCACTGGACTACGTCCAGTTCTCAGTAGCCTACACTGGAAATATCAAAGATACTGTGATCAAGAGACTTTTTATTCTAAATTCTGTACAAAACTTAAGGTTTTGAGGTGTGTGGGGGTTTTTTGTTTGTTTTTTGTTGATTTTTTTAAATGAAAGCCACAAGCCAATGAAATCTCTTCACATTCTTCATCAGAACTTCCAGTGTGCATATGGAAACTTTACTAAACCAAATAGGTATACCTATTCCTGAAAAACATTTCTAGGTTCAGTAGTTGACATATTCCATAAAACAACCCCAAAACAAAACAAAAAACCCAAACAAACAAACAAGAACAAAGAGAAAACACCCAAAATTAACAAAATAACCCAAACATCAGCAGAGGTTCCATCAGACATAACTTGCTGCATTTTGTACCACTGTAGCCTTACATCTCAAATTTCAGCTGTGCACTAGTGCTTTAAGCCAAGAAATGAAACTGACTGAACAGCTTTGCAGTTTTAATGGCTTCATGTTTGATTATATGTATGTCCTATTCAGTCTTGCAGAGCATGAGAGAACTACATTTGAGTCTTCCTAGAAATCAAGCTGAGCCAGCAGAGCCACAGCTCACGAGACCTTTGCTGC
Organism: Pyrgilauda ruficollis; assembly: GCF_017590135.1. Classification (NCBI taxonomy): domain Eukaryota; kingdom Metazoa; phylum Chordata; class Aves; order Passeriformes; family Passeridae; genus Pyrgilauda; species Pyrgilauda ruficollis. Next base: position 6,243,000 of record NW_024524489.1, on the reverse strand, counting down.
TTCCCTGATGTTACAAGCCAAACCAGCTCAGCCCTGAGTTCCCCAAATACTTTATTCTTTCAAAATGACTGTACCCTACATTAAATGCAAGAGTAGGTGTTAAGTTTTGTCATACAATTTAAAACCATACTATTGCAATTTATTTAACAGAGCTGACTAAGCTTCCTGTGGGAAATGGTGCCAAGCTCGGTTCTGCTTGGTGGGTAGGGGTAGGAGCATTTCTGGCCTTGATACTGAAGCACCAGCTAGAAGCTTCCCTAATTCCCAAGATTATGCTGTACTTTAAAAAAAAAAGTAGCCGTGTTGTACTGTAAGTCATGAATTTTTACTTTTAACTCTGTTTCTGAAGCATAGTGAGCTTCAAAAGAAATTCTACTTGGCTGAAACCATATTTTACCATTTGAAGTTCATAAAATCAATTTGAGTTTTCTTATTCTGTTTTTGTTAGAGATAATTTTATTCTTAAAGCATCATCAGTAGAACATCCAGTTTACATGAGTGATGGTAAAATGAAAGTGTCTTATTTTGCAAACCAACAGTCTTGAAATAGTGTCCTTAGTGCAGCAACAGCAAATACAGAGCTAAGAGAGACATACAGAGCTAACAAAACCCCTAAGTTTTGGTAAATAATAAGACCATTATTTCTCATTGTTGGCCTTATACCTGCAGCCACATGAAGGGTGAATTGTTGATAATTTCCAATGTAAGCCTTGGCACTTGAATTCTTCCAGCTACTGTTCTTTTTATACTGAACTGTCCAATAACTACTAAGAAGAGAAATGAATATTGGAAATATTTCCTTGTGCATGTTTATTCTAGCTGCCCAACATTTTTATGCAGTTTCATTATGTTTAGCATAAGCTGGCTGCTTTGATATCTCTGGGTCACTATATACTGCTTTTTTTTCATCTCAGCCTTAGGTCTTACAGTTTATTAACAGCTGTTGTTGGATTAAAATATTGAAGATGGACAAAAGTTGAGTGTTTAAGCACTAAACTACGTGTTGGTAACAGAAGGTTTGGGGGAAACTCAGATATTTTGTTAAAATTTTCTGGGGGTCTGGGGCAAAACAAGAGCAACACAAAAGGCAACAGTGATTTGTGTTTATGGGGATGTGTTTCAGCCCTCTGCTCTAACAGTGTTTCTTGAGTTGTGCTCAAGGTAGGCACTGTCACACATAAAAAACTTGTGAGTTTTGTGTGTGAGAGTCATGAAGGCCTGTGTTTTGGGCACAGGAAATCATAGAAACCATGCAGGAGATATTAAGCCACTGGTTTCAACTGGATCCATTTATATACATGGATTCCCTAGGCACTCAGCATGAGTACATCAACCATGTTTGTGCTACTACAACAGCAAGTCTTACACAAACAGTCCTGAGTTTGCTTGTTGTGCTCAAGAATATACTTTTCAAAGCAAATCTCACTGTTCCCATTCACCTGATTTGGTTCACTTTGTGGACCAGGTTTGATGTGCACTGTCTCAATTAGTTTAAGGTGCAACTAAATTGGAAGTGCACATCCACCACGAATGGGCAATTAGTTCACAGAATGAGATCTTAACTAGTGTGATGTAAAGCCACCCATCACCCCTTCAAAACCCACTCAGTACCTGCAATCTGTTTGCTCCTGCAGATCCACATCCACTGCTCCACACTACTTGCTATCGAAGACCTACAGCTTGTGGAAGAGCAGATTGTATTTTAGGGCTTCTCAGGGTGGAAGCTGGTTCTTGGACTTGTATTCACTGTGGCCAGAACTACAACACTTCAATGTAGATCCTAAGATCCAATACTGCAATAGTTGTAAAACCTAGCAATATGAAAGAAAGATAATAGGCTGCAAATATGGAGTCAAAGTAGATTCTAGGTCTCCAGCAAAAGGGGAACTGAAGCTGCCAGACAGAGTCAAACTAGGAGAAAGGTCCTTCCTATTCAGTGCTGTAAGGAAAAGCAATTGAATCAGAAAGTTAGTCTCATTCCTTTCTATCCCCACTGTCAGAAAAGAAGGAACAATTCTTACTTATTAGGTCAGCATAGTCTGCAAGGCTTTGCAAAATAACAGATACATAAGTACTTCCTTGTGCCTCAGGCTTGCCCTCTCAAAAGACATCTATATAAATCATACACACATAAATATATATATATTTATTAATTTTATACTTTGCTTCACACTTTTAGAGATAATATCATCAGCTGGGCTGAGCAGGGAATGTATTTTCAGTGAAAATGCTTTGGAGCACCATTTCATGTTTTCACAAAAAGTAACATCTTCCATATATACCAATGCACTGCAACAAGAATTCCAAATTGCTGGTTTGTCTGGTTCTAGCAGAGTCAATCTGATCTTGTTCTTTAGAAAGAATTTTTCCAGCTGAAATATCTAACTCTTCACATATGATCTCAAATTCAGCCACTTTCCACCTCTCAGGCTAAACTGCCTGTGGCTATTTTGTCATGACAAATCTGCTGAGTGGAACTGCATCTGCAATAATCACTTTTAGCAAGAAATCAGATTAAAAAGCTAATCAGCGAAGCACATTTGTGTGCATTTAAATATTTTTCAATTCATATGAAACAGAATGAAAATGTAGAATATATCAAACACATTTCACCTTTTAGGAGTGAGTGGAAAGACTCATTTTAAAGAAAACTTTTTACTATTTGATAAAGACAGTCAAAATTGGGCATGCTAATGGTATAGCATTTGGAAAAAGCTATGTATTATTTTAAGGCTAATTTGTTAAATTGCCATCATTAAGAACTTGATAATGGCTAAGTCTAATGCAGCTGCTCAGGTGCATAAGGGTACTATGATGACTGCTTTTTGCTCTTTTCCAGAAAATGCTGTAGCTTTGCTTGAGCACTGGTGACAGAATGGGCTGATTGTCACTACGGCCCAACCTAGGGAACAGAATTTAGCTCTTAGGAATCATGCAGTTGGTGACTTAGTTTGAAATCAGATAAATTAGAATTAGCAACAGTATTGCCCAAAGAAATCTCTCTAGGATGCAGACTGAGATAATTAATAACATATAGTTACTTTATACTTAAACCATACCTGAATCAAACTCGAAGAAAAACAGGAGTCAAACATAGAGCTTAACTCCAAAGCCAGAGGACCAAGTTACACTGAGCAGTTTGGCTTCACTGAGCTCACTGAGGACCACCAAGTTCACATTCCCCCAGCTTTGGGCTTTAAAGGGGCACTTGGAGCAGGAGAGGGGCTGCCTTGCCTTGTGGGCAGTAAAGGCAGAAAGTGCTTTCACAGGTGATGCAAGTCTTAGGTGGGAATCAAACCTATGAAGAACTAATCCCTCTCTTATTTCTATAGTCTTGTTTGATGTTAAATAGGTTGAATTTAGATTTGGGACTCTGCAAGTTCATATGAAGAAAGTTTTGGGTCCATAAGAATTGTCTTGATCAAATTTTAAAACGTGCAGGATTTTTACAAGTAATTTCCATGGATTGGTTTCACTCTATGTAGCTGGTGGAAATAGAAATGCTATTTTATTATGCAAATATGCAAACCCCTGCTAGATTTCCATTTTTTCTCTGTTCTGTGACTCTACTAATATTTAGGTTTCCTGGTGTCCAGATAATGCGTATCCAACAAAACTCTTGGAAGGAAGTGATTATTTCCCAAAGAATGAAAGGATAAAATAGGCAAAAAATGAATTATCTTTGAATGGAATTTAAGTGGGAAAGAACAGAGCACATTTCATTTTGACATTTTTGATTCTACAATCACATCAACAAGGACAAGATATATTTATTTTATTGACCAACATTTCTGGAAAGAAAATCAAGTTCTTTTGCCTTTAAAAACTTCATAATGCAAATTGAGAGGGTGTAATTTCTTATGTTTTTAATATAATATTTAATCTGCACTTAATTACAAAAGGATACCATGTAATCCACTTAATGAGATGGAGTTAAAAATAGCAAAAAGGGGTACTATAATAGATAATGAATTTTGACAGCTGCTTATATTTAGGGAAATAATGAATTCTATCCAAGAAGTTGAAGAATTGAAAGAGGAAGCAAATTCTCATTGTATGCCTGAAGTCTGAAGGGCTGTTCACCAGGGCACTAACAATCTTCAGAGCCAAAGCACAAGATCTCATTAAAGCATAGAATACTTCATGCATATTAAAACACTAAGGTCTGGCTCATTGCTTAGCTGTGCTGCAGAAGTGTAAAATCTCACTCAGTTCTACTGCTACTTTTTTGTCCAGCTCTACCAAAGTGCTGCTCTAAGAACTTCTGTACTGTATATTTTCTTTCTCACACTGGTGAAATCAATCCACATCTGGTTCTGAGAATGCAGTTATTCTTCATCAAAGGATTTATTCTGCGATCAGTTCACAAAATAACATGGGTTATGAAGCTCTATGCATATTAAAAATGATGCACAGCAGGTTTTCCCATCCTGAGGTTGTGCAACCATACCTCTCACTTACATAATCACCATACATAAATATTCTTTGCATCAGAAGTTATCTACTCTGTACCATATCTACAGTCAGTAAAACTGTAAAAGAAACAAATGTCTTTAGCTAAATGAATCTCTTCTAGAAAAAAAGTCATTATATTCCCTCAAAAAATTGAAAGAAATTAAGCATAAAAATTGAGAGAAATGAGTAAAAAGATCTTCCCTATTAAATATACAGTACTTAGTGCAATTAAATGCTATTTAAAGAATAAGCAGTTCTAAAGACATTTACTTTCTTTTTCATCCAAGTATGTTAAAATATAATTTGATCACCATCTACTCTCAGGTAAGTTTTTACTCTGAAGGGCTACAATCTTACATAGCAATCCATAATCAATGCAACAGCTGCAAGCTCCAGACTTAAGGCTGAAAGAAAGGTTCACCTTTTAAAAATAGTGAATAATTAATCATTGCAAATAAAGCCTGTGGTAGCTTTTCATGCATTTGAGCTCTCAAATTAAGATTAAATATCTTTGGGGTCCTTTACTGAAGTCACCAAGGCTTCTTCAATATTCTGAAGGACGTACCTAGGAGGTGATGCTCCAAAGACAGATATTGAGCTCCTGATGACCCCAAGCACAAAAAAGTTTTACCAATTAGCATGAAAACTCTGAGAAACTTTCAAGCCAGCACAACTCTACTGGAGCCTTCAAAAACAAATGGACTGTAAGGTAAGAAGCTGCCAACATAAAACAGATATCCTGAAGTACTTCCTCACCTGTATCCTTAAACCAATCCTACTGACAGACTTAATTTTACTATTGTACTGAGGAAAAGTTTTTATTCAGAAAGCAGAAACATACCTTCTCACCTTTCCATTAAAAACAACCAGTATTGTTGATGCCTTCTCAAGTGATTCAATCCCTGTCTTCTCATATCTCTTTAACAATTTGAATGATGTCTTTTCTCATTTGTGTGCACTATTATCAAAGCAAGCAATTATTGGGGGGGAGGGAGAGAAAAGATAAATAACCTTTTAGACTAATGGGATGGAAAAAGCATAACATAAGAAAGCAAGAAGAGGCAGACTTGCTTGGTCTCAGAGCAGTTGCCATGGCACTGCATCTGACTTCTTGTCTACAACAGCTGCAGATTTACTCACTCTCTGGAAGGTAGCAGCAGCCACAGGAGCTGGTTGTCATCCTCTCTGGGAGAGGAAATTTATTTTCCCCTCACCTCTTAGGAACTAAAATTCAACCTTGTTCACAGTACCAAGAAATACTGAGCTGACCATGCATTTCACATAGAGTAGGAGTCAGCCTACATCACCCCCCACACTGTCTCTCACCTCTCACCTTCATCACTGAACCTGTTCCAGTCAACCTCTCTCCAAAACTTATTCAGTGTTTTGTATAGCAAAGTAATTCCTGTTGCTCTACTACTTCTAATCCTTTTCAATCTTCTACATATTTTTTCCTTTCCTTCACAAATTTAACATATCTGAGTGACCAGGATGACAAAGTCCAAATCTTATCTTCATAATAACTTTTAAAATATTTTCCATGACTGCACCTATCAGTCTACATAACGTCAAAGGAGAAAGGAGAAACAATAACTACTTCTTCTCCTAAAACATAACCCAATTGAATAAGGTGATAAAAAGACATTTCCTTTTCCTGCAGCCTCCTTTTGGTGCACTTTCTCTCTTTCACCTAAATGACATCACCTATTCTCAGTATTTCCAAAAGTAATTTCTGCCTTTGAGTGATCTAAATATCTCCTGGCTGTACTCCAAGCTCCCATTTTTAGCACCAGAATTGAAGATGTGCCTTGTCGCCTCCAGCTAACTAACAAAAAGAAAGTTTCAAGTTTGTCAGATCCCTTTTCCCTCATTCAAACTTGTCCTTCTCCTTCCATCATTAGAGCACTCAACCAATTTCTCCTTTAGCGAAGCTGTTTCTAAATCCTATCTTCATCCTTCTTTTCATGTTGTTCTATAAACCTGTTTTAAAAAAAAACCCTTTAACCTCTGTTTTCCTCTCTCTCTCTGAGCCTGAGACCATAGTAGATACTTTTGACAGTACCCCTTTTCCTGTTTGTCACCCTAAGTTCTTCCTAAGGTGTCTTGGGAATCCAGCTGCTGACCACCCCACCCTTGACAGCTGCTTTTATCATTCCTTTACCTTTGACATTCAGGCTTTTCATTTCCAGATTCAAAAGTCTCTGCCTCTTACGAAAACTGGTATCTCAGGCTTTAGCTCAGCCTGTGGTGCCCTCTGAGCTGTCCTCTCTCTATGTCCCATGTTTCTGAGTCCTTTTCCTAGTGTTCTCTGACAACACTCTGTGCAATCAATGGAAGCAATACAGCTTCCCTGGCATAGCTGTAAACATCATTGCTTAATAATGCTTTTTATTTTTGGTAACAAGAAGAGGAAGCAAAAATGCTGTCTTGAGTCAGGTCCCAAAACAAGGGTTTTGCCCTCAGAAGTCCCTGTATGTTCCAGCTAAACACAGAACTGTAACAAATATGCTGTTCTGTACTGCTTTTATTCCACTTGGGAAAAATAATCTCAGAAATTTTCAAGCCAGTTGGCAACCTTGGCACTTCAGAGCCTGAGCAACAAGGAGCAAACAGAAAGTACAATTAAGATTTGTTCCTCAATTCTTTGTGCCTTCTGCCTTTCCTTTGCAGAGGCTCCCTCATCAGGAGCCTAAACTTCCATCCCTGCAACTATCTGGGACTGTTTAGGACAATGACATTACTTATGTGTTGGTCACAGTTTCACTGTTTGTAGCTATACCCTTTGCTTTCTTTCAGAACAGCAGATGATAATAATCACCAGCTTTAAAACCAGTAACAAGTGCCTGCAGCAAAGGAAAACACCAACTGCAGTGAGTTGGCAATCCAGAGGTCAAAGTTCCAGACCTGTTCAAGCCAATCTGCTGTGTGACCTGCTGTCAGATTATACATGCAACTAATTTCTGCATAAGCAATAAAAATACCTAAGCTCAAGCAGGCTACAAGGCTCATCTCCATGTCTAACCAAAATCCAGATCTGCAGCTATACATCTTCACTTTGCACAAATTTTCCTTCTTATATTTTCTTCAGTGAATTTGATTTAATGATATCAGGGCACTTCTTGCATTTAATTTCCAAGATTGCTCAAACAATTGAGTTTTCCTGATATAAATAGCTGTGGATAAGGAATTAATATCAAGGTCCTAAGCCTAAGCATTTGTGGCAACCTAACATATGAATCAATGCAGAAATGATATACACTGTCATTCATTAAATGGAAAGACACCATTGTGATATATAATTGAGTACCTCTAAGTAACAGAGCTTGGAAAAGAAAAACTAGCAAAGTTGTCTACAGTGTATAAAGGGGAAGGCAGGGCATGAAAAGGTGAAATGGAAAAACACGCATGAAATCTAAATTATTAAAGAAGGTTAATGAGAAATATGATACTTCACCTTTTAAAATCTTGAGCTGGTAATAAGATGTCTCTCATTAGTTTTGAGTGTGAATTTCAACATTTAGGTTATGAGTGATCTTTCTCTCCTTAGTTTCCTTCCTTTGTCTTCACTATTCCAGTTCTCAGTGAAAGAGACAGGTCTTCATGGTTATCACACATGTTCCTCTAACAGAGCTGTACCTTTCCAAATGACACAGATTTCATTCTCCTGTGGTTAGTTTTATATTGTGTTACTGAATAAATTTTACCAGAACAGGGATTTTCATAATTTGTTTTATAAATAATTATGCTTTTTAATAAAAAAAGTGTATTATAGCAACATACAGTTAGCTGTATTCCACAGAGCTGGACAAGCTGCAAAACAGCTTAATACAAGTGGCAATAACTGCAACCATAGACAAAAAAAAAGAGTAATCACATTCAGCATTTATGCAAAGTACAGTAGTAAAAATTAAATGTGCATGTTTTACTAAAATATAAACCATATATGATCCATAGAATGCTGAATTAATGTCCTTATTACTATTAAATTATTTGCTTCTCTTGGTACCATTTTGCAAAATCAGCCAGTTAGTGGCATCATGTTAGAATTTAAATTACTTTTTTTTTTTTTTTAATAAATATGCTCAGAAACTCAGTTCTGCAAGAACACTGGCGAAAATATGATTACTACGAGAACACTAGAAGGAAAGGTGTGTTTCCCAAGCAGCATCTTTTTAACATCACAATCCCATTTTCACTTAAAAGTTAAACCCCTGTATAGGATTTAGTAACTTTTCCCCATTTCAGTTTAAATTTCTCTGTTACATAAGAGAAGACAAGTGGAAGACAGTACTGACACAGCAGAGACCTACTTCAACAGCTAATTATTCATTTCAGAGCACAAGTGCTCTGCTTCCAATAGATGGTAAAAGCCTGTGCTGAAAAAAATTCACAGAAGAGAAAAATCAACACAATTGTTTTTACAAGCAATAATGTTGCACTACTTACCTGACCTTGCAGCCAACTTCCAAACTCATCCATATGTCCATTTTTAACTTCTGAAACTCCTTGGGAAACAGGGGTTTGCTTTGTGCTTACATCTGGTTTTATTTTGTCACTCACAAAGCATTTGATGGGGGAAATACATGATAATTTCCACTTTAGTAAGACTGCAGAATCATAGAATGGTTTAGGTTTAAAGGCCCTTTAAAGACCTGCAAAGAGGAGGGATACCTTCAACCAGATTGGGTTACACACAGTCCCATCCAGTGTGACCATATTTCCAGATATGGGAATTTTTTTTTTTGCCTGCAGAGGTGAGGGCAGCCCTGAAACACTGCTGGGGCTTGGGAGCAGCTACCCCTGTGAGCACAGCCACAAAAATCAGCCCTTTCCTGCACTGCCTGTGAACAACTTTATTCCTATAATCAGGATTAAGTGAGGTGGTTCTCACATTCACACCTAAATTCTTACACAGACCAACAAAATATTTACCTTCTTACAAGTTCTACTGCCAAAACACCCTTATTATAGAATCACATCTTCAATCTTCAGCTACTAGTGAATAAAGATGCACTGATTTACCAGGTAAGATATGAATACACTCTCCCAAGAGATTTATTTAAAACTTTGACCTATCTTTTCTGTGACTCTCTCAGCACAAAAGACCTGAGAACACTTCTCCTCAAGAAGCTCTATTTTAGCAGAGTACAGCTCAGTTTGAGGGAGGCCAGCAATGTACTGCTCCATGCTTTTCTTCTCTTGCTGTGGGGTTCACATTGAGTTCAGGAACTTAAAAAAACCCCTTTTTAAAAAATACCTACTTTAAACACTATTTATTTAATAAATCAAAGTTAGTAATCCCATAGGATTAACATTCTTAGGGTTTAACCTGGAACAGAACTGTTAATTACAAGTTAATATATTTTGATAAAATAAAATTTGATAAAATTGCCCTAAGTTAAATCCTAGAAATGTAAAGATACATCTTTTAATGGCCCTACAACCAAGTAAATTCAGCACACTGACTAGCTTGTTTGGCAGGCTGCTAGTCACAGAGTACACACAGTGGCCCACCAGCTCTCCAAAGCAGCCCAGGACCTGCAAACTATTTCATTTGCTCAGTGATAAGGCAAAAGAGGAAGGCAGGCAAGTGCACTCTATGAAATTATCAGACAGGGAAAGGTGTGGTAGGGCATAAATCCCTAAGAGAGCTGCTGTTCTAAAGCACAAGAAATAACTTGCTATTTTCACAGTCACAGCTATAATTTTATTTATTGTACTTAACAGAATAATGCAATAAAAGTGCCTTTAAAGTGAATGCACTCTTGAAGGAATTAAAGCATTTTCATTATTGGAAAATTTGTTTTAGAGAATTTTACATGTATGTCTTTTTCCAGTAATGTCAGCTTGCACTAGGGTGAAATCAAAAATCCATCATGAAAATATACTTTGAAGAACTTGGTCCTAATCTTCAAGCCTCAGGGTTGGATTTTTTTGTTCACTCACTCTCTAGGCAACAGACAAAGCAGAAGAAACTTCGTATTCTTCTAAGTATGTGTTCTCTCTCACAGCATTCATGTTCACCACTTTAGTCCCAGCAGGTCACTGCAACTTTGCTGTGTCTGAGTTTACTGTACTAGATGAAAATACATTTACATAGAGAATTCCTCATCATAAACAAATCAGCTGTAGAAGGGAGAGAAAATAATCCTTTGATTTCCATCATCTGGAACTTCTGAAATGCCCCACAGCTGGTTACATCCAACCAACTGCACAAGTTGGCAGCACCCTGAATCATGATTTGAGAACCTCTGCATGAGGTGTGGGACTCCAGCACCCCTTCCACTTTCAAGAGTAAATAAATAGCATTTTATTATCTTTATTGTCAGCTGTGTGTATATTCTACATTTAGAACAACCAATCCAGCTACTGTTATGAGGCTACACACAGAATTGGCCACATCCTCACATATACTAAAAGTTAGAACTTACAGTCAGAATACCATCTTTAGAAGGTAAAAAACCCTACTGCCAACCCAGCCAAAAAAATTCTCTGATTGAAGGAACTTTCAAATCTACAGGCATGTCTCTTTGAACCAATACCTTAAAAACTCCTTGTGCAGAACAGATTTGATTGATATTTTACAGCAACGCCTTCTGTCAAGGAAGCATCTAATGGGAACAAGTTACTTTATGGACTCTAATAGAGCTTGCCACATTTTTACTAGTGTTGTCAATGTCCACACAAGAAATTGCCCATTAAATTTATAGACCAATTTTATGCTAATTATACTCATTACACTCTGTGAGAAAACTAGGTAATTGGGTTGTTGTACTTCTATCTTTAGAAATAAATTAGAATTCCTGCTTAGTTAGAATAATTTAAAATGTCTGACTGTGCCTGTTCAAAGCATCCATTAACAAATGCTGGCTTCTACTCGACTTCCCACTGCATTAAACAGGCCATTTCTACACACAAGACAAAGCAGCTAATCAACTGGAAGTTGAAAATAAATATGCAGGGAGCAGGCAGACAAACCGCAGCGTTAAGATGCATTTGCCTTATGCCAAGATTCATTTGTAAATTCATCAAGTGTTATACTAACTAAGTCATGTTGATGTGTTTTCAAGATGGTTAACTGCTTGAAAACAATAATATTTACAGTACAGTTCAGTGGAGTTATTCAGCAATACTCAAAAGCAGAGACTGAACGAGTAGGGGCACAGAACCATCTGTATTGCTGCAGCACTCAGGGGCTCTGGGGAAAGGTGCCCCTGCCCATGGCAGGGGGGTTGGAACTAGATGAGCTTTAAGGTCCCTTCCAACCCAAGCCATTCTGTAACCTAACTCTCAGATCCTTTTTACAGCTAAGGGGCTCTGATTTCAACTCTCAAGACTTCTAAAATTATGCACAGTCTCCATGTGACTGTTCAGAGATCTAGGAGAGCCAGTATAACAAAGCCAAGCAATCCAGCAGAAAATGCCAGAAAGGAATGCAGGGACTGAGTAATTGTATATTTGTGAGGATTTACTAACTCTCTGCAGGGAAACTGCAGGGAAACACTTCCCTGCACTTTGGAAGCCTTTGTGTTCATAAACCTGAATCCTTTCCCAAAGCAGAACAACTGAGTCTGCTCCAAACATAGGCTAATAAATAATCATACTATTATAGTCTCACCCTTGTTGACAATTTGTAGTTATGCTAGTGATTTTTTTCATTTGGTTGTAGCTTTTTTATTGCTTGTAAACTATTCTTCTATCTTAACTCAGGTGAGTGTTTTTTCAGGCAAGCCTTAAGTTTCTTGCTATTATCTTAATGCCATATCTTTGGGATAGAATTTAACTTAAAATTCCATGCTTAGCTATCTTCTAAGGGAAAATAAACTTTTAGGTACAAAAAAATACCAGCCACCACACTGTAAAACAACCTGAATAAAGATGCAATCACCCAATCCATTCAGCGCTCAAAGTTTCACTTTCCATACAATGAAGATTCAGTGAGTCAGGAGGGAAAAAGAACACACACAGCAAAAATAAACAAAAGAAAATTGTACACAACTATTTGCAAAACTCACATATAAATAAAAGAACAGATGTTTTCATTTGTTTTGTGAAAGGTGGTAATTGAAGATCAGTCATCCATGCATCAAACAAGTGCTCTACGTCTGTTGACTCAACAGTGCTGTGACAGCACCGCAGCTCCTCCTGAGAATGCCTTCGAAGTTGAATCCTGGAGGCAAAATCATCTGAGGAATGCTTTGTCTGAGATATGATTAACAAAATCTCTTGGCAGTAGCTCCAGCTCAGCTATTCTTTTAGCATTTCAGAAACAATTATAGGTAAGAAAAAAAAATCACAGACAAAAAGTCAGGCCTGGACGAGATACTACGCAAATCTCTGTTAAATGGATACTGAGTTCTGACTGGCTTATATTTTGAACTTAGCCACCTATGAAGTTCAGCATTAATTTACCAAGTAAAGCTTACTACAGCTGCTGCCTCAGAATTGCAATATTACTCTAAGACTGGGCATCCTGCTTTTGAGTCAGAAAAGAAATTGACTGGGAATACAATCACCAAATCTGAAGTGGTACTTGATGGAAATTACATTTTTAATTACAGAAGTGAAAGCAACTGACATTAGGAAATAACATGAAGAGTTCTGCAACAAATATAAGTTCTGCATCAAATTAAAGTAATCAATAGTTCTAGAACTGGAATAAAGGAATAGATCTTCATAAAACTGAAAATAGAATACATGGTTGATGGGTTTTTTCTTGAGCCAGGTCTTATGAGCTCTCAGAAAATCTATCACACCTGAGATAGCCCAGCTACCCCGAATGGCATAAAATTAGCAGGATGGCTTCTGAGGTAGTGCTGGATACAGAAAAAGGTTTAATAAAAGACAAAATAACAAAGCTCTTACAGAGAAAAACCAAGCCAGGGCAAGAGGTTCTTGCTCCTGCTAAAACACTCCACAAAAGCAATCATGTCCTTTGTTCTCTTCCTTTTCTTGGGAATTACCTAGGCAGGACCTCTTGACCTCTGTCCAATCAGCCCTAGGTCTGAAGTGAAGTCCAAAATGTCCTATGAGGTGTCTTTGTACCAAACTGGGAGAGAAGCTTCTGGGCTTTTTGCCTTTTTAAGCAGACAAAGAATAATTTAGTCACTCCATCAACAGGGGGCACATTCCTACACATGGCAGAAAAAGAAATGGGAGACTTCCAAACATTCCTTAACTTAACTTTTGGTAAGAACTGATGCCTCTGGAACCTGAATGCTACAGCAATACACATTTTGTGAAGACAAGATGATATTATGGCTAAAAAAATGGGCATCACATACAACACTCTGTTGCTCAGTTTAGGGAGAAAACAATTCCAGGAGAAAAAAATTCCAGGGAGAAAAAAATCCTCAGGGAGTATAATGATTCCACTATCAACAAAAACTGTAAGTTACTACTTCTTATACCTGTTACCCAACAGATTCCCTCAGTAACTTGCTCATTTTGGCTAGTATTTCCACAGAATACGTGATATTTTAATATTAGTGTGCCTTACTTTAGATGTGAAAAATTCAAGGTTAGAGATTCAAACCACTTAAATCAATGCAGGTACCGAGTAAAACAATAACTTCTCTTACGTTTTAATTTGGCTAAAAAGGTAGTATTTTATACAAAGGATCATAGAATGGTTTGGGTTGAGAGAAATGTTAAAGATTGCCTTGCTCCAACCTCCTGCCACTTGCAGGGAGACCTTCTGCTAGACTAAGTTACTGCAAGCCCCATCCAGCTTGGCCTTGAACATTTCTCCAGGAATGGGACATCCACAGTTCCCCTGGGCAACCTGTTTGAGGGCCTCACCACCCTCACAGGGAATAATTTCTTCATGTTATTTAATCTAAACCCACCCCCTGTCACTTTAAAGCCATCACCCCCCACACCATTAAAAAGTCCCTCACCAGGGCTTTTGCAGTCCCTTTAGTAATGGAAGGTTGCTGAAATGTATCCAATGTATTTCTGTCCCTGCAGCTTTGCCATCTATGAAACCAGAAATTATACCTGATATATATTATATAGATTGTATTTGAATAATGAAACCTCCTTATTTTACAATTATTAGAAAACTTACAAATTTTAATATATTCTGGCCTATCATGAAGAGTTTGAGGCCAAATAGAAGCCCTCAGTATTCACTGTTCACTGCTTCACAATAAGGCTCCAAACTGGAACACTTTTTCCTGTGGAATTTGTCTCTTCCTTTATCAATGTACCTTGTACCCCAAAATACAGCTCCAAATAATGGGAGAAACCTACATAGAGTCCAAGGTGGCAAAAAACCATGGACATCAGCTGCTATGATAGAAATACATGTGCAATGTGTGTGAACAAAACATCCAGTACTGAGAGGGTATTTGCTTAAAATCTGCTGAGATTGTCTGAAAATTAAGATAACCATCAGCCACATGAAATAGTAATCAGGCAGTTATCAAGAAACCTCAGTTGGGAAAGAAAAATCAGCTAAAAAATCAAATATAAAAAGCACTAACATTTCTAACAAGGAGGAAAAAACAGTGAAAACTTGGTCTGACACCAAGAAGGTGCCCTTGGCACCTCAAGCTCTGTGGAGGCCTGAGGGAACACCCTCCCCTGGCAGTGGGCTGAGAACTCAGGGCTCAACAAGCACAGGTCACTCCTGGGGTGTCACCTTTGGGGTCCTGCCCCAACAGCTGGGTGGCTTAGCAGGTGACAGGAATAGCCCAGGTGAGAATGCAGCCACAGCATCCACATCTCCTCAGCTGATGGATGCACACAGGAACATATTCTGAGAAGGGTGGGCTCATAGCACTGAAACCTCCTGGTAAAGGGACAGGGGTGAGCATTTACCTGCAAATTTGAGGATGTACGTGTGGGGGCTGTGGGGCTTTGCTATAGGAGTGTGTTTAGGTATGTGAAGGTGTTTACTAAGGTTTTGTAAGGGTCTAGCTGTCATTATCTGTTATATTGCTGCTATTAATCCTGCATGTATAGTTCATGGACTAACAGTTATTTACAAGCTATCAACAAATCACTTCAACTTTAACTTGATTTAAGTAAGGCATGAGCAAGTTTTCCCTTACAAGCAGCAAATGCATTCCTTTGGTGTCTTCTGCTTATATGTAGCCTTCAACTAAACTTACCTATCTCAGGTTTTTATTTTTCTTTTCCTTTTCTTTCACCTGACAGCACCCAAGATATTAAGGAAATCACACTTGCTTCAGTACTCAGACTGATTCCAATCAAAGACTACAATAATTGCACTTCTCCAAGGTAATGGCTCCAAAACCTGGGCAAAAACAGACCACATCTTTGAAAAGTGCATATTAAGTCTTTGGGTTAGACAAATGAAAACTTGAGAGGTTTAGCATACATGCTAGCCTTCTAAAAAGTGGCTTCTTAAACAAGATGCTCTAATGAATTTAATCCCTGAGATCAGGTTCTTGCTTCAGAAAATTCCAATTAAACACCACATGAAAGCTTGGTGCATTTCTCCCCCTGCAACTGAAAGCTCAGTGTTAGCTCCTAGTTTTTCCAGAAAACATTAAAAGAGCGTCATTCATATTTTTCTTTTTTGAACAGTGTAAAGAAATACAGCTAAATTTAATTTTGCATGGTTCACTTTTGTACTTCTGCTGATGACATTTTTATAAATTAGAGGTAATGAAGAATCCTCTCTCATGTTTTAACTGCACAAATTCTTAGTCTTGAAAGTACAGGATCTCATTCCTTTATCCTAAACAGACTTGAATAAAACTACACATTGACAGATCTTGTAACCAAAGACCAGACCAAGCATACTTACTGATCTGTGACTCAAACTCTAAAATAAAAATACTCATGTTCATTAAGTGCAACCCTGCTTCTTCTAAGCTTAATTTTATTTTATTTATGGGCTCCTAGCTTTTAATTAATCAAAATAATAATTTCCTTGAATTCTTTTCTCATTCTGTATTCAGGAGAAAAATATTCTGTATTATGCATTAAGCTTAAGTTAACTAAGCTTACAAGAGACATTACATCACCTTCACAACTACTTTTTATAAGTTACTCACTCTGAAAAAGCTCTCAGCACACAAAGTACTAGGCTAGCAACTGGCAACCATGTTCTTCTTCACTACAATTTTAGAAAGCCATAAAGACTTAAATCTGAAAAAAAGAATTAAAATGAAACAGAGCCTTGTGACAAAAACATCTCTTCATAGTAAACTAAGTGTTTTCAAAGTTACTTATTCAAGCAATAGTAGAAACCAGGAGTAACCTAGAACTCCAAGTACTATAGAAAAAAAAAACCATAATTGCAGTTAAAGACCCCCAGGAAAGGCAGGTTCTTAAACACAGGGAAATTAACACCTTGCCTCCTGTTACATGTTCCCTAATTCCAACCCACATTCCACCAATGCCATATTTACTACTCCTTATTTTTATTACTCCCCAGCCCTTCCTCAAATAGAATATCTACACCTTGTTTCCCCCCCAAGGGCTAGGAGGAAAGCTACTTACCTTTTCTCCCTGTTCAGAAGATATTTCCCCACTATCAAAACACTTTACTATTTATGTATGCCATCTATGAAATATGAAATCAAAGAACTGGAAATCCTTCCTTTTCGCCATAACTTGGATACTTCAAAGGAGCACAGTAGGAGCACTTCTCCAATTAACATTTACCCAGCACATTCCACCTCCTCATTCCCTTAACACGTCTGAGTCACAACCACCAGCTCAAGTGACTGGAAATTAACCTACTAAAGCAACGATTTCTAAAGTTACATTAATTTGACACATAACTTCACAGAAACCTACATCTAGCAAACCAGAGATTCCTCCAGAAACAAGGGAATTTTATTTTAGCCAGAGAGGACCTGTAGAGTGATGCAGTATCTTGCACCAAGTCCACTGATGGAGTATTAAAAAACCAGAAGCTTTCACAGAAACAAGCTCTTGTTTTAGATTTAGTCTTTAGAGAGCTTTAAAGGTTATCAGCTCATTTAGAGTCTCTTCCCCTTTTTACAACAGAATTACCATTCTTTTCTAGGAAAACAAAAAATGAACTCATTTCCCTCAAATAATTATGGGTTAGGCTTGTAAGCAAAAAGAGGACAGAAGGTTGCAGCCCTCCTTCTCATGAGTTGTACCTTCTCTGTCCGTTTCTTATTCAAAGTCAAAGCCTGGTCAATAAAATAATCCCCCAAATCAGGACCTTACAGATGGGAAGAGTTCTGCCGACCTGGCCTGTTGGGTTTTGTGCTATGCACAAGTTCTGTCAAACTCCACCTGGTGGATCATCTTAAAAAAGCCTAGGAAATAAAACTTAAAAAGGCTTTAGCTCCACCAGGATTGATATACCTCTCAGATACTAGGATAAAACTTATGGAACTGTGTATTCGGTTGTATAGACATCATACTTTCTGTTTCTCCCCAACTCCATGAGTGCTACAATTAAGCAAAATCTCTGGGCAGGTATTTTTTCTAAACCTCTCATATTAATGGGTCATAGTTGCAATTAATATCAATTTCTGGTAATGCAGTTATAGAAAAGTCATAGCTCCATGGCACAGCTAAAGAGAAAATTACTCTTCTTGCTATTTAGCCTCTGACATAGAAAAGTGGAAAGTAATGTGTAAATGTAATTTTCAAGTAACATTTAGATAAAGTATCAATTATTCCCATCTCTTACAGTAACTTTTTACCCATACTTCCCAACTCGTAAAAACCATAATAATTTGTATCTTTGTATTTGCTGATAGTTTCTCTTATACGTTGTCTCATAAATACACCTACTTCCATTCTTTACTTTTATAATACACTATTACTTATGATTTACAATACACTAATATTTATGATCTACTATCCTTGAGAAATAATACAAAAATGCATTCAAGACATGTAAACCATACCTGGAGCAGCCCGTGATACTGAAATGCTGAAAGAGGTATTATTTTTGAAAATAGTAAATTTAATAAAAAGTTGAGAGTTGAATTGCTGTCTCAAAGACTTGAGAGAGCAAACTGCTCAAATATTTATCTAGAAAGAAAAAAAATAACACAATTTCACAGAGATAATGCTGTGGCACAGTACAAAAACCTCTGTTGTGCATATTTTATTACCATTTCAGGATGTCATCACTAAATAAGCACAAGTGAAGACTGTCTGCAATTAAAACTTTTATAGAAGTTTCAAGACAATTATTATTTCTGAAGAGCAACTATTTTTTTCCTCTTTTAAGAAGTCCTTCTATTTTTGCCAGATCTCCAAATGAAACTGTTGCAGAACCTCGCTGGGCTGGTTTCGCCTAAGGAAAAAAAAAAAAACCAACATATAGGGCTAATTTTAAATAAAAATATTTCGTAAAAAGCTTTTAAAACATTGCTTATTTAAATTATTTTCAAAGAGAAAACAACAGCTTCACATTACCTGTGACTCATGGTATTTCCAGCCAATCATGTAGTAGATCTGAAAGGTGGCAGGTACGGAGCCGTTGCTGTTTCCGTACATTTCTGTCAGGGCAGGAAGGGAGAGAGAGAAGGTACAGGCTGTCAGCTCTAGGAAACACTCAGTTCTCAGAACATCATATTCATCATAATGACTCCTGGTGAAAGATTTGGGACAGTAAAAATATCTTATACTGGTGCATCAATACAGTTCAAATCCTGGCATTACAATTAAGGTTAAAAATAGCTTATGATAATGGCATTTTGTTCTGAAGTATTTGGGGTTTTTGCTTTTGAGCAAATCCTTGACTTGTGCTTCCCAACACAAATCTCCTTACAGGCATAATCTCCTGACTCACTAGATAGCAGGAAAAAAACCTAATGCTTCCCCTGTTGCAATAAGATTTATTTGTATCTTTTTAAGAGGGAAATTCTTTGTGATGTAGATGGTGAAACACAGGCTCAGGTTGCTAAGAGAGGTGGTGGATGACACACACCTGGAAACATCCAAGATCAGGTCGGATGGAGCTCTGAGGAACCTGATCTAGTTCAAGATGTCCCTGCTGACTGCAGAGAGTTGGACTAGATGGCCTTTAAAGGTTCTTTCCAACCCACACCAGTCCATGATTCGGAGTTAAGAATCACTCAGTAAAACAGTTCTGTGTCTGGCCCACTGATACAGAAAACATTTATGTTTCTACATAGAATATACTTGCCTTGTAAGTCTTCCATAACCTCAAATAACCCTGGGTAGTTCACTTGGATTTCATCAGTATCCTAGAAGAATTGACAAGTTCAATTTTAGAGCACATCAAACTAAACCAATAGCATTATTTCAACCTTGCTGTACTAGCAAACTATTCCCTGCCCGTGGCAGGAGGGTTGAGACTAGATGATTTCTAAGGTCCCTTCCAACCCAAACCATTCTAATAATTTTATTCATCTGCCTCTTCTGCTCAAATCATGTATTTCTAATAAGCATGCACTATTTTAATATTTCTAAGAAGTTTTGCTTAATAGGCCAAATGCAATAAAATTTTAATTTAAATGCCATTATTTTCTTCTTGGTTTTAGAAGAAAGAGCAAGTGTCTGTAATTTTTTCAAGCAGGTCTAACATCTTCTGACATTTCTCCAAGAAAACCATCCAAATTCTACTGGGCCATGAGCCAATGATACACTTCAGTTGGTTCCCTTAATCACCACAAAGCCAAAACCAGTGGCAGTCCAGGCTATTTCTGCAGCCTGTTCAGCGAGGCGCCCCACATGCAGAAGGAAGCAGTACGTCATTACTACATTAGCAAACAGCGATACTCATATTCCAGCAGCTCTGATGTTCTGGATTGTTCTCCCTGATGGCTCTCTTACTTATAATTACCACAGTGAGGGTGTTGAAGCCAGCCCTGGAGAGCAGATGTCCCAGATCGGCGACGGCGGTGAAGGGTGAGACATGAGGAGAGAAGCCCCCTTCCCTCTCCAGCTCGGCCAGCTGCAGGGAGCAGCGCAGCTCGTACAGAGTGTCCCCCCCGAACATGGCTCCGATGAACACTCCGTCGGGCTTCAGCACATGGTGGATCTGCAACACACAAACACTCAGGGCACGCCTGTGGGATTCACGTTCTCTGAACCTGGGAGAAGCAAAGAATGATCAAAACAGTTCTTATCTCATTTACTGCTGCTGTACTGTTCACAAGCAGAATGCATTGTGGAAGACTGCCTACCTGAAGGGAATTGGTAATTGGATTCTGTGTGAGTTTTGATTCACTGACCAATTGAATCCGTGTGCGTGTCGGGACTGTCGGCTGACAGTCACAAGATGCAGAGCAGTTGAGTGCTTGGCAGATTCAGTTTAGATGTAATATAATGTAATATAGTATAATAAAGTAATTAATTAGCCTTCTGATAAGATGGAGTCTTCCTCCTCATTTCTCCCTGCCACGGGGGTCGCCTTGTTTCCCATACATAATTAAGTGGTTTTTATCTTAAAGAACTCAAAAGCAATCATTGTAAGAGCAGTGACAGACTCTTATTATTCTGTAGGGCAAGTTGTGACACAGCTTCTGGTCACACTGCAAACAAATACTCTGGCTGAAGAGACACTGTTTTCAATTTTTAAGAGGAAATCCTCAGAAATTACACTTACAGTCAGGAATCATGGAACAAACCGTGGAAATTGAGGGTAAAACTATTTTCAGCAAAATGATCCTAAAACAATATTCTAAATTCATTTACTTCTAAAAGAAGGGTAGATTAAGGTAAGTATGCTATTTACTTTTACTTTCTCAGAGCAGCAAAAGCACTTTTAATGGCTTGATTTAAGAGAAATTAAGACTTCAGTTTCCAGTACTGATCTCTGAACTCCTGGACAATCGAATGCCATTTTTATTATGTCTACGATTACTTATTATTAACTTGCCAAAACAGCAAATCATAATTCAAACACCAAGGCTGACAAGCTGCTTTCTGGTCTCCTAAGTTCTGGCCCTCTTCCTAGTGAGAAGGCAAATAAACTCATGCTTTCTTGTTTCTTTAAGAGTTGGAAATGATCTCTGGTTCAGACATCCAGAAGAGCTTGATTATATAACCAGGCTAACAAGACAGCAAGCATTTCCAATGCCTTTGAAAAAAATCTTTTCAATAGTTTTTTAATGAAGTATTAATCAAGCTACCTTTTCTGTGCTAGTAAAAAAAGCCTTTAATTGACAGGTAAGAAAATCAGGCAGTTAAAGGCAGTTGCCATTAGTTAAAGACAACACAGGAAATCATGAAAGCTGGCCAAGAAGCCCAGTTCCCTTGCCATTGTGAGAGAGGGCCAACTATATTTACTGTGGGAGAAAGTATTTGACCCTCCACAGAATACTTAAATTCTGGTGAAAATTGTGTATTTCTTTCAATTTTTTTTATAAGTACTGAATGCATTTCAATTGATTTTTATTATTTCAGCCACAGTAGGGTAGTCCTATTCCTACCAACAGGTGATAGGGCAGCACTGTAGTGATTGATCAATTTGAAATAAATGAAAAAACAGCAAACTGGTTAACATGTTTGATTTGACTAAAGTTTGCACCTGCAGAAAAGAGCTGAAGTAATCCAAAATAACCAAAACTGTTAGTGACAAAAAATTTTTGTTCTCAACAAGTATTTGCTTTATTCCAATATCAAAAAGCCTTGGTCAAAGCTGTATTTCAAAATAAACAGCTGAGACATAAAAATAACTCAAGCTCCATAAAGCAGCTCTGGAGCAGTGCAGTATTTTACTACAAACAGTAAGACCTAACAGTAAAAATCAATAGCACTGCCTCAGGTGACATTAGTTACCATGATCTCAGCTGTGGAGAATCCAAATATTGTACAAATATGTTGTTTCAGTTATTTATTCCAAACTGATCTGAGGGAGCAAATTATTAGCAATATCAGCTAATGCTCCTCAAACTGCCAAAAGTATTGCAAAAAATACTTGTGTGCAACAAGAGTTGTGTGCCTCTTATTTAAAGAGGACCTGGACATAGTGAGTGCTCTCAATGCAAGTAATGGCAAGTGCTAACTTAGAGTATTAAAAAACAATTTCTTACCTCTTTGAAAGCTTTAGGAAGGTCATTCACCCAATGCAAACTGAAATAACAGAAGTGTACATTTTATAATTTCAGATTAAATCAAAATTAGGGAATGTCAGTAACTACCCAATTAGCTAAGAAAGTTCCAGGAGCCAAAGCCACAAACTGATTTCTGAAGGTGCAACCATGCTGAAACACCCGCTTGAAACTGATACCAAACAAGAACAGAAGTTCATCTACACAGCACTTCTTTTTGGTGAGAAAGCACAAGTCCTGGAGACCAGCTTGTCAAAATGCAGGACAGAGAGAAACTCCAAGTGTTTTGAAGGAAATTAAACAAACAGAAAGAATCACCAGGACATAAGTTTTTCCTAATGCATGCTTATATTAACTATGCAAGTACTTTTCTTATTGCTTTTTAAAGGACTAGTAATCTTTGGTGAATTTATTTTCTTAAAGCTACTCTGAAAAGAATATTGTTAACAACTTAAAAAAACCAAAATAAATTATGAATACATACCTTAAGCTGCTGACAACAAGATCAAACGTATCTTCTTTGAAAGGAAGGAATTCCTCATCAGCTACGACCCTGACCGTCGGGATTTCAGATTCTACAGCATTTTTCTAATGTTGGGTTGGAAGAAAAACAGCTCATCAAAACCTCACTTGTTTTGCTTCCCTGTATTACAGAACTGAAGCACTTTAGCATTCAAAAAGCTACTTACTAAAGCATTCTCTGCGATATCAACTTGAATAAGTTTTTCAACTGTTTCCTAAAATAAAATGTAAAAGTTTATTAAATATGTGAATTATTTTGTAAATTGACATAAGTCATTTTTTGGCACTTACACCTATTTATGATAAATTAGAAAGAATCTTTCCCACTCCTGACAGAAGCTTTATATAAAGCACAATGCCCTTTTCCCCCACCCAATGTGGCACCTGCTCCCAGGGAGAACAGCTGAGGCAGAAGTGGTAACAGAAAACACATTCTGTGATTTTAGGCATAAGTTTAGTTAAACATAAACCATGGATTAACAGCCAAGAAGCACCTTTACTTACAGAGCAGCTCATGAATGGTAAACTGTTCATGGCTTCAGAGCCTCCATAATGACACTTCTCTTTAACAACTAAGTGTGGCCAATAGATTCATCAAAAAAACAGGCATATTTCTACCCAAAACTAAAAGTTAACTGTATCATAACGGATAAATTCCCTTATACATTTGTCCAGTTTTCAGCAGCAATAAATGAAGAACAACCTGCACAACACACAGCTTTGAACTATAACCACAGGTACAGGGGTGGGTGGGGAAGATTTACCTCATCACGACTCAGGTGATTGTCTTAAATTGTAACAGAGCCCGATTTGAAAGGAAGGCACATATAAGATCTTCCTTTAAACACTTATAAGTATGAAGAGACAGTACCTTGGTTAAGTGTTGAGCTATGTAACCTCTTCCAGAGCCAACATCCAAAGCGAGAGGAAACGTTCTAAAGGATAACATCAGCAACACAGAACACAACTAAGTCTTAAAATATTCTTAATTTTAGACCATATTAAGTTTCCCCTGCTAATCTCTAAGGGCCTTATTGAACTCAGCCCACCGAGCATCCTTTTGTGGTACCTCGGGGAAAGGCGTTCCGCATGCAGCGATCTCCCCAGGGATCCCGTCCCCAGGGGATGAGGGGAGGGCGCGGGGCTCACCTGGTGATGTCAAACACCCGGTCCGCGATCCTGCCGCCGACCTGGGGGAGAGCCGGCGGTCAGAATCACAGGATCCATGAGGCGGGAAAAGACCCCTGAGATCATCAAGTACGACCCATTAGTAACCAGCACCTCGTCAACTAAACCATGGCACCGAGTGCCACATCCAGCCTTTCCTCAAACACCTCCAGCGACGGTGACTCCACCACCTCCCTGGGTAGCCCATTGCACTGTCTGATCACTCTTTTCTGTGAAAAAATTCCTAATGTCCAACCTAAACGTCCCTCGGCAAAGCTTGAGACGATGTCTTCTTATCCTGCCGCTGGCTGCCTAGGAAAAGAGACCGACCTTCACCTGGCTACAAGCTCCATCCAGGGAGTTATAGAGAGTGATAAGGCGACCCCTAAGCCTTTTCTCCAGGCTGAACACCCCAGCTCTCTCAGAGGCCTTGTGCTCCAGCCCCTTCACCAGCCCCGCTGCAGCTTCTCAATATCCTGAGATATTCCTGAGTCCCTGAGCGGCGGAGCTCAGAACCGGCCACAGCACCCGAGGTGACCCCGGCCCCGCACCTCCTCCCGCAGGTAATCGCACTTGGCGGGCTCGGCCTGCAGCGCCGCCCAGTTCTTCTGCTTCCGCTTCAGCCGGCGGTCGAATGGGTTCAGCGCGCCCGGGCCCGGCGAGGCTCTGGCGGGAGGAGGAGGAGGAGGCGAAGCGGCGCTGGCGGCGGCCCTTGGCGGCAGCGCCCAGAGCGAGCGGCACCATCGCGCCCTCAGCGCCGGCCGCGCCAGGCCCCTCATCGGCTCGGCCGCGCGCGCCCCTCCGCGCCTGCGCTCTGCGGTCGGGGACTCCGTGTCCCGCCGCGGCCGCCGTAGCGCCGCCGGAAGTGGCCGCGCGGTGGCGGCGTGCGGGCAGTGCCGTGAGGGAGCGGCGGGCGCCGGGCACGGTCGGTGTGAGCGGAGCGCCCTCGGGGCTCCTCCCTGCGGTCTCCTCCGTCGCTGAGGTTGGGACGGAGCGGGTGTGGGGGCTGAAGCCGTCTTGGCGCGCCTGGTGCTGCTGGGGGGCGGTAGCTGCGGTGCGCGCTGGGTTAATCACATCGAAGGTCCCGTGCGTGGGTCTGGTGAGGAGTCACGGAGGGATGTATCTGCGACTCGGAGAATCATAGAATGGCCTGGGCTGAAAGGGATCTTAAACACAGTCTCGTTCGGAACCCTCTCCCATTGCTAGGGGCACCTTCCACCAGGCCAGGTTGGTCAGAGCTCCATCCAGCCTGGCCTTGAACATTTCCAGGCATGAGGCATCCACAGCTTCTCCGGGCAACCTGTACCTGTGCCTCACAACCCTCACAGGGAAGAATTTTTTTTTCCCTATCTAATCTAAATCTGCCTTCTAATAGGTTGAAGCTATTCCCAGCCCCTTGTAAATAGTCTTTTTCCATCTTTCCTGTGGGCTCCCTTCAGATGGAAGGCCACAGTTAGGTCTCCTGAAGCCTTCTCTTCTCCAGGCTGAACGATTTCAATTCTCTCAGTCTTTTCTCATAGGAGAGGAACTCCTGTTACCTTGGTGGTCTCTGGTCTTGCTCCTGCAGCTCCATGTTCTTCCTGTGCTGTGAGCCCAGATGTGGAGGCAGCTTTAGCTGGGTGTCACCTGAGCAGAGCAGAGGGGCAGGGATCTTTGAGGTCCCTTCCAACCAGGCGGCGTGTGATGCTATGAAATTGCCACGTGTGCTTTTGGAAATAACTTCTTAGGTACAGATTAGAAACCCAGCTTTGTTTAATCCTTGGTTTCTTTTCAGCTGTGTATCTGAATTTATGTTAATTGGTTAAGGTTTTTTTTTTTTTTAATCAGAAATGTTTGGGTTTTTTCCTTATTGTAGATGTCTAAGTCTTCAAAAATGGCATCGAAAATGTCATCCCAGGAGGAAATCCTGAGCGATGGCCGGTTCAGCTGCGTTGCAAGGGATCCCAGGTTTTGGGAGATGCCTGAAAGGGAACGTAAAGTCAAGATTGACAAGCGATTCCGAGCCATGTTCCACGACAAGAAGTTCAAGCTGAAGTACACAGTGGATAAAAGAGGTCGCCCTGTTAACTACACCTCTACAGAGAACCTCAGGAAGTTCTATGCCTTGTCGGAATCTGACTCTGATCTTTCAGAAAGTGAGAGTAAAGAAATCACGGCAAAGAAAAAAAAGAAAAAGAAGGCTAAAGGTAAAGGAGAAGGAGATTCTGCAAAGGTCCCTGCTGGTGGCCTCCCAAAGGAGGAGAGCAAAAAAACCCAACAAGGGGTGGACCAAACATGTGAAGAGGTGACTAAAGTAAATGACCTTAAAAAAGAAGGACAAAAAAATAAATCTAAGTTCAGCTTGAAAGAGGATTCACAGAAACCTGCAGTGGAAGTTGATCCCTCTCAGGAAAACAAGGGCCTTTTACCCAAAGGGGAGAACAAGCAAGGAGGTGTGTCAGGGGGAAGATCCCTTCCAATTCAAAAGAAGGAAAAGTCTTCACAAGGAAGTGCTGCTGAGTCAGTCAAAGCTCCCAGGAAGGACCACTCCCTAGGAGGGAAAATAAAAGAATCAGGTTCGTTGTTCAAATAACAAGGAGAATTCCGTTGTGTTCATTTGGATGTTGATGCTTTTGTTTTATCCATGGAAGGTATTTTGCAAGATTAGTTATAAAATAGCTGGCTGGCACAGATTCAGTGCTGCTGAAGGGTTGGAGTTGGTCAGCTCTGTATAGAATCAGTTCTGATTCTTCAGTGAGATTGTGAACAATCTCTGATTGTTGGTGCTAAAATTGTTGGTTAGTTAGGAAAGTAAAATTTATAGCAGCATATACACTGCTGTATTTATCAGACTGAACAGCAGATATATGAACTGATACCATGAAGGCACATGACAGCTTGTGGACTGAAATTGTAAACATGGCAGCACTGAGCCATTAATATTAGGGGGGATTAGAAAGAACAGGCAACTTGAAGAAAAGCTTTATTTATATTGCTTGTGCTTCTGTATAGCCTCCATTATTAAATGGATTTCTACCTGTTGGTTTTGTAATATGAATAAAATAGCAGAATATTTAATTACAGTTGTGATTGATAGTACAATTCTGGGCCTAAAGAGTAATTAAATTAGATTAGACCAGACCAGACAAACAAAAGAGGAAATGCTGATATTTTCTGTTACTTGCTCCTGCATCGTTACACCTTTCAGGAGTCTGTAAATAAGTATGAAAAAGCCCTGAAGTTTTCCTTTTTGTGAAGGGCCATGTGTAATTTTAACATAAAAATGTCTCTAATGTTTATCTTTCTGTGCTCAGACATCTGTGACCAAAGTGTAAAGTGTAAAAGCCAGTTAGAGGAAGAAACCATTTCAAGTGAAGATGCAGAATTGGAAGAAGAGGAAGAAGAGGAATCAGAAGATGGTGGAGAAACAGGCGAGGAAGAGGAGCCAGAAGATGATGAGGAAATGGGTGAAGATGACAGTGATTCAGAAGATGATGAAGAAAGTGATAGTGGGCCTGATCTAGCCAGAGGCATAGGGAACATTGACACGAGCTCAGAGGATGATGAGGATTTAAACGAGCTCTTTCCAAAGGAGCCAGAGATCGAGCACTCGTGGCGCGAGCTGGATAAAGACGCCCCTCGTGGAGATGAGGTAACAATACTTGGCATGTGAAAAGCTGCTAGATGGCAAACTCAGAAATGTTATGAGTTCATTACAGACCATCGTCTATGGAACAGTTTGTGGAAGTATTTTTCATAAAGGTTTTTCAGCCTTTTAGTGACAGAATGGAAGTGTAATGAAATTGTTTGACAGTGAGAGACTTGCAGCTTTCACTGGTGTCTCCTCTTCCCCTAGGAGCACTTACCTATACCTATGAATGAGCTGTCTGCAGGTGAAAGGACAAACAGAATTGAGCCTTTCAGTAATTGCAGAATTGAAATAGTACTGCTTTTGTTCATTACTGATTTTTTTTCACTTTTCAAAAATTTAGTTATTTAACTCACACTTTAAGAAATTAAGGCATCATGAGACAATGAAATAGGACTTTACAACTAGCACAGTCAGTGTGTAACGAAATCACAGTACTCTAGTGCTGTCACGATAGTGGTAGTGGTTGCTCCTGAGACTAACAATGTTTGATGATAACAAAATCCTAAGCAGTTCTGTTGTTGCTGCAGTTCTAAATCTGTGATTGGTGCAGTCCATTCTGTGGTGCTTCACTACTTATGTCCTTTTTATGTGCTCTGGTAATTGATGTTTCTCATCTTTGCTACTTTAAGTGGTAAAAAGTCACGATCACAATGCTGCTTTTATTTTTTTCAGCAGGGTATATTGCTGGCTTTGATTTTTATCACTGTTCTGCTAGAGAATTGTGTATTCCCCACAACAGTCAACAATTAAACCTATGATTTTTATGTTCTTTCAGATTACAAGTAGATTGGCTGTTTGTAATATGGATTGGGATAGGTTGAAGGCTAAGGATTTGTTGGCTCTATTTAAGTCTTTCACACCCAAAGGAGGAACAGTATTTTCTGTTAAGGTAAGGACTGGTTTCTAAAGGGAGTACTGACTTGTACTGTTAAAAAAAAAAAAATAGACTGCAAAATAAGAAGCAAGACAGTACTGTGGAGAGCCAAAAGAAACATTAATGTGTTTAGAGAGAAGCTATGTTGCAGTTTAACTTGCTGTAGCAGGCACGTATTTGGCAGAGTTAGAGGCCAAAGCCATTGACTTCTTGTGTTTATGAGGTTGGCCCTCAGTGCTCGTTTTCTCCAGTAGGAGGAGACTACATTTCCTTGATTAGTTTAATATTCAGTGGTCTGGATGGCAGATAACCCAACCTTAGACCCAGCCTTAGACCTTACTAATAAATTGGTTGTATTCTGGCCAGTTAAGTTATATTTTTCCATTATTAGTGGCTGCCTCAGCTCTCTGAGAAATTTTAATCAGATACCTCTTTCTGAAGAGGGCCACAATGTACAATGAACAAAGTCAGTTGTTCTTCATCTCAAAATTCCTAGCAGGCAGTTTGGTTATTCTACTGTCTTTTCTGTGTGTTGAAATTAGGCAACTATTAAAGTTTATGGAATTGATCCCTTTACTGATCCTAAATAAAAACTGTGAAGTGTAAAAGCCTGGAGAGGGGTTTGTTTTTTTTTCTTAGCTAGTGTACATTACATCACAGTTAAGAATTTAGTTTTGTGTTGTTGTATTTGTAGATTTATCCTTCAGAGTTTGGAAAAGAGAGATTGAAAGAGGAAGAACAAAAAGGACCTGTGGAACTGTTTGATCTTCCAGAGAATGCCACAGAGGATGATGGGTATTAATTTTAATTTTGTCTTCAAATGAGAGATATGATATATTTAATTCTTAGTGGAAATCCCAATCAGCTCCTGTTTCCAGGAGTTCATATGTGATAGCATCCTGTGGACACCTTAATTTTGTAGTTTTTTTTCAAAGGTTGTTTTACAACAGGCACTGGTTCATTATAAGTCCATTTAATAAATTCATGATGAAACTTGAGAAAATCTGATTTTTTATGTGAGTTCAAAATTTTATGATGTAGCTCATTGGAATAATCAATGAAACAAATACGTGGGTAGCTTAAAACCCAGCATTTCTCCTCTACAAATTGCCATTTGTGCAGTAAACTCTCTTTAGTGCTCACTGTCAAAATTCTTACCTGTAAATCAGCAGGGACCTTAGTCCAAGAATTCCCAGACTGAGATTCCTTGCGTGCCACCAGCAACAGCTCTGGCCTCCTAGGCTGAGTTCCTCAGTCCTACCATTGTCCTGGCATGTCTTTTTTGCCTTTTTTCAGCTTTTGTTCAAGGTTTTGCTTTAATATTTTTCCAGAATTTCCAGATGTTTGGCAGCCTGACTGGGGCCATATTTGTATAATGCATCCTGCTGGACTGCCCTGTATTTAGAAAATCTAGATGCTTCTAAAATACGGGCAGATCCCTTTGAAGACATTCTCTGGTGCCTCAGGAGAGTGTCAGGTGGATGTAGAGCATGTTCTGAGGTCACCTGCATTGTGTTCATCAAGGTGCATCCTGAAGTGTTGGATTTACTGCTCAGCAGGCTTGAGAGCATCTGGAATCCAACACACAGAAATCCAGGTATCCCAGAGGTACCTCAGTGGTACCTGTGCCCTTCAGATTCACTGAACCTCATCCCTGAGACCTTTCAGTGGAGTCCTGTACAAATTTTACACTTAATAAAACTGTCTGAAATAGTTTTTTTACTTGAAGAAAACTCAATATTGGTGGAACTTTGTGCTGTTTAACATTTAATCGTACAAGATTAGGAGAGTGGTTGATTGGTGCATGTTTTTAATGAGTTAAATTAAAAGATACTGTGAATAAAAAGCTGTTAATGCCAGCTCACCTGACTGGTCTTTTCTCCACTTTCACAGGATTTATAGGGAGAAACTGCGGGAGTACCAGTTTAAGCGACTGAAATACTTCTATGCAGTTGTAGAATGTGATTCTCCTGAAACAGCCAATAAAATTTATGAGGAATGTGATGGACTGGAATTTGAAAGTAGCTGTTCTTTCATAGACCTGAGGTAACTCTACTGGTGATATTTTTGCACATTGGGCCAGGGAGAGTGAATTAAAGGCAGTTTATAATAATTCAGAGTAAACTGTATTACTTTATTCTGGAACCAAAACGAGATATGAAGATAAATTGGGCATCCAGTGAGTTGTTAGGTTTCCCTTTGGCTCCTCTTACTCCTTTTTAACCATTTTTATTGTAATATGGGAAGTTGAAGCATCTCTGCATAAGAGAGTCTATTTTCATAGAAGCCAGATGAAAAGTTCTGATTATATCTTCAAGCTTTTGGTACAATTAAGTAAAGTGATAGGATTCAGAAAACAAAAATTTTTTCTTTTTCTCTCCCCAAGGGTCCAGAAGTGGATCTTCTTTGTGATGCCTTGCCACAGGGCAAGATTATTGCTGCTGTTGTCACAAAGCTCAAATAGATATGTTAGTCCTTGTGAATGAGCTGGATGCTCTGATTTTTCAAAAGTCATGTTTGGGAAAGAAAGGATTTAAAATTATGGTTTGGTTTATTGTTAGTATTTCCTTTTGTTACAAAAGCCCCCTTTCATTCTAAGCAGAAAAGTTACTAAATCACAAAAGTTGTGACAAAAGCCCTGTTTGTCTGCTGGGGCCTCTGTTATGGACACCTTTGGAAGTCAGTGAAAGTTAAGGGTTTTTTGCTTTGTATCATATTCTGGAGAAACTCCGTTTGCTTTGAACTGTTTTGGAGAAGATACCTTTGCTAAGGGAGCATGTAACTTTTCATCATTTTAAACACTGATAATGTTTTACAACAAACACAGTTGTGTGAAAGTCTGCAATGATTTTCCTAATCTTCTGCTTTGTTAAATTTTAATGTTGAGTACTATTTATCAGATTACATTTGCAAAGATTTTAAAAAAATCACACGTAATTTCTCAAGTAGTATATCAAGGGGTTTGGGTGTTTTTTTTAAACTAAGTTCTTCAATTGTTACTTTTTTTTTCCTTACTAATTATAATTTTCAAGATGTACCAAACTTTCCTAAAAGGTTTGGAATTTCTTATTAATCTGTTTCCAAATCCTATTTTATTAACTTTTTTCTTTTTAATTTTTAATATTAAACTTTCTGAAAAGATCATTCTTAAAACAAAACCACCAAAAAAGCCACCTGTGACCCTGTTTATACCAGGCTGAAAATTGAAATACTTCCCAAAGAGGGTGTTGTTATACACTGAAACCCTGTGGAACAGATCTGCAGAAGCCAGGCCATAAATCTTACATGTGTGGAATACTTGTTCATATCTTTTGTTCCCTTTTCAGGCTTACCCTCTTTATTTTAGCTGATTCCTTCATGCTGATTTACCATACTCAGGAAAGCTTAGGTTGTTTATACTGTGCAATTTCCCGGTGTATTTGAAGAATAACACGTTTTATTTGCCTTTAAGATTTATTCCAGATAATGTTACATTTGATGAAAAGCCAAAAGATGTAGCCTCAGAAGTGAACATTGCTGCTTATAAGCCAAAGTACTTCACATCTGCTGCTATGGGAACATCAAAGGTATCTTTACAGTGGTTTTGTAATGCTTTTCTCATTTGTTTAGTTTTGCTCTCAGCTTCATATATCATATGAATGATATATGTACTGGGGAAAAGATTCCTGCTTATCTCCACCATTTCAAAATAAAGACATCAAACATCTTAAAAGATTTAAGCATGCTATGGACCTACAAGTTGCAACCCTGGTTTGGATTTTAAAGGAGATTGTGCTTCTCTTTTACAAATTAAATACTGAATTTTGACCTCATTATATCTCTGTGACAAGTTGCACATAAAATTGCTTGGTTATTTACAGTCCAAGCCTTTAATTTGCCTAAAATGGATGTTAGTGTATAAATCAGTAAGAGTTTTCAGGCTTCAACAGTTGCTTCCCTTCCTTGTAGCAATTCATTCCTATTCTGTCCTACTGAGAGCCAAAATTCCCATCTGGCCATGAAGTGAACCAGATTGGAGAAGTGATTAGTTGAGAAATAAGTCCTTTCTGTTGGATCATTTTTCAGTCAGATCTGTTCCACGTTCTGGTTGAGGCTGCAGTTGCGCAAACACTTTCATTGTCTCCGTTGCAATCCGCGTGTGATTCCGGCAGTGAATTGCTGCTGGAAGAGGAAAAGAGAGGGGTTGGTGGCTGCTTGAGCTCCAGTATCTGTTGCCACAAAGGAAATGTGGCTTACAGAGGTTTTGTGTTGTGAGACCTGCTGTTACAGAACCTTTCAGTGCACGAGATTTCTGCATTTTTTCTTGTAGCTCAAACTCATTAAAACTAACTGTAGAATAAATTCCAAAATGTTGTAATTAAATTCATGTTGCTAAATGGTTATTACAGTGAGTTATTGTAGAGAGAATTACTAACAGGTAGTTGAATGGAAAGTATAAAATAATTTTCCCTAAAAAGACAGTGTTACAGTGTTTAATTTTAGTGTTCTAGCTTCTACAACTGGCATTCTTTCTTTTAAGGTAGATATCACATGGGATGAGACAGATCATGAGCGAGTAACATCACTCAGCAGAACTTTTAACAAAGAGGAGCTTCTTGACATGGATTTTCAAGCTTATTTGGCTTCATCAAGTGAAGAAGAGGAGGAACAGCAGCAAGGTACTTTGGTAATAAATATTGTACACAAAGCCATTAGCTGCAGGGTTTTGAATGTAAATTATTCACGTATTTAAATGTCACATCTATAGAAAATGCCTTGAACGTCATCTTTTACAAGGACAGTATTATATTTGTTGTATAATGATTGTGCCCCTGAGCAGAATCTCCAAATAGTTCAGACTGGAAGGGACCTTAAAGATCATCTAGCTCCCACACCCTGCCATTGGCAGGGACACTTTCCACTGGACCACAGTAGCTGCTTTCTCAGTAGGAGCTTGCACCTCTGAGTGGAAAATAATTTTCTTGCATTTTGTTTCTCCTCCTACTCCCTTTTTTATCTTTTTTCAGGGTATCTTGATGTCTCTTTGTCAAGTTTGGCAATATCTGCTTTTAATCTGTTCATTTTTGAGATAAATTATAGGCCCATAGAACTTGAAGTGTTTCATTTTCAGAGGAAAACTCCTAGTTTGAAATGCAAGGTGGATAATGACTAAATGAACAGGAACATCTTTCAAATGCTTTTTGATTCACATATCTCTTAAGAATATAAAGAGAATTTAATCTAACTTTGTAAGGTACATGAGTCTTCTGCATATGGTGCAGCAATGTTTAAATTCTTGATTTAAATTGATTGTTTTCATTCTAAAATTCATCCTGCTGTTAATAATATATACAGCCTAGATTACAAGGCAAATAAAATTTCATTAAACCTTAATTAGGTCTTTCAAACAGATGTTAAAATTGATTTATACCGCATTAAAGCAGGTTGCTGCAATCAGAGATGAGCTTGGAGCATGCAAAAAAACATTGCAGATTCTTCTGGTTATAGAGTTGGGAAACCTTGTGGCAGCAAACTCATCTTGGCAGTGATAATGTCCACTTGTTTCTCGCCTGACATGAAAACTCACAAACTGCACTGTAATGCACTTTAGTTTCTTTAGCAATACATAGTGAAGTCTGTAAAAGGGACCAGGGGATGCAGAGTAAAGCACTTACATCTTCTGTCAGGTACAAGGCTACCAAGATGCTAAAGATAAGCATCTGTGATAGGGTGGTGATGAAAGCAAATATTCATGTGAACAACAGGAATTTTAAAAAGTAAAATTCCATTGCTGGGAAGGGAAAAAAAAAATTACCTTAAATAATCTTACCACACTATTAAATTTTAAATCTGGAAATATCTAGATTCAAATAATGTTTTGAAAAGGAAGTTGCTAATAGAGGAATTATGTTGTCATGTCTTTAATATGTTCCTGACATTTTATCCATTCAGTTATGTGATACAAAACAGGATTCCATCTGTCAGGGTTCCATCCAGCAGAATTACGTGGTGCTAAGCACAAATGGGAAAAATCAATGTCAGCTGCTTGAATGGAAATGTAGGAGTCTGATAAGGAGGAAAAAATGTCCTGGACTTCTCTTCATACTTTTCAAACTTATTAAAATGTTTTATTTTTAAAAGGGTTTTTGTTGGCCTGTTCTAACATATTTTTTCATGGAATTTTTCAACTTAAAATACGTGCATCATGAATGTTGGTATTACTGTTAAACAACAGTTCTGTAAACATCAAGGATTTCAGTGACCTGGAATGTTGTAGTTCATAGCACAAAATTTTGCCTTTACGTTGCTTCTGAATTTTCTGTTACTTGGGTACGTTTATCCCAGTTAGGAAGTGTTTGTGGCATTCATCAAATCCAGCCCATAATTGCTATTTTGACACTGTGGACCAGTGATTTAGTGTATGGCATTTTAAATATACTTCAAATTAAGCATCATGGGGTTTATGTCTAAGCTTTTAATCTGGTTTTTTATTAATATTTACAAGAGCAACATCTTTTCTGCTGTTCTTCTTTACACAGCACACAAATAGTGAAATAGACTCTGTGATAAATACTTTTATAGGACTTTTTTTAATTAGCTGGTCTTGATAGAATCATGGAATATCCTAAATGGGAAGGGACCCATGAGGATCATTGGGTCCAAGTTGTGACTCCATAAAGGGAAACCTAAAAGTTAAACCTAAGGGTTGTCCAAACACTGAACACGACCACGCTTGTAGGAGCTTCATGGAGATCCCTGCTCTCCTCAGTGGGAGTCTGAGCAGGAAGCCCAGTCTCTTGTGGCTTCCTGCTCAGATATGGGGCATTTAACTTCCAATGTAAGACTCCACAAAGCCAGTAGGTCTTTTATTTTGTGCTGCTGTCCTGATGCCAGAGGTGCATAAGTGCACTAAAAGGAAATGTAATGGTCAGGAATGAGGATTTTTTGTTTAAATAATGCTTCTAAATCTTATATTCAATAGTTAAGGTTAGATAGAATCAGACTAGTTGTTAAATCTTTTTACAACTCTGAAATCTATTTGTTGCAATAAATCATGACTACATATATAAATTTAAATGCATAGTATAGCATTTTATTAGATAAGGTACAGCCTTTTTCTCTTAAAAATGAACAGTATCCACATGTGTTTATATTTGCTGAAGCTATTACAGAAGGCTGAGAAATGGAGGGTGACAGAAGTAGAACATGTGGTTATTTATTATTGTCTGTGGAAAGAAGAAGCAAGAGGGTTTAGCAGTTTATGAGTTGGCCAAGCCTGGGTGGAATTTCATGGGAATTTCAGAATGCAAATACCACAACCTGATTATTTTCTTTCTGTGAAGCATCAGAAACTTGATACAACTGATGCAGATGTTGGATACTTTTCCAAAGCATGTTTGCAGGAACTGTTGGGTTGAGTTTGTTTTGCAATTAAAGGTGCTTGCAAGGCCAAGAAGAGTCATGTCAGCATTCCTCCTAGGAAGTTCATATAAACTGTTGGAGGTGTCCAGTAACTTGAAGAATGCATCTCCCTGTGCTTTTGCAGGCCAGCGAGTCCCTGCTCAGGACTGACTCTGATTGCCAGAGTGTTAGCCTTGCCTTAGGTCTGGCTGGCTCAGACAGGTGCTGGAAGGCTGCAGATACAAAACTCACCTGGTTTGCAAGGGGGGGTTTAAAACTGCACCCAGTGCACACCCCTCAATAGTTAGACTACACAGACCTGAAGGAAAAAGCAAAAAAATCTGAGAAAATGCCATAATTCAATGTTTACCATTGATTTACTGTTATCTGATTCTTTGCATTCTCTTCTTCCAGTATCTTTTCTCCCTGAAAAATCTTACAAAAAGGCATGGACTCTGATAGGCTTTGAATAAACTTCTTGTATTCTAAATTTTTCCATTTTTTTATTAACACTGGGATGAACTAATGGGATTTGCACAAATCCTTGTTCAAGAAGTGCTTAAAATGTGGAGAAAATGGGGTTAAACCCCCGTGTCTTCTTTGACATTATTTTCTGGTTCACGACTGATGTCAACACATTTAATTTTTCATGGCATGCTGTAGTGCAAAAACCTCTACCTCAGACTTGATTCTTGAACACTGGAGTTTAAAGCTTTTTGGTTTTAATTCTCTGGGTCTATATGCATTGTATGTATTTTGGTTTTTACTTTTTATCTGTCTGAATTTGAGTAACTACCCTGAATAAAATTGAGACATTTAGGGCAGATTTTATGGTATGGCTATCAGCATCCAAGTCAGTAGCTGAGTTTTCTGCTTTGCAATTGCATCATGGGAAGAAAATCCCCCCCCTCCGCCCTTTAGAATAATTCAGCTTTGCAGCAGACCTCTGGTCAGATGTTATATCTGCTAAAAGTTTTCTACTCCCTTTAGTTTCACTTTGCCATTGCATCATGGGAAGAAAATCTCCCCCCTGCCCCGCTTTAGAATAATTCAGCTTTGCAGCAGACCTCTGGTCAGATGTTATATCTGCTAAAAGTTTTCTACTCCCTTTAGTTTCTAAGACTGAGTTTTTTAAAAAAAGGAATCATCTACTCAGCTATTGCAAGATAATCTTCTTAAACTAAGAGCACTGTCTCTTCACAACCATGTGATTACAAGAACATGATCTCAGCTAACTCGGCTGCCAGTCACTGATTTAATATATTGAACCTCTGCATTTGGTTATATTTGGTATTAATGTCATCTTTTAAAAACAATTTGTTGTATTGGAATCTTTCTGACCAGCCTCATGATTTGAACTTTCTTATTTTAAAATGTTTTAGCACTTCTATTACTACTTGTTTTTGAAAACAATAAGAATGTGCTTGTATTTTATACTCTAAATTTCATCAGGTTTTGCCTTTTTCTCTTTCCCAGGTTGATTGTATTTCTCTTGCAGTGCAGCGGTTAATGCCCCAGAACTTTTTGGTTTGTGTGTTTTGTTCAAAAAGCCTTTGAACAAGCTGTTGGCAGAAAGCATTGCTGCCTTAATATCCATCAGAAAGTGGTTCCTGATGTTGTGCAATACAGCTTGATACTTGAAAGCCACTGACAAGGTTATTTGAACTCTGAACAAACTTTGAGAACAAACTCAGATCACTTTCCTTTCTTGCAGCTGTTGTCAAATGTGCTTTATTTGCTTACAGAATTAAAAGCTCCTACAGTCCTTTTGAAGGCGATGTTGAACATTTGTTTTAAAACTGTTAGTTTTGACAGAAGAAATACAAGTTCTATCTAAATGAGAAAAAATTACAATATGCAATTGCCACTTAAATTTCTCCTAGCAAAATGAGTGATAAATACAGACTGGGAGCCCCTTGCCTATCCAGGTTCTAGGTATCCTCTTTTAGCTTAAGGATTTTTTCTTTTCCCATGCAGTACAGCCTCTTCTTTCTCAGGACGCTAGGAATAAGAAACAACCAAATGTCTTCTTTTTCTACTTGTCTTCAAAACAGAGTTGCCTTCTGCTTTCTGGATGAGCAGATGCTTCCCTCTTAGGTCCCAGCTTCTGACGAGGAAAGTAGAAAAGCAGCTGCAGCTGACTTGACCCCATGTGCCATGCAAAAGATGAGCCAGCAGGGAATGAACCCGGCCTGACTGAACAGAGAGCTTTGGCTGGAACTTAAGAAAAGAAAGGAGGGTTTATGAACTTTGGAAGAAGGGGCAGGCAATTCAGGGGGACTACAAGGGTGTTGGGAGGTTGTGCAGGGAGAAAATACGAAGGGTCACAGCCAAGCCAGAACTTAACCTGATTACTGCTCTGGAAGACAAAAATTGTCTATATAAATACATTTGCAATAAGCGGAGAGCTAAGGATGATCTCCATCCTTTACTTCCCACGGTCAGGGAAGCACCG
Organism: Pyrgilauda ruficollis; assembly: GCF_017590135.1. Classification (NCBI taxonomy): domain Eukaryota; kingdom Metazoa; phylum Chordata; class Aves; order Passeriformes; family Passeridae; genus Pyrgilauda; species Pyrgilauda ruficollis. Next base: position 6,204,523 of record NW_024524489.1, on the reverse strand, counting down.
TGACAAAGAATGAGTGAAAGACTGCAGTACTAATGGCTCCTTTGCCTCAGTCTTTAATAGCAATGCCAGTTCTCTGGGTACCTGAACTGGGAGACAGGAACAGGGAGCAGAAAGAAGCCCTTTTAATCCAAAGGGGAATGGTCAGTGATCTGCTACACCACACAGAGACACAAATCTGTGGGGCCAAGTGGGATCCACCCAAGGGTACTGAGGGAGCTGGCAGATATCGTATGTGGCTCTTAGCCACTTTCCATCATTTTTGGGCAGTCCTGGATAATCAGGGAGGTCCCAGTTTACTGAAAGTTAGCAGAGGCAATGCCCATCTACACAAAGGGCTGGAAGGGCTGGTTTTGGAGATTTACATTCTACTCTGCTGGAAGGGAATCTAAAAGTAGTAATTCTAAAATACAGTGGGTGATGTGTGTTCAGTGAGTGATTTCTTTTACAGGACAAATTTTTTGTCTTTTCAGATACTATTTTATTTCATCTAAATAAGGGAATTCTTCAACTGGCTACTCTGTGGGGTAATAATAGATGAAAATATTTTATAATATCTTCTGGAAATAACGTGTGTGTCTTAGGTTTATTTCACAAAGATTAACTTCAGTTGCTCATTTTCATGAAGCTCTCTGAGATAACTTTGCTCTCTCCTCCTAGATGGTGATGTAGCTCATGAAATGGAAGATGACAGGCCGAGGAAAAGCCAAAAAGATGATGAAGAGCAAATTGCCAAATACAGAGAACTTTTGCAAAGTATCCAAGAAAAAGAGAAAAAACAGGAAGAAAAGGATATAGGAATGGAGATTAAATGGGTTCCAGGTAGGGTGTATTTTTTTTCTTTTCCTGCCTTGGCAGATATGTAGTATGGGTCTGCTGACAGGGATATAGTGTAAGGTGCTGAATTTATAGTAGGAGAAACAACCCCTTTTTTCCCCCCCATAAATTGAAATCCAGATTGTTTACAGTGAGGGAAATAGAAAAAATAACATGACTGAACTCAGTTCCTCTGCTGTAAGTTTCTCTTTATAGATCATTTTTTGCCAGGGTTTTTTGTACTTGTTTTTTCAATTATCACTTTATAGACGTTTTTAAGTAGAATTCATGTGTTTGCTATAGAGTCATAAAACATACTTACACTTCTAAAAATGAAAATCAGTATGATTTGGAAACATAGTGTATAATTATAGGAGAGTGGTTTGGAAGTGTTGCTTGCATAAGGCTAAAGATTTGGAGGAGCAAAGAGGAAGAAGTCTGACCTTCCAGTGAAAGTGCTCTGGGAGAAAGCAAGGTACCAGGAATGGTTGGGGAGCAGTGACATCCAGATTGACATCTGGAAATCAGTGAAAGGTAACTTCAGCATGCAGCATCCAGCACAACTCATCTGGAGAGCCAAATGTGAGTGTCTACTTCTCTTTTTCCTTTGTGACAAAAAAACACTCAGACTGAATGCATTGTGTGAGGTGGAATGAGCCAGTTTAACAGATCACTACATCCACAGAGGAAAGGTTTGCACTGTGGCATCACCCTGGTCCTGGCCCACAGCTCATTCTGACTGTCTGTACCAGCCCTCACACTTGGTAGGTCTCTGCAAGCCTAATTTTGTTTGCTAAAATAACAGAGCTACTCTGGAAAAGAAAAAATCTGGATATTTTCCAGCGAGTTAGCATGTCAGGCAAATGTTCAGAGGGTTAAATGGGCAGCTGAAAGACTAGGGAAGTATGACATTCCCTTCTTGGGAGCAGCAAGGTGCAGCAGCTGTGGGACTGCAGCCCATGTCAGGACACAGCCCTGTTCTGTTACTGCATTTAGCAAGACCAGACACATGCCAGAATCCAGGCCCTTCACTGCTGATGGGTTAGTCCCAGCTAGGAATGCATATCTAATGATATGATTTATACAAATATTATTCTGAGTTGTGACTCAGGTAACTTCTGCTGAATAGTTCTGCTCGGTTTGAAATATTCTGGTCTGTAGCAGTTCACAGAAATGGACTAAACTGAATGGAACAATTTTATTCCTGTTTCTTCATCAGACCTGTACTCAAAAGTATCCAAGGGCATTAAAAATTCTGTGCTTTCAATCATGCTTTTATAATTCCAGTGATTTCTGGCATGAATTCTGTCAAAACCTCTTTGAGAAAGCATGTATCCTGCAACCAGGACGAGTGCTCACTGACACAGTGTCATACTCCGTCTGTCCACAGCATGTCAGTACTTGCATTCACGATGGTGCTCACTCAGTAGTTAATTCATTGTGTCACTGAGCATTCAAGGCCAAGGAGTTCTCATAGATAGGTAGCTCTATAAGACTTCTACAGAGATTTGTTGTTGCCTCCTTTCAGAGTGAAGGTGGAAACCACAGGTGAATCAGTTGCTGCTAGGAGTGTGTTTTGTATTTATAAATGTTTGTATGTAGTTGTTGAAGTAACTATTCTTTGTGTTGGTTTTGGAAAACACATTTGGAGGTTTTTTTGTTTATTATGCATTCTGTTTTTCAAAGAATTTTGCACATTGTGTGAAAGAAGTCCTGCAAATTAAAAAAAAAGTTTGAGCAACTTAATGTGGTAACATATTCAGGAATCTAGAGCAAACCATTCATTTTAGGAGATGGAAAATCGTTTTAAGGGAGACCAAAGGAAACTCTTTAGCCTTGCTTGCCCTGAGAGAACAAGAACTTCTCTGAGAGGCTGTCCTTGAGACTGTACCTTGCATATTACGAGTAAATTGCATTCACATTTAGTGGCAATGGAGTATTAACTGTAGTAGAGATGGAATCCAGTTCCATGATGCATGGACTCTCTGTTTCTTTGCAATGGAACTTGACTTCAGCAAATTGGATTTGTAACATACACCTAGTCCAACCCCTTCCCTACTGCACCTTCTTGTAGGATTCCTAGGACTTTTGCTATGTCCTTAACTCTTTTCAGGGAGGGATGGTAAAAAAAACCCAAACAACCAAACAAAACCCCTCTATCTTGATTAATTTGACTGATTTTGTCTAAATGTAGCTGGATGTCCATGCACAGGGTCATGTTTGTTCGTACAATTTTAGGTTCAATGTGCATGTGTGCACAATGAATTTTACATGGATAGTTTATAATATTTGATATTAATTTAGCAACTGTAATTTTACAGTATATGTTAACATTTCCTCATTTCTTACCCTGAAAAATTAGAGGTTTATTGAAGAGCAGAGGTTCTGGAAATCATAGAAGTGTTCTCTTGCCTTTGTTAGAGACTGTTCCCCTTCACAAGGGCAGCAGTGCCACTTCTGGCCATTGACCTCTGCAACACAGTTTTGTCCAAAACACAAGTTGTAAAAGGGAAAATGGGTGTCTTAATTTTGCTTTTGAGTCAAAAATTCAGCCCTTACTTATTTCAGGCAGCATTTGGAGAAGAGGTTCTGCACACCTGCAGGGGATACTCTTTTATATATGTTTTTTGTGTCATGGAGCATAGGCTGCACATGCTGAACAGTAGTTTATAGCTCTGGCAATTTATGCATGCTTGAGGCTATACTTCCTTATGGGAGGGAGGATAGTTGTTATGTTATTTTTTCTTGAACAAATGTGCTCTTTTAAATTTCAAAGTCATTTATGTTTAGTTGGAGCATTCTGGGCATTCAAAAATAGTTTTTGTTGAATTCTCTGAAGACTCCTTAATTTTTTTTCAGAACTAGTTTATGTCTGTTGAAATATTTTTATTATCAAGTTCTGCTTAATGTGCTTGACTTATTGCAAAATCTTTTTCCTGTCCAAATGTTTAATACATGGAAGAATTACAACAGTTAAATCTAGGAAGTTTTTCAGTTGAAAGACAGATATTTGAATTAATTTAAAATTTTGAGTTTTGGCACAGTTATTTACACATGGTTATAGAAAGCATACTTTGTCAATGATTCAGTTATTCTTGAATCATAATAGTTTTAAATAAACCACAGTGCCAGCAAAAATAAATTAGATGTAGTTCCAACTCTCTTTGGTCTGTTTCTTCTAGGCACAAAATCAGTGTTATATTCAAGCATCCATCTGTTTTCTTAATCATATCTGATTTAAGCAACAATTGCTATGAATCCTTATCCAGCTCCCAAAGCTCCCCTTAAAAGTGAAAAGAGAGAAGACCACAACTGCATTTTCTTGATGATATTCAGCCAAGTTTTTGGGGGTGTTTTTTGAACTTAAAAACTTTTCCTTTGGGAAGAAGGAGATGTAAATATTTAGCTAGGCTTAGAGCAAAATTTCAAATTTGTTTTGGTCAGAAGTAGAATAGAAGGCTGTGGTGTCTGTAAAGTGCGTAGTAAAGCCCAACTGTACAGTTAAAGATGATGTTGAGCACAGAAAGTCTTGTAGGAAATATTTTATCTCCATCTGGGTCTGTGTCCCCTTCCTGGAGTGGCCTCAGCTCTGCAGCACGTGCTGAGCTGTGTGGGGGCTCACACCTAACAGTGCTACGTGTGGTGGCTTCTCACAGGCACACTTACTGCTTAGGAAAGCTTGGTTGACTTGAAATATTTTATCTTTGGGGGTGACAAGTTCTAATGTTATCAGAGTACTTCTATTTGCTGTTCCTTTCAACCTGCAACAAGGTGTTTCATTTTTCTGGTGAGGCATTACACACAGGATGAACTTGCTTGTTTAGGTTTCCTGAGAACAGAAATTTGTCTTTCTACCCTCTAATAGCAGTGACAATTGCAGGCTGTTAAACTTCCGTAAGTTTTCAGAACTGAGTGTTTGGAGAAGTAAAAATTCTGCCTGCACCCATCCCTTGCTGTCCCACCCGTGTGAAGAGAAGTGTGCTTAGGTTTGCTGTAGTATTTACACCATGTTTAATCCTTTAGCTGAAGTATGGTTTTCTTGCATGCTAATAGAGATGACATTTTTCCTCTCTTGCGCTCTTTTGTGAAGATTAAATAAAAATATTGGTTCATTAATTCTAAAAAAATATATATATCAATAAGGGTATATAAGTTAAACCTTTCTATGGCCAGCTAATATTTCTACCTAAAGTAGACAATTCCTTCCCCCTTCTGGAATCAAAATCCTTTTGACCACTTAAATACACTCTTATTCTCGGGAAGTGGTCTGGACAGTAGTTTCTAAGCCATTCTAATCTGTGGAGAAACTCTAATTCCTTTCATGAGACTGCCAAATACCACAAGAAAGGGCTGGATTTTCCTCCAAGTTCTTCAGTGCCAGATGGATCAAATGATTCAATTTTCCAGGCAAATAAATCAGAAATATTGTAACTTCCTTTCAGATTTTGGGTCTCTCTTTTGCTGGAGATGTGGCATATATTTTTTTTTAATTCTGTATCTTCAAAGAGAATCTGCAAGGTTGTTACCTGACCAGTAATTTTTCCCATAAAAATATTACAAAGTATTCAAAGTTATAGTGGTTCGGTTTCAAGGAAGCTGATGACTCTGCTTTCATGGACTTTGAAGACAACTAAATATTTGTTCTTGTTCTCTTGTTGTAAGAGAGTTTCTTAATGGCATGTTTTTAGTCAATCTGCAAAATCCTTCCTTTATCATGGCTTTGATTTGTTTGCTGGTTAAGTACCCAATTTTTGTGACTGTAACAGTTTGCCACTTACTGTTCATTCTGGCACCTTTCCAGAGTAGTACAAGGATCCTTTATCATGTTTTTGCTCCACTCTTTTCCTCCTATGATTCTGTGCTTTAACAATATTTTAGATCTTGTCCACACTTGGTATTTCAGACAAGTTGTAACCAGCTCCCCAGCCTTGGAATGATGTTTGGAGTGTCAGTGAACACAAAAGCAGGGATTAGTGTTTGCATTTTTTCAGAAAAATGTTCTGCCTGCTCTTCTGGGGACAGCTAGTACTGTCTGTGAAAGCTGCCCTATTTATTCCACCATGATCATTGTTTTCAGTTCCTCCATACTGAGGAGAGCTGGAAGGAATGATGAAGAATGGGGACTTGGCAACTGAGAAATCTGGGAGAAAGAATGGGATCTAGTCTAAGACATCTGGAGGGGTCTGAGTATGATTTCTGAGCAATAAAACTGGGATGAGGGCTGGGAGACTGTAGTTAGGTCAGGGCTGGGCTGGTGTGGCAGAAGAGGATGCTGAAGAGAGACCACTGGAAGTAGGACTCGGGAAGAGACAGTATCAGGCCTGGAGAGCCAAGCAGAAAGAGGATTCCTACAAACTCCCAAGAAAATTCAGTCACTTTGTGGGAGACAATGTTACCTGTAGGATATCTGACTGATTTGTTACAAAGTTAAAAAAAAGTTTTAGTGAATGAAGAAAGGAATTGCAGGTAGGAGAAAAATACTTCATTGCCCAGGCTGTTACCTCCTACCAGGGAAGTTGATTCCGTTTCTTCCAATGAATTGTGCTCCAGGGTACTGCAAGACAATTAAGTCCTGTAATCTCCTTATATAATGAAATTTTGTTTTTGCAAGTGCCCATCTTCTGAAGAGTGGGCTGAATGTTTATGAGGTGCATCTGAAATCAGTTTTCATCTTCATAACATCCAAGTGCCCTGTGATGCAATGAATTTTAGAAAAATATTCTTGATGTGTATGGAACTTTTTACCAAAACTAGAAGGTTGCTTGTAAGTTAAGTGCATATTCTGAATTTAAGTATTCTACTTATTCTACTACATAGGAATGCTTCAGATATTTAATGGATTTATTTTTAAGGTGATGTTCTTACATCAGTCAATACTCTAATGATGCATATTTATAGAAAACTTCATTCTGTTCTATTTGCAAAAAGCTTAAAGGTTAGGACACACTTGTCTATGCAGATTAAAGTGCTGGGCATGGAAACAGTGGATGTCTGTGCTAAATTATGGAATTTAATGTAAACCTAATTCACACATCCAAACTCAGCTGTCTGATCCTGTTAGGCCAGAATCATTAAGAGCCAGAGGTGTTGCACGTCTATGGGGTTGACTTTTCTAGAACAAAAAATACAGTGTTCAACAGAGATCCTACAGCATTGTCAGAGTATTGTCACAGAGGCAAAGCTTCAGCAACGTGATTAATTCAGAATCTTAACTAATGATGGTGTGGTACATTAAACATAAGGGCTCTGTGTATGTCTGTGGGTTTTATTGTGTTACTACTCATTCTGGCATCTGTAAACTGCACAGTTGAATGTCTGCAGAGGAGACCTTTCTGAGGAACAGCAGGAGTTTTGGGGATCAGATACCACACAGCAAATGCTTCTTCTGACTCTTGTACAATTTTTACTGAAGGAATGTTTTATTTGGAAAAACACATCCTGTAAAGCAATCTTCGTTGTAAAAAGATGGGTTTTTAAGCAATATTTATATTGTTTGCACAGACTTGTTGAATAAAAGCTAGATAACTCTTTTGGAAAGGAGAAAACAGTTTATTAAAAAAAAAATTCAGATTCATCACATTTTTTAAATTTACTATGGCTTTTTTCCTAGGCCTCAAAGAAACTGCTGAAGAAATGGTCAAAAACAGGTTGGAGGGAAAGGATAACCTGACTCCATGGCAAAAATATCTAGAGAAGAAGAAAGAAAAAAGAATTCTTAAGAAAAAGAGAAAGGTAATGTTTATATTGGCCATTTGAGGAGGAATTGTTATTTGTTTTCTTATTTGTTGTTAATGTTTGTTTCAGATAAACAAAATAAATTATCCAGCTGCCAGTGCTATTTTAAGGTTAGAATATACAGTGGTCACTCATGTGGAAGTACTGGGAGTACTTCAACAAACCTACAGAGGAAAAGGATATTCAGCATACTGCTGACCATACATGTGCTTACACAAAACATCTTTTATCTACTTGTGCTCCTGTAAAGATAAATTAGTCATAATAATAATTGGCTTTAATTTGCATTTTTAATGCATTAGAAGCGGTCTTTTTGCTACTGTGTGTATATCAATTCAAAGTTGTTATGACAATGATAATTGTAGTTGTTATGACAATGGTAATTTGGAAATTTTGGGGCTAAAATAATACAGACTTGTTTCTCACACTTGTAATAGGAAAGAATTAATAGCTGCAAAGAACATTCAAATTTTAAATTACAAAAGAAAAAATAACCACGTGGCATGCAGAATCTAGGTTCTCTAAAGTCTTAAATTACTCCCAGTGTAACTCACATTGCTGAATTACACTTCTAAGAGTAAACTCTACACCTTGAGTTACTCTGTGCATGTCAGTAAATTTTAACTGGTGCGTGATGAGTAACTTCTTCCAGTTGATAAGAGCTCAAAATGGAGCAAGCAGCACTGTTCAGTAGCAGAGCAACTTTTTGTAGCTTAACAACCTTGTCCAGTTTGATAAATTAAGCCAAGGAGCAAGGTGTATGACACACTACTACCAGTAAGAAAATATGTTATTTTAAAGCTGAACTCCAGCTTTTTGAAATCTGCAGCACAAAATGAACTTTCTTATTCAAATTTGTCCCAAGGCATAGCTTTTGTGGAGCATAAAGTAAGGACATAATAGTGCTGATCCTGTAATTTTGTTGGAATGGTTGTCTGATGCATCACAGTTTGGGGATATGCCTAATAAAATGTATGAAAGAGGGTTGAAATTGTCAATTTGTCTTTACTATCAGTTTCTACTGTGCTCTGGTTTTTTGATGTTCCATGTACAGTATTTCTGTTTTCATCTTCATAGCTACCAACAGAACATCTCATTCCAGCGAAACTTAAATAGTTGATTGATTGAAATACTGTGTTCAAATAATCAAATGTTGATTAAAATAATCAACATTTGTGCTTTGTTACAGGCTGCTGCTGAGAGAGAAGAGAGTGAAGATGAACTTCCACCTGATGTGGATCTCAATGACCCTTATTTTGCTGAAGAATTTGAGAAAACAGGTCAGTCAAGACAGGCAACTTCTAGAGTAATGAATTCTAAATTATGAATTCTAAAATAGAATGTTCAGAATCAAATGAAGTAGGTGTTATTTGCCTAAAATTGCTATTACTGTAAAATTATGTGTATTGTAACACATGGAATGGTATGGAATATTCTCTTGGCTTTCACCAGAGACCATTAGTTATGCAGTTCCTGGGGATGGCTGTTAAAAACAAACTGCTCCCCTAAGTATTCTAGAGAAAAGAACTCCATTGCTTTTGAAATCTTTTTATTTAGGAAGAGCCATGTATGGGTCCCTTTGAAGCTTGGGTCAATTACAAAAATGCCAAATGTTTTTGCATCATAAACAAAGTTGTCTTTGAGAAGAAATCACTTTTCTCTTAGTCTGATGCAGGTTTTTACTGGAGTACTCTTGGTTTCTTAGAAACCCCAATAGTGAAATGTAATATTTTAGAAAATAACTTGCTCAGTTTAGATGTTTAAGATACCTTTTTTACAAGCTTTTTATTCTGATGTTTAAATTAGTTTTTGCCATGGTAACAGCAAATTTATTTTGAGTGATTTTGCTGAGTAAAATCAATAAAGGTAAGTTTCTGATGTTCCATACTTTTGGGAGCCAGATCCTAAGGGTGGCTCATATTTCTGTATATTAAAAGAAGAAAAATGACATAAAAACAAAAGAAGGAAACAGACATAAAGAAGATAGGAACTGATTTACTCATACTGCCAGTCTGTTGTTTGGTTGGTTTTTTGAGCATAGTAGTGCAGATCCAAGTTCCATTTTAAAAGGGTAAGTTACTTTAAGTTTTATACTTGCCAGCACAGGCTTCCGTCCTGAATGTTAATGTCTACCCTAGGATAAAATAAATAACTAACCCCCCAAATCTGGATGATTTTGTACTTAATAATCTGAAATATACAACAGTAGAGTGAGTCTTGTCCAGGTTTAAAAAAAATACACCACAATCCAAAGTGTCATGCAGTGCTGTTTTCTGCCATGCTTTCTGGGTGGCTTGTGTATAGGTTGAAGTAATTAATTGTAAAGATAACCATTCCTTCCACCAAATTGTTTAATTGTTCTTTAATACCAAGATTACCTAGGTACTCTCATGTGATGTGTGATGTTCTCTGTGAAATCTCTGAAACAAATGTTTTCTTCTGAATTCTGTGAGAAGTTGTGTCCTCAAGGGGCTCGGCAGAGAATGAGCTTATCTGCACATTTTTAAACCTTGTCCATAACATGGAGAATAGACTTTAATGTTTGTGGAGTCTTTGAGGATAGTTAAATACACATAAAAGTTAAGAAAGTGAAGCTTTTGTCTTCAAGATTACTGATAATTACTGAGATACAGGAGAAAACCAGGACGTGGTTAGCCCTGGAGAAGTTCTAAAGGGACAACACAGTGGCTGGCTGTGAGCCAGTTTATATTTTAATGGTAATTACACAGCACAGCTTTGGCATTCACCAAGTTTACCCAGAACAGCCTCTGTCTCATAGCTGGGGTTGCTTTTAAGCACAACTTATCCAGTGAGGGAGAATGGGTTACAGTCATCTTTGAACTTGGCTGTAATTCTGCCAACTTTGTATTTAGGGTACAGGCAACTTAAATGACCATCATTTTTCACAAGCCTTCCACAATTCCCCTGGAAGATTGAAATTTCACCCTTAAATTGACTGTCAGATTATTTTAGATTATGCTGGAAAAGCATATGACAGGGTTTATTTGCAGATTTATGTGGACGAGTGCAGAAACTGAGGATGCAGTAGTGCTGGATTCATTTGTTGGCCGTAACATGCATGGGTCCTGTGTAGCTCAGTTTCTGTCAAGCTGAGGCAATTGAAAGGAAGCAAGAGTGTAGGGAGGTGCTAGACCAAGGGCCTAAAAACTCTGAGTGCTGTGCAGGGAAAACTGGAATTTATGGGTAGTCCACCTGAAGCATGTGTTTCTCAGGTATGTCTGTGTTCCTGATAAGCAGGAAATGATTCTTACACTGTGGGTGCTTCACCTTGGGAGAGGCAAGGTAGAAGAAATTCTTTGTGTCTGCTGTGCCCAAAAGCTGTCTGTCTGGGGTTCGTGGTAGTACTTGCTTTGCACAGTTTTCAAGTAACTTTTTAATAGTACCACAGATCAGATGCTGCAGATACATGAGCCTTGATGATCCATTCTAGAAGCTTGACTCTAGTTTCATATTGTCAAGAGAAAAAAAAAATTGTCACTTTCATTTTACACTGATGCCCATGCTGTTTTAAAAAGCCTTGTAAGACTTGGGTTTGGCTTGGCCAGTTTCACTGCTACTGCATCAGCTTCTGTGGGACCTTAGAAAAGTGAGACAAAATTACTCTTTTAGCTTAAACTGTTGAAAAATTAATGGCTAAATAGTGTAATTGCTTATTAACATGAGAGCAAAGTCCTGCTTTTGGGGATCACTGAACAGTTTCAGAACATATTAGACTATTAAACATAGTTTCTCTTGAACCTTTGAGGAATTCTCCACACATTATTGTAACTCCTATTAGTTCCAAACCATTAGATGCCTTCTCATGATATAATTTATGATGTATGCAGATACTGATGGCTCTTTAAAGCTGGAAGGGAGCAGTATGAGTGCAAGGACCTAAGAGCTTAACGAGAAAATCAGAGTATAGTTGTGGAACTTGTACTTGAAAGATAAAGTAGATGAAAAGATTGATTTACCATGTGTCTTTGCAAGGCTTTTGAGACTGACTCAAATTTCTGAATAAGGCAGAGGTCTTGTGAGAGGAGTTTTTGATTTGGGGTCAGTTTCTGTGTCTGAAGTCCCAAAGGTATGATTAGCTTTTACTGTCAGCTGGAAAGTTGTTGATGTGCAAAGTTAATTTTGAAACAAAATTCTTGAGCTGAGAAAGAGTCGAATGGCAGCTTGAGTGGGAATTACAGCAGAAACTGGACACTTCTTACACTGGCTGGTGGCAGCTACCAGTTAGTTCTAGGTCACACTGAAGTATCTTCTGCTGTAGGTGGGACAAATCTGACTGAAAGTTGGCAGTGGGGATGAAGTGCTAGGAAAAATCCAAGGGATAGCAATAAGTGTGCAACAAGTGTGTATGGTGGGGCTAGCAGAATGTATGTGGGAAGAGGGACTGTAGCAGAAGTATGTTAATAATACACAAAAATGATGCATTTGTGAATTTTCAAGCAGAACCATTTTCAGTATGATAAAAATTTTTGAGTCCCAAGGGTGATTTTAGGTCCCTGGTTGCCTAAAAAGCTGGGTTTTACTAGCTGCATAGTGTCAAAGTAAGAAATAAAGGGTTTACTAATTTATTTATTTTCATGGAGAAGAGCTCAGTTTGATACCAACTCCTTGCTCAGCCCCATCTGCAGCCACAGAATACTCTGAAGGCATAAGGATCACTTCTGTGATTCCCCATAGAATGAAAGAGGAGGGAAGGTGACTTGAATGACTTACCTTTGGGAAATGTGTAGAAAGAAAAGAAATTTATTGATCTAACTTCTCATATAATTGTCTCCAGTTTTATCTCTGTGCACCTTTTCTGTAGTTTAGCCACTTCTGAAAGACAGAAAGATTCCATAGTTGGTGAAGGCCTACAGAAGTCATTTACTTCTCCCTTCTACACATTAACTTAAAATATGTAGTTTAGGTAACAATATCATATCTGAATCTACTTTTCCTGCACATTTTCTGGAACTACTAAATCAATAGTTTAGTTTTTCAGCTGATGATGTGCATCGGGATAGTTTATTTTTTTGTGGTGGTGGTTTGTTTCTTCTGGAAATCCATTTCCAGTTTGGAATCCATGTGGAAATAGTCAAGGGAATAGTCAAGGCAGAAAAAAAACCTTTCTCAAGAAATACGTCCTCTTCCACAGTATCCTTAGTGATATAACTTGACATGTGTCTGGCATGTCTGTATTTCTAGTCAGAGTACAAACCTGTCCTAACAAAATGAAGCCAAATATCTTCCTTAAGAGTACTCCCAGTGGACTGCAGTAAATTGCCTGGGTATGTCATTCCAAGCTCAAAGGTCAGAGTGTGTGGTTCAGGTCAGGAAACCTTCTGCTTTTCCTGCTTTTTCTTGATCAAGATCTACAGACATTCCAAAGAGAATAATTTGATTTTGTAGGATTTATAAACAGGTCTGTTTTCATTAGAAGTGAGGTTTGACTAATGTCTTCTGCTGTTACTGTTCATTATGTCTGTCATTATCAGCACTGTGTATCTGAATGCTAAGGGAGTAGGGGATCTTCCTCAGAACAACATTGAGTCTGAGCAGAGTCAATCATATTTTAATTTCCACTAGAAAATGCTCTGGGAGTGGTGTGATGTCATGGGTTTGCCTGCACTATTGTGATACTTCTCTCTACTGCTCTATGAAAAATACAGTAAAACCATGGGTTTGACTTATTTATGCCATTTGAATGTGGCTGCCTCCTTAAACTGAACAACTATTCAGTGCTTTTTTACTGCTTTAAGTCTTCTTGGTTTTTCTTAACTTTGCAGCCTTTTTCCACATCTGACATTCAAATACTGAGTGTAAGAAAATGAGATGTACTTAGAAGTTCTAGCTATAGGTAAATTATGCTCTCATGCATAAGCTTGGATAAATCTGTTCATGCCATGTTCATGCACTTAGGTTTAAAGAAGAAGCCAGAATCAGTAGAAAGTACCTCAGAAGATGAAGACGAAGTTGAAAAACAGAAGGTAAAGTGATGTAAAATGTTGCATTGCACGAATTCTGCAAGTATTTGGTATGTGTTTGTGAGTGGAACTGCAGAATTTCATAGGACGGCAGTAGAATAAAACTATACAATTTTAATATTGAGAGCTTTTGGAACAAAAACTACCAAGAAGAAGTTTGTGTGTTGGGCAGTGCCAAATTTTTATTTTTTTTAACATCAGTATTGTATGAAACATTTATGAGTTCTAACCTTGTCCTGTGTATTTTTGTCCTTGAAGATTATTTGCTATTTTGTGTTTTCTTTTCATCCTTTCTCAGAACAAGTTAACTAAAGGAATTACGTAACTCCAGATGTGTTAGTTTTTATTTTGCTATATGAATATCAGTATTAAATTGTATCCATTAGTTATTTCTAAGCTGAGGTGTACAGTTTTTAGCTGAGATTATTACTGTGTTTGAAAATTGAATGTGCATATTTGCATTCATTTTGTATCTAATAAGAAGGAAATAATTTGTATTAATACTACACCTCAAAATGTTAAAAGAATGTTTTTTATGGATGAAATAATACTGCCCTGATGACCCCATTTCAACTTATTTAAATAAATGTAGGTTTTATTAATGAGATGCTGAATTTTTTCATAGAAAAGTTTCACTGTATACATGGACTTTCTTATTTTGTAACAGGCTGAAATGGCCCTACTGATGATGGATGATGAGGATGACACCAGAAAACATTTTAATTATAAAAAGATTGTAGAACAACAGAATTTGAGCAAAAAGAAAAAGAAACTTCTTATGAAAAGGAAAGAATTATTAGAAGATGACTTCCAGGTAATTGTGTAGTTCTTGACTTTGTGACTGGAGCAGTTCCAGGGATCTCTTGAGCTGTGACTTCTGAAGCAGTTCATGTTTTGTTGGGCTTAAAAGCTTTGCTGTCATGGGAAAAGTTTACCTAAAATAAATGCTTCTTTACTCCCTTCAGGTTAATGTTGCTGATACAAGATTCCAAGCCATGTTTACTTCTCCCCTGTTTAATTTGGATCCTTCAGATCCAAATTTCAAAAAGACAAAAGCAGTAGAAAAGATCCTGGAAGAGAAAGCTCGCCGAAGAGAAGAAAAGGAGCAAGATCTTAAGGAGGCAAACAAGGGCCTGGAGAACAAGATGGCAAAGAAAGGAGAGGTTGCCAAGAAAGCCATAGATCCTGCCCTGTCAATGCTAATAAAGTCTGTCAAAAATAAAACCGAAGAGTTTCAGGCACGGAAAAAGCAGAAATTAAAATAACTGAACTTTGATTTTACTCAGCCTTTACTTTAGTCCAAGCCTTGCTCACTGGAGACATCTGTTCAAGTTACTGTGGCCTGCTCTAACTCCTGTCCACCTGAAATGTCCTGAAAATTCATTTAACTATGTTGGTGAAATGTTCAGAGTAATAATCACTCTTTTCTTTTGCCACAACAAATACTGTTTTGCACATATGTAAGGAAATTATGGTCTTGGGATGGTTTGTTTTGTATCATGTTATCTCTTAAAAATCATAGAAGCGCTGAAGATGGCTAAAAACATCATAATTATGGGTTTATCTATAAATAATAAAAACCATTCTGCAGAGGCTTGAAACTAAGTGGTTTTAAAGTTTTTAATCCCACAGAAGTCTGTAAAACATACCTGTCCTGATAAAGAAGGTAACAATATAACTAGAAATGGAAGAAATTTTGTATACAAGTTTTTTGTCGATTTTTAAAAGATTGCATAAATGCTTTATTTGTTTCTCTTTTAAATACTTGAAGGTCATAGAACTAATTCATGGAAATATTGCCATTTAGAAGTGTTTCATTAACATACTTTGGAAATAAATATTTTAAATTGGCCCAAAAGAATTTTGGGTACTAGCTGTGCTTTTTCCTTTCACGCCTAAATGAAATTACATCAAAATAAACTTTTTGCTATTGTTATTACATTTCCATTAATATGATACTTAGTCTTCCAGTGTTGCAAGTGTTAAAAAAAGGGGCAGGGGGGAATGAAAAAAATTCAAGGCAGATCTAGATGACACAATTTTAGAAAACGTTGTTTGACCATGTTAGTGTTGGTGACAAAGGTGCAGGGAGAATACAGTATGCAGAAAATGATCACTCTTCCCTGGAGTGTGGCCATTGATTAAGGTTTGGTGTGAGTTGGGGTGTTGGGATTTTTTTAAAGGTTTGCTGTATCAGCTATAATGGAAATACAACATGGCATTACAAGAAAGACTGAAAACTTTAGAAACAAGGAGCTGAAAGGTAATTTTCCATTTTAAAGACATTTTTAGTTTCTAAAATGTTCTACTAATTAACCAAAGACTTCTATGAAATCAGAGGTTAAAACTATTAATAATCAAAGCCAGTGTTTTTATTAAGTAAATTTATCTCAGTATGTAAAGGAGATAAGAGAGCTGGATTAGCAGATGGGAGGCTGTAGAGTGACCAAAACAGCCAAATGTATTAAGGAACATAATACACAAATACA
Source organism: Pyrgilauda ruficollis (assembly GCF_017590135.1). Lineage (NCBI taxonomy): Eukaryota > Metazoa > Chordata > Aves > Passeriformes > Passeridae > Pyrgilauda > Pyrgilauda ruficollis. The sequence goes on along the minus strand of NW_024524489.1, from coordinate 6,188,505 downwards.
GGTGGAAATAGATTTTACAAGAGTGCTTTGCAATGATGTGCCTATGGAACACTTGCAGACTGAGAGTGTTTTAAATGTCATTACTCTTCATAAACATTTGAATATCTTCAGAGTTACTATGTTTTATTACTGGGTCCATAGAGAGTCTCCCATAATTTTGTTTAGTAATTTATATGGAAAATAGATTTGTTGGGAAATGAAAGGCAACAACAAACTGCACTGTCTCTTGAATCCTCTAACCCTGCTGAGTTCTACCAAACACTTCTGTGTTATTAGTGCCTTTCAGCTTGGTGCTTTTATAGCTGGAAATCAACGTGGAATCAGTGGATCTTGCTCCCGAAGATTGCCCAGACATGCTGAGTGACTCACTTCTGTACTCCTGAAATGTCTCTGTCCTTGACATAAACTTTGCTGGATGAGTCATTTGAAAAATCTAATTTTATATAAAAATATAAATTTTATAATTTTTTTAAATTATAAAATTTAGAAGTTACAAATTGCGATGATTTCTTATTGAAATTAGATGGTATAAATTATGTTGTGTTGTCACATGGACATATGCTGGCTACTTTGTCCTGTTAGGAAGCCTTGCCTCTACTTGGATGTCATAGCAAGACAAAATGCATGGAAAGGTGAAGGCAGACTTCATAGTGATTTTGATTATTGGTTGAAATAATTATTTTGTTGTACAGTAATGTGTATTGAGTACCCTGTAAATGCTTAATGTATGATCATTTTATGTAATCACGTTACTTTGTTCTTGGTTTTGTTCTCAAGTTACTGTGTGCTGAGGGGGCATCTTAGCTGGGAAGAACTGGAGAACTTCAGGACCTGTCCTAGCATGCACCTTAGAAGAGAATTTTTTTGATTGTTGATAAAATGATTAGCTCTAAAACCTCTTTTTACCCTTAAAAACAAGGTTTAATTGCTAATTAATAATTCAAATCACATCATCTAATCTCCATGACTCCAGATCCATGTGAGCAAAATCTGACATGCTTTCTGTGTCTGCAGCAGAAGCATATATTGAAAATCTGGTAAGAATCTAGAATTCCTGTAATCCATGTGCCTGGGTGTAAACAAAACAGATGATGGTTTTGACCATTTAATTTTTTTAAACATGAAAGTAGAATCTAGAAGTTTCAACCTCTCAACTTTAAGATATGATTTTACTTTTCACTTTCACTAGATGTCATGTAACCAGCAAAAGTGAAGGCAGTGAAGTAAAATAACACATTAAAAACCAGCACTGTTAAAAGTGAGACAAATAATTTTTCCAGCAACTTATGGAGGTCTGTTATAAAGTAATTTGTCTCCAAGTTGGCAACAAGCAGAGCTCATGCTGAATGTAAGCCAGGCCTTTAAAGCTCTAATATTACAAGGGGAAATGACAAGAGGGTTTGATTTATTGATAAACTGAGGAAGATCAGACAACAAGAGATGAAGAGCCATGTATGTTTTCAATCATTCCTCCAATCTAAAAATTAAATGTATTATTTCCAATTAATACCAAGTTGGTTTTTTGTCCTTTTCATATATTGATAGTATCCAAAAATAACAGTAAGTTTTGCTATCACATACTTTTTTAGCAAATAAAGCAAACAACCAAAATAAAGTGGGTTTTCTAAAGAAGATCTTAGAAACTTATGTTATATATGATCTATATTTAAAAGAACTAGAGCAATTAGTTTGCTTTGCATTTGTCTTAAATCATGTTAAATGCCTTAGTCAGGTTTTGTAGCTGTGATAAAAAAAAACAACACTGGTACTTCTGATGGCACAGTAATTTTCATTCATTCCTGGAATACTTTAAAAACTGTAACTGAATATAAAAATGGACCTTTTAATGTAGAGGACTATGTTGCTGCATTCCTGTAAGAAGCAAGACAAAGTGGCAGAAAGGTCTGTTCTGAAGTTTTCTGTCCTTAACATCCAGCATTATAAATGGGAATATTTTTGTCTGGGCTCTGGACCCAGTCTAGATGAACGTCACCTAAGGTCATTACTACTTTCTATCCCTCTCATCACTAACATATGAGTAATCCCTGCTCAGGACTGTTCCAGCTCTGTCTTTCAGCAGTGCAACACGGCTGAGATTTGAACAGCATTGCTTGTAGCCACCAGTGAGCCCCACTGGCAAGCCCTGCTCCTTGCCCATCCTCATATACACCCCATTACAAATTCATGGGCAAATGCTCCTGGACTGTGTCCTATGAGCTCCTTGGCACTGCACAAATCCCTTGGCTTTGCATTGAAATCCTGCCCAGTGCACTTAGACCTTCCTCCTTTTGTATTTCTGGGACAAGGAAGCAGGGAAAGGACAACTGGGGCAGATGGGTGATATAATGATCTCCTCAAGCCAGATCTTTATAAGCTCTTGGAGATCTATATCACACCTGAGATAGCTCAGCCACCTCAGATGGCATAAAATCAGCAGGATGGCTTCTGTGGCAGTGCTGGAAACAGAAAAGTTTTAATAAAAGGCAAAATAGCAAAGCTCTTTACAGAAAAAAACCAAGCCAGGGCAAGAGGCTCTTGCTCCTGATAAAACACCTCACAAAAGAGATTATTTCCTTTGTTGTCTTCTTTTTCTAGTAAATTGTTTAGGTGGGACTTTTTGGCTTCTGTCCAGTTGGCTATCCTTAAGTTTGAGGTGAAGTCCCCAAGGTTCAGGTATTTCTTGCCTGGAACATGTTTTGTGAAACCTCACTGAAGTCTAAGGACTTCAATAGGCAATTTTACCCAGAATAAATTAAAGGAGCAGATAAGCTTTTTATCATATTAGGAAGTAAAAGCAGTAGAGTGTGTTTCAAAAGACAAAGCGCAAGAAGAAATCTAAAATATTCAATAAGAAATCGGAAAAACCCCCCAACCTCCAGGCTTTAAAACACAGCTGGAATCTTTGTAAAAGGAATAAAGAAAACCTTTCACTCCAAACCTGGATGCTGAGGAACGATTTACAGAATGAGATCACCTTTTTATTGGAGTAGCAACACAAATCTACATAAGAGTAAGGACCAGAAAACAGGAAAAAAACCCCAAGAAATATTTGGCCAGTTTGAAAACTGTCACCAACAGCAGAGGGCAAGTTAAGTAAAGGCATCAAAAAACAAGTGAAAACAGACATTTGGATTTGAAATGCAGTTCTGGAAAATGGTATAGGACCAAACATTGACACAAGCTTTAGCTTCCCCCCTAAAGAATGAAGGGCTCTGATATTGTCTATCTATCAGTATGACAGCCCTACCTTTGTAATTTCATTCATTGCCAACTTCAAGGAGATTTGACAGCCAGGTCGACTCAAAATATGTGTAGCTGAGAGTCAGGAGAAGGAGTGAGACAGAAATTGCCTTTCTTGGCCACAGATGTAACAGCTGGACACAGAAAGGGAAAATGGGAGGCAGAGGGTGCATAGACCTTACACAGGACAGAGAGGTGAACGCTAAAGGTCAAATCAAAGCTGCCTTGGTGGTGGCCAATGCTGTGCATTGAAGAAGGGCTGCAGCCAGAAGGCAAGTGCATTGCAACACTTCCACAACACTGTGAAAAGAAGAGATCAAGATAAAGAATTTTTGTAAAGTTCAATAAAGGATGAAATAAGAGACAAAAGTCCAGCTCTGGGGTGCTCCTGGCAGACAGCCAAAGAACACAAGGGTACATCCTGACAGTGTTATCTTCATATGGTTACATTGCTGAGGTACATGCATATTCATGTGTTTCATACATTATTTAAACATTCTTGAGACCTTTCTGATGTTTTAGGAGCTCCTTTGTTTGGCTTCTTCACACTCTGGCTTATCTGCATGATATCCTGGGTGTCAGGTCAATATATTTTATTTCTTCTTGTGTCTCCATCCTGCTGTCTCACATCCTCTGGTAAGGATTTAGTATGTCCTCCTTAAATTTAACATGGTGTTCTCCGATTGTGGTGCTCTGGTTTGTGTCATGGTTATCTCATCACTTGGAGGATTCAGTCAATGGAAAGGGGAACACCATGATCACCTTACACCATTTGTTTGGTTACATAGAGGTATTTTAACACCTAGTGTTCAGCTAAGGCCTATAATATAGTATATTCACCCCACTAGTATCTCTATAAACTATGCAGTACGTACTTAAAGATTTTGTTATACTGACAAACAGCTAAATAAAAATTATATCGGAATACTTTTGATCAGTGCAAAAACGAATATATATCATGTGAAAGCCAATATCATGTTAAAGTCCTCTTTTTTTAAACAACATCCTCCTTTTCTCTCAAATCAGTCTGCCTACCTCGAATGTAGCTATTGCCATCTGAGAAGAAAAAAGCACTTTGAGGAATCTCCTTGGTTCGGTTCAGTGCTGTCAAGAATAACAAAGGCTTGAAATAAAACCAAAAAAAAAAAAAAAGGCAACAAAGCAACTCGCAACTTGGATTTGGACCTCAGGTTAAAATCTGTGAAAGAAAGCCAAAGATTTCCTGAGGGTTTGTGGAGTGCATGTTATTTCCTTGTAGTTTTGTCCAACAGAATAGGAAGCACCTGGTAATGTGGAAGACAAAAGCTGCTCTCCAAAAGCCACATAGTTTTGTGTGCCAAAAACTTGCGTTGAAAAAGACTTGCATTTGTTCCTGACATATTTTGCATTGTTAAAAAAATGTAAGGCTGGTCTTTGAAAAAAGAAGTCAATGATACAAAAGTGGAAGCACATTTTTATTGGGAAAAAAGCCATAGAAAGGTTTTCTGTGACTGTTAGGCATGCCAGGAAGGAGCCTTCTGAATTCCTGGGGGAGATCCTGTGTAAGGCAATTAGGATGTGGTGGAGATGGAATAAAGTCTGGGGGTGAAAAAGTTAGTTTCCAGATGTCCCTATCCACAGCAGGGGGGTTTGGATTAGATGTTCTTTAAAAGCTCCATCCAGAGCAAACCATTCCATGGTTCTACGATTCTTTGTGTGGTTCTCACCAGTGCAGTGAATGTTCCTGCTAATATTTAATACACAGTATAACCTGTGTTCAGGTTAAAACATGAAAGCAAATACACTTCTCTTGATGACGGCAAGAAGCGTAAGCAAAATGGATTCCGGCTAGTGAATGAGATTGGTGTTACTAGGAAGTCCTATGGTAAGTGCTGCAGAAATAGAATTTGTCAAAATTCCCTTTAAAAACTCAAGTCTGGCAGGCAAACTCCCACCGGTGGCCGGCTGGGGATGAAACCCGCGGCCCACGGGGCAGCTCCATGAGGCAGCCCATGCGCAGGCTCTCCGTGTGACATCACAAGCTGCTTGGGTGACATCACAGACCAGAATGAAATTGGTGTTATTAGCAAGTCCTATGGTAAGTGCTGCAGAAATAGAATTTGTCAAAATTCCCTTTAAAATCTTAAGTCTGGCGGGCGAGCTCCCACCAGCTGGGAATGAAGCCCACTGCCCACAGAGCAGCTCAGGGCCCTGACGGCAGCGCCATGAGGCGGCCCACGCTCAGGCTCTCCGGGTGATGTCACAGGCCGCTGCAGGTGACGTCACGGGCCAGAATGAAATTGGTGTTATTAGGAAGTCCTATGGTAAGTGCTGCAAAAATACAGTTTGTCAAAATGGCGAGCTCCCGCTGGCTGCCATTTGAGGACAAAGCCCGCAGCCCACGGGGCAGCTCAGGGCCCTGACGGCAGCGCCATGAGGCGGCCCCGCGCAGGCTCTGCGTGACGTTACGGGCTGCTGTGGGTGACGTCACGGGCCAGAATGAAACTGGTGTTATTAGGAAGTCCTATAGAAAGTGCTGCAGAAATAGAATTTGTCAAAATTCCCTTTACAATCTTAAGTCCGGTGGGCGAGCCCCTGCTGCTGCGTCCCCCGGGATGGAGGGAGCTGCGAGCGGCTGAGCGGCTCCTGCTGCCTCCGTGTGAGCCTGGCGTGTGTTTGTGTTTGTTCCGGCGCCTGCTCAGCATTCAGAGTTACTTTTGCAGTGCAGTCAGGGCTTTGGGCAGCTTCCAGGTTGAAGGAGACCAGGTTGGTCAGAGCTCCATCCAGTCTGGGCTTGAACACTTCCAGGGATGGGGCATCCGCAACTTTGTTGGGCAACCTGTGCCAGGGCCTCACCACCTTCACAGCTTGGAACTTCCTCTTAATATCGAATCTGAACCAACTCTCTCTCAGTCTGAAGCCGTTCCCCCTTGTCCTGTCACTCCATGCTCTAGCGAATAGTCCTTCACCATCTTTCTTGTAGGCACCCTTCAGGTACTGAAGGCCACAGTTAGGTCACCCCTGAGCCTGCTCTTCTCTGGGCTGAACAACCCCAAATCTCTCAGTCTTTCCTTAAGGAAAGCCGCTCCATTCCTCTGATTGTCTTGGTGGCTTCTGGCCTCACTCCAACAGCTCTGTGTCCATCCTGTGCTGGCCACCCCAGATCTGGACACAGCCCGCAGGTGCGCTCACACCAGAGTGGGGCAGAGGAGCAGAATCCCCTCTGTCCCCTGCTGCCCACAGGGCTTTGCATGCAGCCTGGAACAGGGCTGCTTTCTGGGCTGCCAGAGCACATTGCCACGTCATGTCCAGCCTCTCATACACCAGCACCCTCAAGTCCTTACATAATTTTTGTTCATGTTCTTCAGGAGTCACGTTACTGTGTATTCCTCCACTACTGTTTCATTAGCTATACAGATGTAGAACAGCAAACTCTATGACCTCCTTGACCCAAGGAGGGTCAAGATCAGGACTGATGAACATATGACAGCCAGGAAGGAGAACTGATAAATACTAGAAGTTTGAAAGTGAAAGGATGGGTCCAGTGTGATCTTACAAAGTGGAAGCAGCAGTTTTCTAAATTAAATGTAAATGGACATTAATAATATTTTGAGATGGAAGTGGTTTGATCAAATTAACCTGATGAGGAGGAAATGTTATGAAGTTATTGAGATAAGCCAACCATATGTAAAAATAAATATATTCTGAGACACAAATATATTCAAAGTCCTAATTAGGATTGTCAGTCTGAAGGTACGCTCGTAATTAGTGTTTAAGTGGCATCTCTATCTTAATTTTCAAATGCAAGGGCAGAGTGAGACAAAGCAGCTGCTCACTCAGACCCTCTGGCCCGGCCTTGCTTTGACATTCCCAGCCTCTGGCTGCCAGGCAACAGCAGTTTATTTGGAAAGACACCTTTTATTAGTAGTGAATGAGTTAATTGCCAGAGAGGTACCATAGAAATTTTATTTTCAAAAATTGTAGTTTGGCGGAAGCAGGTGATTTTCTGACAGCTTGTTTGCAGAGAATGAATGATGCTGTCCACTGTTGCAGGAACCAGTGTAATAGCTACACACTGAGCATACTCCTAGGAAAACAAAACTGAGTTAAAATCTACTTCATCTAGAGGGGTCAGGATAATCTTTTGTGTAATATATATCCTTTCACTTCTCATGTTGAGCAAGAGATTAAGTGAATTCTGCAAACAGAACAACGTTGTTTTGATGTAATAAAAGCTTTAGAGTTTCAATTTTAAAAGGCTGAGCTTTGCAAATGAGAATTTGAGGTGTCAGCTAAAATAAAATTACAATATAAGTAAATCTATAAGGACATCTGGGCTCATTTCATGGTTCTACAAAGAGGAGGAGCAATGAGCTGGAAGTGTGGAGGCACTTTGGGAACAGTGGATCATGTGGACTGGGATAATGAAGTGTCTCACACTACACAGCTGCTTCCCAGGAATGATAATAGTGACCATCAGAGAAGGTATCATGGAAATGGGATTCATATACAGCTGTCCCTGATGCTGGGAAGGCAGCTTCAGTAAACAATGTGTTTTCTACATCACCTCTACAACAAAGTGGACAGAAATTAAGAAAAACTTATTATCTCTAGCAGAACACAATAGCTAAATGCTCATTGAAGCAGAAGGATGAAAAATATCTGCCTGTTGCGAGAATTTCCTAGCAAGTCTACTATGAAATATATGTATTTTTAATCAATATGGTTAGTTTTGAGCAGCTGTCAGAAGTCAGATGTGTAGATATATATGCATCCTACATATCGATATGTATATATTGTATATTGTATTATATAGTGCATACTGTGTTATGTATATGTGTAGTGATATAATACATATGTACATTGCTTATTAATATATGTATATTGCATATTGCATGATATATATCAACACTGTATGTTGATATATAAATGTATTGCATATTGGATGATAGATATGTATATTGATAGACTGTATCTGCATATTGATAGAAATATGTGTATTGATATGATATTTATATATTTATATAATACATATATTCCATATTGTATATTTATATACAATATATTTATATATATTTATATATATTATTTATATACAATATATTTGTATATATGATATATATTACATATATATGATATACATGTATATTGCATATAGAGGTACATTACATATTCTATGATATGTATATTGATTATATACCGATACGATATATACACATATTGATATGAGATATATGTATATTACCCTGGGGCTCACGGTAACAACACCGGGGGTTGCTATCCACCCCCTTGACACACAGATGCCGCCTGTGGGGCCGTGCTGCTTTGCCCGGAGGCCGTGCCTGGCGCCGATCGTGAGCGGACCGGAGCGGAGCGGAGCGGGGAGCGCCGTCCCGGGCCAGGCCCCGCCATGCCCGCCCCGCACGCCATTGGCCCAGCGGAACGCCAATCAACACTGCTGCCACTTCCGGCCGCGGGGCGCGGCCCGGCCAATGGGCGCGGCCCGGGGGCGGGACGCCTCCCGCTCACCGAGGCAACGGGCGGGCGAGCGGGCGGTCCCGGATGGCGGCGGTGCAGGGTGAGTGCGGCGCCTCCGCGGGGCTGCCCCGACCCGCCGCTACGTCACCGGCCGCGGGCCCGCGTGACGTCACGGGCTGGGCGGCGGGAGGGGCGCGCGCCGGGATGGGGATGGAGGCGCGGGAGCGGATCCCGGCCCGGCCCGGCCCGCCGTGCTCTCCCGGCCGTTCCACGGCGTCCCCCGAGCGGGAGGGGCTGCCTCGCCCCGGCCCTCGCGCGTGCTTGTGTTCCGGAGTCAGGGTTACCTGTGCGGCGCGGTCAGGGCATCCGCTCTTCTGGTCAGATCGTTTGGGTTGCTGTTCTGTTGTGTGCTCTTCCACCGTTCCTGCCGCTGTGCAGATGGGGAGCAGGAAATGGGTAGCAAGGAGGAATGATGGCAAGAGTGGTGGAAGTATGACAGCCCGGGAGGGAGAACTGAGAAATGCTGGAAGAGGCTTGGAAGGGAAAGGTTGGGTCCAGTGGGAGCTTAACAAGTGGAAGCAGCAGGTTTGTGAATGAAATGTAAGAGGACTTGAAGAGCAGTTTGAGATGGGAGGTGTTTGAGAAAATTGAATTGGTGTGGAGGAAGAGTTACAAACAGAAGCAGACGAGAGAGAGAGAGAGAGAGAGATTGCCTGTATCTTCTCTTTAGTAATAAACACATCCTTAGACCCAGCTCCATGCAAAGGCCTTGTTAGGATTTTCAGCCCGCTGTTACACTGTTAGTAAGCCTTCAAGTGACATCTCCATCTTAATTTTCAAAAGTTATTTTATCATCGTTATTGCTTTCCCTACTGCCATGCTATTTCTTCCATTCCTGGGAGAGTTTAAATTCCTTACTTGCTCCTCTGTCTCTTTGCTGAAGTCTCTGCTGTGCCCTTGTTGCAGGAGTGACTTTCTGTAGAGTGTAGCAAGATGCAAGAAAGAGGACCAATGGTTGCTGGAGCCATCTTTACTATTATTGGTAAAAAGCAAGTAAATATAGTGATGAATACTTTAATCTTAGCTCTGAAATTTTTTCAAGTGACCATTACAATTGGATATAATCCATAAACACTTTCTCTCTGTAGGACCTATGTATTGTAGTGGCCTTTCATTTTGTATCAGGACATATATAATTGTAACAATAAGTTCATATTTAATTTTGAAAACTTAATGTATAAGTGTATGAAGATTACTAGGTATGTTTAGTATTTAGGAAGAAATTATGGTGAATAAATAAATTCCTCCAGAGCTGAGCTGATTCTTCTTAGCAAAAGAATAGTTATGGCAACTAGCTGGTTTATTCTGTGGCAGAACAGAACTTGCTAAACATCATTTACATACTTTGGGCCATTTAAATGGAGTGGTATTTAATTGCTGGAGGAAGCCATATAGCATTTGAAGAGTCAGTGGTTTAAGTCTTATGCATTAAAGATCTCATTTTTCCACTTCTGTTCACCTTCCAGTGTTCTTGGGTTACAAAGTCCTTTTTGAGATGGTAGGGGTGATAGATGTTATACTATAGAATAGTGTTATACTATGGAATATAGAGCTGGAGAGTCAGAGAATGGTTTGGATTGGAAGGGACCTTAAAATTCATCTAGTTCTTAATATGTAAGTTATCTTAATATATTACGGAGGTTTTTTCCATTTCTGCATTAGCACTACATGCTTTTCACTTAAGTAATTCGGTGTGTGGAATGTCTCTGTTTTACCTTCTTAGCTAGACAAATGGTTTTGTGTCAGGATTAATATGTAGTAAGCTGTGGATAAAAGCAGCAGTAAATACAGTTTGTTTGGCAACTCCTGATAAATTCATCATTCTGTATTGTTATTTTTTTGTTTCATGTACTAGACAATACTGACAATATTTCCATTAGCTTTCTATAAACATTAATTTCCTTAGCATCTTAAGGGTAACCATCAAAACCAATAGAGTTACTAAATTATTTGAGCTTGACTTAAGCAGGTTGAGGTTCACTAGTAATCATGGTAGCTCTACTCACCCAGACAAACATTATTTGACTGTTTTAGGCTTACTTGGTTTTGTTTTAGAAATAATTTGTCATTTGAAAAAAGTTAATTTTTTCTTTTCCTGCTGAAAGTTAGTGGGGAATTATTAGGAGATGGGATGAAACAGTATAGAAGAACAGGAATTCATTATAGGATCTTAAACAGATATTCCTTGCATAGAAAGGAAAAGGTGTGGTGTTTTAAAGGGTTAGTCATGTGCTAATTAGATGTGATGGGTGGAGAAATTAGTTGTATTGTTGGAAAACAGGACCCCATGGAAAGCAAAACTTGTATTAACCGTTCCTTCCAGTGTCTGGCAAGATCATTAGTTCAAGTTATGTTGGAGTGAAAAGGCTGCTTTCAGCTTGCAGCATGAACTTTGATTATTTTAGGTCTCATTAATGCTGTTGTCTAGGGATGATGAAGAACTTGGAAGCCTTGCTTCGGAGAGGAGTGTTCCCCTTGGTTCAAACTTCTCTCCCAAAAGTTCTTTTGGAGGTTATTTGTGTGAAATTCATCTCTTGAAGTCAGTGTCTAACATACATATCTGATCTGGTTTTAGGATGATTTCTCTCCAGAGTTTATTTTTGAATGGAAGTGTGCTCCTTCCCAATAGAAGATGGTGATCCTAATGTATGACCATGGAGAAGGGGATAAGTTCAGTAGAAGTGTTACCTTCCAAATCATCTCAGGTTACAGCTGTAAAAGTGGTGGTCAAAGAGCCCGAAACAAAGCAAACCCAAAGAGGGAAACGAGTGGGATTTGTGCTTGTCCATGCAGGTAAGATGTGGAAGCAGAACAGCTGGAATGGAAATAATGCATGTTTTGATATCAAACTAGATGCCAACAAAAATTTTATACTGGCTTTGGACTACTAGTCTGCTAATAAAGTGATATTAACTCTGTGTTCAAGTCTCAGAATGAGGAGTTTGATTGGAAGTTGCACTGGAAACTCTTAATCAAAATGTAATCATTTGGGTTTTCTGGATGGTATTTTTCTTCTCCTTGACAAAGAAAACCCCTAAATGTAAATGATTATAAAATGTCATATTCTGTACTTGTCTGCTAAGCATGGCAAACCTACAAAACGAAGGAGATATTTCACTCTGTTCTTTACCTACAGAAGGGTCAAATACAGTCCTTCCACTGGTGGTGGTTTCTTGTCTAGCTTGTCCATGAGGACAGTCCAGCTAAGACCTTCTGAAATGTGCTTGGGCTGTTTGTTACAGAACTCTTTTTACCTTTCTGACATTTTTTTCTTCCAAGTCAATTTTTCTGATCTTGTTCATGTTTAAGTGAGTTACTGTTTATTCTTTCCACATGTAATGAAGGGCTCTTCTACTCAGATCTGATACAGAAATTATGTGTTATGTGTGTCTTGCTCATAAATTCTTCATGCATAGGTTCTTTGTTAAATACTATGAATCATGAAGTTAACGATGCTTATATCTGGGTGTATATTTCTTTTGAGCATCTGTGTGAGTTCATGAGGTGAAACAGAGGAAAGTGGCCTGGTCATGCCTAAAATATTTGAAAAGCCATCATGTTACTTGCTTTATAAAATCATTAAGGTGAAAAAACCAGCCCCAAACCTTAAACAATTTATTCTGGGTTGTTATTTGATGACCCTGGTATTCTATTTTAAGGGCAAATGAAATTGCTCAATAGTGTCCTTTGCTGGGTCACTTTGGTGTTAGTATTAAAGCTTATTTTATTAGATTTTCTCAAACTAATATTTCTAAAGGTGAGCAGAGGGAAGTTGAGATACATATAAGCACGTTTTTAGGTGCAAAACCTGGTAAAACAGATGTAGATTTTCAATATGTGCTCCACTCTTGTTTTTCTGATGCTGCATTTAGTTGAATGGTGGCATTGATAAACTTTTCAGGTATGGAAGTAGGGGCAGTGGCTTCAAAATAGGGCAGAATGGTTCAGTACAGCAGGATAGATACAAAAATTGAGAATAAGAAAAAGGTGAAAAATCTGTATGATCTTCATTTGAAGGAACTCCTTGTTCTAAGTCAGGAGTAACAAGCTCTGAAAACATAGCATAAACATGAGAAAATGAGCAGAATTGTGGAAAAGAGAAAATCAGAGTTTGACTTAAATCTGAAGGTTTGCCCAATAACGGACAGTAAAGAAAAAAGCTATGCTAGAAATCCTCCAAGAATTAGTGAAACTGGAATCTCTTGGAAGGTTTTTATAGGAAGAGATTGATGCTGATATTTATACCTGCATGCTTCTAGATATATGATCTGTATCCTGTATTTTACTGAGTGTGTTTGATTCTGTGTTGGAATGCATAAAGTTGTCAATCACTGACAGAAAAAGGAAATGCCAGCGTAATCCTGAATAAGGAACACTGTATCTGCCTGTGTCTTAAATCTCTGTGTGATCTACAGGCTGCAGTCTGCCAGGTACTCTAATACATTTTCCTTTTGTTTCATTGCAGGTGCAGGTTATCATTCTGAATCCAAAGCTAAAGAGTACAAGCATGTGTGCAAAAGAGCCTGCCAGAAGGTACGTGTCACCAGCTCCACAGTCCTGTACTGGGTACACAAGAAATATTTGGACTTAGCTGCTTGGGCTAGATGTGTTTATAGAAGGAAATGAGGGAAAACAGAGCAGAAACATTTAAGATGATACAGAGACATGACAGTGCCATGGCCATAAGATGCAGCAACATTCTCATCAGTGCTGGCAAATAGCAGACACCAAATGAACAGTGGGAGAGCAAGAGAAGGTCGCAGTGGTACCTACAAGGAGTATTCCTACAGCTTCCTGCACTTCTCCAGGGTTTCTGGAGCTAAGTATGCTGTCTGCATATTGATTTCTTCCATGTTCACTCTTTGAAGTTTATTTCAACTCTAGCATGCAGGTTGCTCTGTGAGCGCAGGGGTTTCTATAATTATTTTATTCTTGATAGCTCTTACCCTCTTCATAGGAAGGGAGGTAGAAACAGGAAGAACAAAAACAAAAAAAAAATCAAAGCTGGAAACAGAGAAATGGCAAGACTTTAATTTCCATTGAAATTAATATGTTTTCATCTCTTCCAAGAACTTTGCTTTGGAACTGGCAAGTCCTGTCTTTTAAGTGTTGAACGAGTAGCTGGAAGACCTCTCTCTAAAATTTTTAATGTCTTTTGCTTTCTCCAGGGAGAAGGAGCTTGGGAGCTTGGCAGGATTTTTATAAGTCTCAGAGTTGGTCTCTGATAATTATCACTTCGTGTTACAGTTTGTTGCTCAATCCTAATACCAATCTAATTTTGTAATGAGAGGCCTCACAAATCATCCAAACTTAACACTGGCTTTTTAGCCTTGGAGAAAGTAATTTTCCAGCTAGTTATGTGAGATCTGCTGTTGAATTCAAGTCCAATTTGAGATTCTGTGTAGCTACTCTGGTGCTGAGTAGCCAACATCAATAACTTCTGTGAAGAACAAACAATTTCAGGTTTGTCTTGCAGCCAGGGTTGTTTTCTGGGGTTTCCTGAGAAAGCTTGACTGTAAGGTCTTGTTCAGTATGGTTCTAATAAATACTATTAGTCTCTACAAGTTCATTGTTGTGTGTGTATGTAATTTGAAGGTAACATTATCTTACGTGAGTTGTGTTGGCTTTTAGATGAGTTTGTAAAGTTCTCTTCAATTTTATAGTAATTGCTATATGTGGTACTAGAAATTTTTGTTGAATCTTGGAAGGAAAAGTTGAAACTTGTTGACTGAAACATTTGGTGTTTGAGGACATGAAGTATAAGAAGTTATTTTGATAGAAAATTGACTATGCAGAAATTGGCTACTAAATGCAGTGTCACAATGTCATAGTATAGTAAAATCATATCTTCAGACCTGCCCTCATATGGTTCATACTGACTTTTTCCAGTGCCTCTTGTTCTTACACCCGCTTAGATTTTAAACTAATTTGATGAAGATTTTATTTTATACAGGAATATAAAAATGTGGGGCTCAGTCACAGAATAATAGAATTTCCTAACTGTCAGCTAAAACTTGTGTTTTACAGGCAATTGAAAAGCTACAGGCTGGTGCTCTTGCAACAGATGCAGTGACTGCAGCACTTATAGAATTAGAGGTATGGCTTTCTGACTAGTAGTAAATATACCTCTTGGGTAAATCTTGCCACACCTTTCTGTAGGGGGATATTAAATGGGTAGTCTCAGTGGATTTTTGGTTTTGTGCTACACTAATTTTATCTTTTGCTTTTCCACTGTATTTTGGTGTAAATGTATTTAAGTACTTTATAAAAAGCAGACTGAATAAAAATTTTCTAGTTGGTGCAATTTGGTTGTTATTTTAGGTATGTCTTATCAGAGAGTCTTTACCCTTTAAGAATAAATGCAGTGATTAAAGACTGAACACTTTGTAAGGAACTTCATTTCTGGCTTGCTGAGCTACAGACAGGTTGTCCTGGCGCTGCTTCTTAGAGAGGGAAAATATATCCTACTGGTTCTGATTATTGTGACAAAATATGTGTAGAGGAATAGGGCAAGTAATGTTTTTATTTCAAAACAGTACTTGTTAATTAAGATAGAACATCTTGATGAGCAGCTGCTGGTGAGGTTTTTGGAAAAGTGTCTTGTTTGAGTGATGAGGTTTTTATAGCATCTGCCTTCAGTGAAATAATGTAGAAGTGAGTAAAGCTAAACATTTCTGGGTGGTAAATGAAGCAGTTTGGTCATTGTCCCAGATCCACTAATCCCTCATGACAGTAATGATGGAAACAGGTATTCTTCTTCTCCTCTAAGTAGTAATTGCTTCTTCCTCTCCAACTTTATTAGTAAAAAAAAGGAAAGCAAGGTAAGTGTTGTTCTGTAAAAATAATTTCCTGCACTTGGAATTGATGGTAGTATTCCAAGAGGATTAGCAGTGCATTTGCTTATCCAGATGTTGGGAAATTGTTCATTAATGTACTTGATGGGGATAGCGTAAGGCAGGCAGTAAGTGCATACTTCAGTATGTGTTAGACATGCTGACTGAAGCCAAGGCTTCAGTCACTCTGTGAACTTGGCAAGTGCCTTGGCTTTTAGCACTCCTGTGGGTCTCACTGAGCCGTTCAAATATGCTTTCATGTGTTATCTTACACATTAGAGTATAGCTCACAGAGAGCAGCGGGTATCTCTCTGATGGAATTATTTACAATGCACTTCCCCAAGCTCACTGAGGCTCTTCTCACTCCATGAGACTGGTTTGTGTGTCAGCTCCCTCCTCAGTGGAAAACAAAAATAAAAATCTGCTTTGGGTTGTGATTTTTATCGTGTTCCTGAGCTACAGAGAAGAAGATATTTTGAGAAGCTTAACTGAAGAGTTGTAGATCTCTTTACAGCTTTGTCTGGGGTAAATAGTTTATATGTTTTTGTTATCCCCAAGAGACTTTTCATTTTCTTTAGTAGATGTAAATACTCCAAAAATAGCTTCTGTAGAACAAGTTATGGCTCTAAGATGAAATGAACAAGTTTTTTGCAATTACTCCAATCAGAAACCTTTTTTTCCTTACCTGTCTTGCTGCTACATCTGTGCTGATGCTGCCATCATTCCACTTTCTGGTTCAGCAATTGTCTTAGGTAGTATTTTTATGTGTTCTGTTTATGTTTCCTTTTCCTTTTTCCTATTTTTAAGATAAAATGTTATTTTGTTCAGGTTGTAATACAGTCATTAATGTAATTATTTGCTATCATTTTTTCATTAAGAGATTATATAACTCTTAATTGAAGGTTCTGTCTGTTACTGGAATAGGGAGTACTGGATTTGGGATTTGGCCTTCTTGTAGATTAAAATAGTTATGCAGTTACATTGAGGGAAAGTCAAATTTGTACCCAAACCAGAAAATGGTGTGGTTTGCAGTGGCAGTTTTTTGTATCTGGTATGAGAAACTCCCAAGTGTTAAACTGTCAGCTTCCAACATATGGAATGGTTTGTTTCTGCTCATACCTTGTTCTGATCACCACCTCCTGACATCTCTGTCATTTCTGGACCTGCATCTTCTGCTTTAGTACTGGTGGTTTCCTGTTGCTCTGTGGAAAACAAACTACACGTGGCAAGTCAACAAAGCAGTCAGAATAGTTTTTCTCATTAATTGCAAGGTTTTATGAGTAAAAATATAGGTTTGTGTTGGCAAACTGTAGCGAGCTGTCACTCCCTTTTGTTTATGCTTTAGCATAAACAATGTGTTTTAGCATTTGAAGTTGGCAAATAAGTAACAAAAATCTTGTGTGAAACTGTGTTCTTGTCTCCCCGTAACACAAATGAAGATGCAGAACAACAGAATATTGTATTAAATGATAACAGATTTCATCTGTGACTGTAAAGTGACTGTAGCTTCTTGGTATTTTGGGTTCTGTAGGACACATTGCTATGAGTTTATCTGAGATATTTAATCACTTTTACGGTTCTCTCACTTGTAATGCTGTATTCCAAACATTTGTAATCTTTACAAGGCACAAATGTATTTTCATGGAAATCTCACAAAAGATGAATTTTTTTCCTCAGTTCCGCTCAATTACAGAACTCCTGTTACAGAGGATTGCAGCTCATCCAAAAGGCATCACTTCAAAGACTTGTTGAGGCACAAGAGTTGCTCTTGATCTTTTATGAGCAAGCTGACAGTTTGCTTGTGGTATGCTGTCTGTGTTTTATTTTTCCAGGCTCTAAGTGCAGAAAGAATAGCCTTTCTTTGTTGGACTGTGCGACTCTCAAGTGAAATGGTGTTCTGTGAATACAATAATAATGGTAATAGTTAACTAGAGAAAAAGGTGGATTTCTTTTGCAAAGGAACAAGACTGACAGTATTGTTAAAACAACTGTGCTGGTCTTCATAGGCATCAGCTGTATTTGATAAGATCATCAAGGCAGGTATGTTTTGTGGTTTGAGAGCTCTGGTACTGCAGAGGAACAAGTGCACGTGTTACCTCTGTCAGCCTTTGGTAATAAAACAGTCTGGACAAGGTATTTCATAAGACTCATTATTTACTCTGTTTACTTCCACAAAGATGTTATTGCACTACTGTTAATTTTTGCACTCTTGCTATCAGCCACCATATGATGCCTGGATTTTTCTTGAAACACAATGAAATTACTAAACAGGTTTCTTTTTGTGGGGAGAGGAGACCCCATACAACCCACCTAAAATGTGCTGTTTTCAGCAAAACTACATGTTGATTTGCATTTATGTGTGGCTGTGAGAAAATTATGCAATTTCAAGCTTTTCTTTGACTATAGAGCACTTAATGATGTCTACTCATCAGGTACTGGGAACATACAGTGGTTGTAGAAAATGATGAAGATTTCAAAAAATTTCTAAGTTTAGTGTAATCCTTTACTTATTTGTGTGTAGATTACTTGTTTCTTTATCTGACTTTAGTAGAACATTCTTTATGAACATCATTTAAATTGGGAGTTAATATGATTGATGGGGAAGCAAGCGGGTGTCACATTCCAATCGGTTCCAATCTCCTTGCTACTGAAATTGCTCAGTTTATTTTTCATGTTGTTATTGTGGATCCATGCAAAGAATGTTTTGGATCTGTTATACTCAAGCAGTGTGTTTCTATGGCTGTCAGCAAAATTTTGCAGTGAAAGAATTTTTTTCTTGAGGAATTTTTTTTCTTTTTTTTTTTTTGTATTATTTTCCTAATAGTTAAGACTTTTGAATATACAGTCTTAGTTCCAAGGATTTCTTTTTCAAGGAGAAGCATCCTTGTTGTAGTAAGGCAGTCACCATAGATGATCTTCTAATGGGTAATGAGCTGGAAGTTGTTAATTCCAGTTAAAATCATTACTATGACGCTTTGCTGTAGAGTGACCAACAGTAATTTGTGACAAAAATGTTGTCTAAAAACATTTTTGCTCGTGTAATTGAAAGTGACTCATCCTCGTAGACTATTGATTGTCATGAAATTCTCACAGAAAAATAACTTCTAAAATTGCAGTACGTGGAAAGAAGTGCCTCTAGAGTTTGAATTTGTTTTAGAAGTTACAAATAAGCCGTGGCCAAAACTGTATCAAAGATGGATGGAATGTTCTTTCATGTTCATTGAAAACCGAGCATTTTAACTGTTTGCCTAGATGTGTTACAGGGCTGAGTAACATCTTCAAGCATTCCAACTTTGACCACAGCTAGAAATTTCAGGATGCCCTGTATTTGCTGCCAGAGCATTTTTAAATACATTTTGAAGTAAAGAGGATTCTGTAAATAAAAATGATGCCCTCGGAAGCTTGAGAGTTTTTGCAAGATGGGTAACTTGGGAAAACAAAACTCTTATTTCACCTCTTAAAGCTTTCTCTTACCTCTTTTGCTACATGTTTACATGGTAAGTTAGAGACACTTTGTAGAGTCATTGCCAGGAAGTCTAGTGTCTTTCACATAACTGAAGAGTTACATTTTGTTAAAATGCTTTGAATACTCATTTGTTTGGCTTTCTCTCTTCTTACTTAGTGTTCTCTAGTGGCAAGGCTTGTTGTTAATGTGCAAAGCTCAGGCTTGGTTTGTTTACTTGTCTTTTTCAGTTTCCTTAGAAACACAAAGGCTGATTGCTGCTGTGGTTTTAAAAAAAAGTATATTCCTGAAGATAGCTTTTTCTCTTTTCCTGGACACATACTTTGACTGTGTTCTTCCCCATTTTATGCTAGTCAGGTCTTGCAGTGCTGCACTTTTCTGTCTGAGGGTATGAAGAGACTTTCACTTAGGTCAGTTTGTTTCTTCCCTCTTTAAAGGCATTCATGGTTCTGTTTAAATGTTTCTGCATTCCATTCCTTATAAGTTTTGAATTTTCATTTCAAAATACACCTTAATATTCATACATTATATTCTTCCACTTGCATATCAGACTCTTGAAATCTTTTGGTGAAATTTTGCATGTTTTCAAATAGAGATTGTATTTGTGTGGTGTATTTCATGTCTTTGCCTATTCATAGAAGTAGGTGTGAATGTCTTGTTTCCATTTTTTTTATAAAGGTTTTTCCCCTACTTTGTTTCAAAGGCTTTTATCTCGCCTCAGAGAAACTCAGGTAGATATCAAAAATTCCATGGGCTCACACCCGGTTTCTCTAAAGCTGTTTTCAGATTGCCTTTCAGATGTGTGAAGTTAAACCATCTTCCTTTTAGGAATTCTAAGCCTGTTTTCTTCATTTAATGCAATCTGATTCTAAACCTAATTGAAACTCTACAGAAATTTTGAACAGATGCTTGGAATTTGGTCTTTATTTCTTTTTATTGGAGAAGTTACTCATGTTGTTACTGGTAAGATTCCTTCTGAGTCCTAATATGAGAGTTACCCCACCAAAAAGAAACCTCCAATTTGGTGTGGAGTTCTTATTTATCAAAAATTCTGTAGTATTCTAATAAATATTCTGTAGGGAGAAATAGGTGGTGTTCCCTTTGTTCTTAGACCCTCTGAGTAAATTATGTCTTGGTGCATCCTTGAGGTTGTGCCAGTGAAGGTGCTATGCCAAGAAATAAAGTGAACTTTGTATCCTGTATTTTTTTCCTGGCCTCTTTTGATTATTGCCTTTACCAGATGGTAGAGACCTTTGTGCCTTGAGTACAGAGGGATTCTGGACAGTGTTACCAGGACTTCTTTCTGGTAGGTCCTTCTTACTCCCTTTATTTGGCCATGACATCTGCTCTTAGGATAACAGCTGTCTCTGCTTTGTGGCAGCAACAAATCTGTGGAGCACAACATTTTTCCTCTTTGCTAATTCTTTTAAGTATAATGCACTGAGTGAATGTGTTTGGAACAAAACATGAGAGATTTGTTTCCAGACTCACAGGTCTTTGCACTCTGATTACCCAGGGGCAGAGGACTTGGACAGCACTAGGAGCAAGCATTGGTCATCCTAAGCATTCCTGGCTTTACTGTGTCTTCCAAGTACCTTTCACTGTTTGCTTTCAATTCCTTCCATCACTTCTCTGCTCCCTTTTTTCCTAAACTTCACTGACTTAATTTTCTTCATATTTGTAGAGCCTGGGGAGCAATGAAGCCAGTTAAGCCAGCAGCTACTCTGAATCTTCTGCCTTTTCAAGGCCATCATCTGTTTTTATACATGTTTTCCCCCACCCATCCCCTTTCTACAGGAAATTGTTTGTGCACTCTAAACTGTAAATGTTTCATTATCCATTATTCACCATATTATATCCATTATTCATATCACCTCTCATTTCTTTAAATTCATTGCAAATTAAAATGTTCAAAACCCATCCAGTTAATTTTAAATGTAAGACAGAAGTTTGAGCTGATTCCAATAATGTGTTTTCTGGTTCACCTTTTATTACTCATCAGGGAAATGAGATATCATACTTCTGCAGTACACAGGTGGTCTAGACAAACATTGTTCTTTGTCACATCAAGTTGTTACACTGTTGTAATTTAAATATAGGAAACTCTGAAAGCATGCAGCATCTCTCTGAAATTGGATTTAGCTGTTATTTCTTTGTCCTATATTCCTTGCATATAGAAGAGGGGATTGTATTGAGCTGGCAGTCAGACTGCTGAACTGTGCTACTTTGAAATTTTGTGGTTTTCAAGTCGTGGGGATGCTCTGATGAAATGGAAGGGTAAAAATGGGGTTTAGTTCTAGCATGCAGAACTTACTCTTTGACAACCTTGGGTTTGTTAAAAGCCACAGAAAGTGTTAACAAAAAAGGAGTTAGCTTTATGATGTTGTTAAAATGTTGTTCCATAGTTTCTATGAAGTAGGAATTGGTTTTTAGTCAAGAAGCTTCCAGACCACAGTCCCTGTGCTAATGGTCAAATAGGAATTTTACAAAGTGGAATTTAGTGATGCCAGTTCATAATTTCTGCATGTGGAGCTGTAGTCTTGGCCTGGAATGTTCAGAAAAAGGACAGTGCTGTTTTGCTGTAGTGTCATACTTAGAAGTTTCAAAGGTAAACTGGTCTGTGCAGTAGTTGTAAGATGTTACTTAAATGTTACTTGATGGGTTAAGGACCGAGGGAGGGGTGTACTTTGAGGGAGGAAGAGATTTTCACTTGCACTGTAAGGCTTTTGCTTGCACAGAAATGATGATCTTTAATTGTTAGGTGATTGGTTTTTATATTAGTGCATTATTACATTTGAGATATATCACACCCTGCAGAGGTGAAAGCTGTCAATTGTAGTAATTTTAAATGCTCTGTTCAACTTGCCCTTGTTTTTGTTGTGGAAGATTAAACTACTAAAGTAAGAAAATGCATTGCACCAAGATCAGTGCCATCAGATCAGTTATACAGAGGTTTTGATATAGTCTCTTATGGATGTGGCCTTATCGTGTTCTATTCTTATTTTTAGGATTCTCCTTTTACAAATGCAGGACTGGGATCTAACCTAAACCTTCTGGGTGAGATAGAATGTGATGCCAGTATAATGGATGGAAAGTCATTGAATTTTGGAGCTGTTGGAGCACTGAGTGGTATGTTAATTATGTATTATAAAGCTAACTTCTGATTTAGGTGCAGAGATCAATTTTGGGGTTGTTTTTTACTGATTTGAAGGGGGAGACATTGTAAGTTCTGCTGTATTTAAATAAATTGTGTCCTTTAAAAAAGGGGGAGGCATTCTTGCTCGCTGAAATGCTGGTTTGTGTTAATTTCTTTGTGTAACATGATGTCTTATTAGTTCACTGATAATCCTTTGACGTAGCACAATTGTGTGATACCACACAGCATTCACAGTGGGACTGAGTTTGCTGAGGTGAATTTGAGGAATGATAATTTAGTAATGAAATTCAGTTGTTAAAAAGTATAACAAGTATTTAAATTAGGATTTTTATTTGTTTTTGTGCTCAGGCAATTTATTTGCATATGGGACTTATTTAATATGAGAACTAATGTTTCTTTCTTTTTTCAAGTTTTAGCTTGCAGATTGAAACAAATATATAAAGATATAAAGTCCCAAACAGGGATTGTTGAAGTTTCATTCTAAGTATATGAACAACCTTAGCTGTTACTATTGAATAGCTTTTCTGACAAGATTTCTAGCTTTGTTCTTTATCCTATAATAGTTCTAAACTGTGGTAATAGCTTCCTCTTGTAGATATAAATCTAAAATAAATAGTAAAATTAGGTGTTTCAAGCCTTGTTTGTTAAAAAATGTATCCTTCCAGCCATGAGGAAGGAGGAAGTTGAGAGTGAGAGACAGCTAAGCCTGAATCCTGTAATTTCTATTCTGGCCAGATAGAGCCAAAAGAAAATTCCACCTAGAAAAATTAATGCTTATAAACATCTTTGACCCTTAGATACAATAGCTTTTACATGAGATTTCTGTGGTAGGAGATCACGACTCCTATTTCAATATGGTTTTTTCCTTCTTTAAAAAAAAGTGGGGGAGGTGTTGACTGGAAGGCTTTGTCACTACCAGCAGCATGTGAAGGGAAAACTGAAAATGTTACTACCTTGAAACATAAGGTGTCACTTCATTACTTGACAAACCCTTGGAAATTAAAGGGTTAAAAGGGATCTGAGTTCCACAATGAGCTCTATAGTGCTATGAGGGAAAATATTTTAATGTTTTGTTCCCATTTTTTGCTAATTTTTCTTTTTTAGGAATCAAGAATCCCGTTTCGGTTGCAAATAGATTGTTGTGTGAAGGGCAGAAGGGGAAACTCTCTGCTGGCAGAATTCCACCTTGGTAATTGCTTTGTTCTGCTTGACTTTCCTTTGGTCTTTCATCTCTACTGCATGGATGCAATATTTGAAGGTTTTATCTCACCCAGGAAGGCTGCTGCTGTTTTACATACCAGTGATAGTGTGTCTTTAAAAAGAAGATAAAAGATAAGCTTTGTTTTCTGATGTTGAAACTTTTTATGCACTCAGTGGAAGGAGGTGTTAGATATAGAAGGCAACACCATGTTGTGATAGTTTCTTTCTGTCTGATTATTTCCAGTTGTCATACTTAATTCTTATGTTTGTACTGTAGCCTTTTGAAAAATCCCCAAAAACATCAAGATTCAATGGAAATTCTACTGCCTTTGCCTCTGTCTACCTTTAACAAAAAGCAACAGTTTTTAATAAGTATAGAAAAAATATCCTATTTTACTGCCTTTGTGGCTTTGTGGAAATGTGCAGCATTTAGTAACTTCCTCTTATTTTAAAGATAAATTTAATAACATTTACAACAAAAATTAAAACAAGCAGGCCCTCATTAAATGGATATAAAACTTAAATGGAAGAGGTAAGTATAACACAGAATAACTCCAAATGTTATTGCCTCACTTTGGAAAGAATCCAAGAAATGTGTCAGAGTTGATTGCTCTTAAAACCACCTTGTTTTCATTAGCAGTTTAAATTGACAGGTAGAGAACTCGAATAATTTATTCATATTAATTGACTGCTATCATCAGTTATCATACCTGTGGCAGAATTTGCTGCCCTTTGCCAACTGGTGGTCAGTATTTGCAAAAGTATTAAACCAGCATTTATGTAGTTTAAAAGGATGTAAGTATTAGATTTACAAATTTTACTTTCCTTACTTTAGTGTTCTGTAAAATTGGCCTATAGCTGGATGGTGCCGTATTCCAGTTTAAACTGTGAGGATTTCAGTGTTTTGTCATGTGCAAAAAAAGTTCATAGATCAAAAAAAGCCACCTTGAAATCAAACCATCAACAGGCAAATTTTGCATTTTAAACACTTTTCTTTAATGGATAAAGAAGAGAGTAATTGTGGAGAGGTTTACCAAAGAATAGGAGCTTTATGTTCAATAGCTTTATGTTAGCTGCTCATTTCTTTAGCTGTCAGGAGAAAATGAGGCTTTGCTGAGGTACATTAGAATGTGAAATGAGTGTGAAATGTGGTTTTTTGGTGTCCCAGAAGTATTACTGAAGTCAGTATTACAGGAGCAAGCACTTGGGATTGTTTTACTTGTATCATCAGCATTGTAGAATTATCGTAAGGAGGAGCACTTGGATATTATGCTGTGACTTTATGACCTAGTTTATGATGCTATTATTTTAAAAATACTGAGTGGAAAAGGAACTATATCCTCCTGTCCTCAAAGACAAAACTAAATCTTTTGAGGACTGTGCAAGACTAGCAGATGCTTTTAAAGGCAGGGTAGCTCAAATCTCGAGGTGAGAGATGAGCTGTTTTTGGAGCCAAGGCATGCAGTGTATTGTGCAAATGTGCTCTTGGGTTACCTGATAAATATTTTCATTTCCTCTTTTCCCTCTTCTGGATTTTGAATGCACATCTTATTAAGGCAATTTTTTTTTATCCTGGAAACAGTCTGTACTAGTGGGATATGATGGGTTGTGCTTTGGGCTTGCTGTAATGGATGCTTCTATACATACAGGGTGTGCCAAGGTCAGAGTGATAAAGTTCATGTGCATTGAAGGTGATGGAATGGAGGATTTCATTTCTTGCCTTTCTGGCTGGGGTTGGCATGACACATTGTTTTGGGACTGAAATACATTCCTGCCAAAGCTGGGAATACTTAGGGTCAAATGACAAGAGAATAGCCATATTTTGGCATTCCTAGGAAGTGTTGGGATTCTAGTAAGTGAGTTTTATTTGTCAAGGTATATGATTTTCATCTTGGTTCTCACTGGCACGTAGTGTATTGGGGAATCTTCCAGATGCTGCTTGGCCTAAGAACCTGCCTAAAGAAACCCATGATAGAGACTGTTTCTATAGCATGATCTAAGCTAGCCTAATGTTTTCTGCCAAAAATGTTCGGCACATGACCCAACAGGAAAAATTCAGGAGCTGTGAGGTTAGTAAAAGTGTCATTAGGGAGTTTTTTTCTCTACAAAAGAACAGTGGAGATAGTTTGGATGGGCTGTTTACCCCAGTGCAGCATACATTTTCATAGTGGCAGTTCAAAACCAATTCAAAGTGGTATATTTCTGATTTTTCCATAGAAGAAATACCAGTGAGTGTGAATGAAGTTATACAGAGATGATAAGCTTTTTGGGATGGAGTGATCAAGTGTCTGAGCTGATGTATCTAATGTGCTGTAAATTGCTCTGTAGAGTGTGTCTTTCTGGATCAGTCTCTTGTCTTATTTAAAACACAGAATCCCACTATCCAAATAGAATTTAAAATTTTAGAGAAACTCTGAATGCATGGTGCAATTGTTGAAACCTCTGAGGTCCTGACATCTTTCTGTCATACTTTATTCAGCTTGGTGTTATCAGGATTTTCTCTGATGAAGGAACAGAAAATACTTAACTTGTAAATATTGCACAATCTCCTGTAAGATATTCCTGTTCCTTGTGTAACTTTTACAGAAGAAAGTGCTTTTCTAGTTGCATGGTTACAAACTGGATGAACCTTTAGAAGAACCTTTGATCACAGATTAAATGGATTAGATGTTTTGTAATAATAAGCTTGAAGATTTTCTGTTTCCTACTGTGAAACCTTGACCTAAGGGAAGAGGCTTCTTTACATCTGTCTGCTCTTAAATGTAGGATTTGGTAAGATTTGCAGGACAGCACAAATGCACCTAAATGCCTCCTTTCTTAGAACTCCTTAGTTGTACTGACATTAAGTCCATGTCCATATCCATTTCTTAGTAATAACTATGTGGGAAAGAATTGCTTCTTAGGTTTCTCCCCTTCCTTGGGATATACAGAGATTTGCAACTGCTTCACAGCTTTACACTGTTATGTGCAGGATACAAACATTATGTAACAAGTAGGGCAGTGCCTAGTCAAAGTTCCCAGAGGGAATGAAGACACACCACCTTTTATCCCTGCTCTGTGTTTCTTCAGAACAATTTCTTCTTTGTAACACTGATTTCAGAATGATTGCTACATTTTATGATAAATTTTGTTATAAAGTGTATTTGCTACTATGTGGATCACCTTGACCATGACCCAAATCTTCTGACCCTTCTGTTTAGCGTGGAGCAGCCTGTTTCCCTACAGCCTATATTAAATGGCCCTGTTTGGAGTATTCAGCACCAGCATAATCATGTTCTTGGAGAAGATTGCCTAAAAAGACCATTTCAGAGGCCTTTACTTATATTTTCTATTAATATGGCCTAGTGTGCCTGGAGCTGGAAAGCACATCTGAGCACCACCTCCTTGCTGGGAGGGTGTTTTCATCTTCTGTGGTCTGGGCCTGTAAGAACTACAGAGTACTCTGTCTGATAGATTTGCAAGAAAGATCTTTATGTCCTGTTTGTGCAGACCCAACTTTCAGAGTAGCAGAGAATAAACTCATTCATTCTTTGTTTATGTATTGGTTTTTCCTCTCCCCTTGGAAAATTGTATTTTGAATTAGCCTGAGGGCTTTTGAAACTTGGGGTAGTTTTGAGTGCTTTCTATAGTGCACTGGCTTCATTCCCTCTTCCCTCTCCCCCAAAAAATCGAGCTTGGTGGTTGTTTTGTTTATATGTGCAGACAACAAAGCATTGAGATCCTGATGCTATTTGTCTTGTAAACAGTTTATTTTAACTTTTCTGTGATTACGGTGTCCTTTAATGATCCGAACTGAACAGTTTAAAAAAGGTGGATGATCTCTGTGGTGATATGGAGGCTCAAATAGTTTTCTGCTCTGATTTAAAGGCTCTTTGGAACTAAAACTTTGTGTTCTGGGAGGGAAAGGAATTTAAGAATTAAGGACAGAAATGTGAACAAACTAAAAGTCACATCGCATGAGTTAGGAGACACTAGTGGTGCTTTTTTGCACTCTTCATAAAATACTAGTGGCATTTTCTGGTTTTAAGTATTAAAAAGGCAGCTGTGAAACTGCTTGGAAAACGCAGTATTTCTGACTGACCTGTGCTTGACTTACCATATATCAAACTCCCAATGTTGAGTTTGATGCTTTTCCCACCTAACCTTTCTCTCTGTGTAAATTATTTTGTTGATAAGGAAGTGCTTATTTGCTTCCCAAAAATGTGTTGTTTGATAAAGACCAAACCCACCTTCTTTTAGACAATGAAGAATACTACTAAATTAATTTTGGCTGCAGTTTGCATATCTTAATTATGTTAATATGTAAAGCTTTTTTGTTATGTGTCAGTGCCAGGTTGTTTCTTGAGCACTAATTTATCTAACAGTAGATGCTTGAGTTCTGCCAAAGTACCAAATAACTTATCCCACATGGTACTGCAGTGTGAACAATTCTTACCTGAAGCTGCACTAACAATGGTAAGAAATATGCATTTAACAATTCAAATTGTCATTTAGATCAACCTTTTTTGAGACTTTAGTAAAGAAAGACTGGGCATACCTCTTGGATTGGTTAAATCATATAGAAGATAGAAAATGCCACCACAAAATATTATATAATGAAAACTTGATGTTGGATGTAGCACTGTCAAGAAAACTTTTAGCAGCATTAATACCAAAACATTTGCTATATCAATAGTGTTCTCAGAAACTGAGAACTGCATGGTCCCAGGGACCACTTTGTAGCTGGAATAACTTCTTTAGACTCATCTTCTTAACTCTGGCATTTCAGTGAAACTTTTTCCAATTTGCTGAAAATTCTTAGTTTTTGCTTCTGGTGTCCATTAGGCAGTTGTTCTTAACAACTTTAGTTATTCTTAACTTCATTGTCCATTTTTGAAATAAGATTGGAAGTAGTTGTCCTTTATTGTGTTGCACAGCAGCTTTATGTAAGTGCCTTATTTCCAGCTACTACATACCCTTTTTTTTTGGCAGTAAGATTAATTTCTCCAAGGGGAAACAACATGAGGTTTGCTTTTTCTTCTGTCCCTAGAAGTTCCATGTGTGTGTATATTTTTTGCTCTTGTTTGTTGTCACAGTAGTGTGTGCTGTCTCACTATGGTAAAGTGTTCAGTACTGACTAGAAAACAGCTTCTCAGATGGCTAGAGTTTTTTTACAAGTATATTTAAAATTTAGTGGGCGAGTCTCATTTACAAATTTGATTGATAAAACTCCATGAAATAGCCTTTAATCCTTCTAAATACAGTTAGTTTTTAGCTTGTGTTGTATTTCTCAAAATACTGCTTGGTATTCCTTTGGCACTGGCTGGCTTTACTGGAAATACCATTCTCACCATTCTCATCCCATGTTTTTGGTCTTCAGGATCTTGCTAAACTGTTATAGAGAGCAAGATTTGAGACAGCTGTGTGCTGTTCTAGCTGCAGTTGAAAGCTGACGCTGATTTTGTATTGAATTTCAAATTTAATAGTACTTGGTTTTGTCCAGTAATAAATCTAATATCAGAGCTGCATAATCTTGTAATGAAACTACGTAAGGTTGCCAAATGTAATTAATAGCAGACAGTCCTGTGAAATATAGACAGCTTATGATTTAAAATTGACCAAACCACATAGAAAAAAATAATTGCAAGCAAAGGGGGATTTGTTATATGGTTTTGTTTAAACTCCCTCTTCTGTGTCTCCTAGCTTTTTAGTTGGTGAAGGAGCTTACAGATGGGCAGTTGATCACGGGATACCAGCATGTCCTCCAGGTATCATGGCTACAAGTGAGTAAACTGGTGGTGTCAGTAGGAAGAACAGGACAGAGTAACTTTAAATGGTGCCTCATCTTTTGAGGTGTACATCACTTCGTTGTTCTTAACATTCAGCTAGCTTATGGTGTTATGGTCTATAAGGGTTGTTTAAGTCTACTAATTTACTGATAAGTATCTAAATAGAAAAAATTGTCAACTATTACTTTAGCTGCATTTTAGCAACACTTAATTTAAGTGATTCTGTGATTCTAGGACTAAATTCAATGACGGACTTAATTTTAACCAAAATATAGGCTCTTTACAAGCTCAGTCCTACAAGTCTCCAGTTATGATCCATCTTGGATCCTAACAACACCAACTAGCCGTGTTGTATCAAAATTCAGCAGGTCTCAGTTTGTCTCTGAGATTGTGTAGTTACACCCATCTCTGGGTCTTTGTCCAGAACTGCTCTTGTCTAAACAGGCTGTCAAAGTAATTTGCCTTTTTTTTTTTTCAATCTAAGGTTTCACTTCACCTAATCTGAGAGAATAACCCAATCTGGAAAACAAGACTTGGGTTGTATTGTATATTAATTAACCCTAGTTTCTTAGAAAAGCTTATTGTCTTAAAACAAAAAAGATTGTGTTATGTTGGTACATTATCTGTGAACTAGGCTAAAAATGAGTGCACTTATCCATGGAAAGGAGGATGTGGTTCTCTTCCTTCTCTTCTTCAGCCCCCCTCCCTTTTGGAAAGTGCCATAACTACCAGTCTGTAGTTAGTTTTAGTTGAGAACATGCCCTGTTGAGGTTATGCAGGAAAAAAAAAATCAGAAGTTATTACCCAAAGAAGGAGAACGCAGAAGATTAGGAATGTTTATTTTACAGTAAACTGTACTACTACTTCAAATATCTAACTCATCCCTAGATCAGAGGTTGAAACCCAGGGCTCCCATTAAGTTTCTTATTGAGTCTAATTTTAAATGTAGATAAATATCTAGAAACTGCAGCTCAGAATTGTTGATACTCAGTGCTGGAATGTAACCTCCAAAACAGTGTTTTATTTGATCACATTGATTTTCACACGTATTCATGACACATTTCATTTTGGACAGAAAGTTTTGATCTCTAGCTCCACATGACTGAAACTTCTGCTCTATCTGCTGTCTAAAACAGCATTTGCAGAACAACTGTTGTGCAGTGTTGAGCAGAGCACCTTTATTTCTGTGACTCTAGAATGAGTAAAAACACTTAATGCTTTGAAGTTTTTTTGGTGGGAGGAGGGTTGCCTTTTTCTTTTTTTTTTTTTTTTTTTTTTTTAGGAAAGTTTTTTTTTTAGGAAAGTCTCCTACATGCAGGAGATACTTCACAAAGAAGGTGCCTTGACTAATTCTGTTTGCATGCACAGATTTCAACTGTTTCTAGTACCAGTGGTATCAGTGTGTTTTGATTGTGATATTAATTGCCAGATGATACATTTGCTAGCTACAATGTACCCAAGTCAGAGCAAATATGCATATTACAGTTTAAAAATAGGGATGGATGGCCGCTGCTAGTTTGGTTTGCCTAATCCATACTATGAATTTGCACTGGAGAAACATCCCAGAAGAATAATCCCAGCCAATATATTTTCACAGTCCTGCTCCAATAGACCACTACTTGCATTTTGTCTCTGCAGTGCATTCAGCATACTTCTATTTAGCAAAACAATTTGCATTCAAACAGTTAAAACAACCAGGACTGACAAGTGGATTTTGCAGTATAGTTATTAATGGTAGTATATCTGATTTTTTTTTTTCTGTGAAAAAAAAAACAATGCAAGAATAAACAAGAACCTGAAGAATCAGTTCCAGAAAATGTTACACTGATTCCCATCCCAGTCCTTAGCAAAGTAAATCTTGTATTTCATTGACCTCTGGTCAGTGGGATTGGAAAATGACCATTAACAACATGTGTGACAGCATGGGATTGTTACAAGTGAAAAGAAATCGGAAACTCTCAGGTAACATGTGAGAAGCCAAAATAAATTTATCCAATGTTACCATGGAAAGGAAAGTTAGATATGCTTAAGAAACAATCAAATAGAATGTTGTTTCCAAGCAACCACAAAGAGATCTCATCTGAACTCAGCTGTTTTGTTAAATAATGCACCAGTCTTCAAAAAAAGGGAGACTTTTTTGATTGTGCTTGCTACCATTGCTGTGGTAAAGTTTGAATGGAGAACTGGGGATAAATTAAGAAGACATCGTGTATCTTCTGAATAACTCTGTAAAAGAAAGAACTGAACTAATTGCCAAACATCAGGAAAATATGTTTAGTTACTTATTTACAAAAAACCAAACTGAAATCCTCTCCAAAAACCTCTAATCCAAATTTAGATGTGTACTTGCAGTAAATATTGGCAGGGAGAACTATGTGCATGTTTTGGCTTCTCTGTGCTGCACATGGAAAATATATTCTTGAAGTTGTCTTAGTCTGTCTCCTTTTTCTTGGACCTGAGATGAGAAGAGTAATGTTATAGCTGCTGTCAGTGAGGCTGGGGGATTGGGTGGTTGGTTTGCAGGGATGGAGCTTCCCTGTGATCAGTATCAAGGAAAGGGTCACGATCTGCTTTGTGGTCACGCTCCATAGTTCTCTCAGAACTGTCAAAGTATCTAAGCACCAGACTGGAAGCATGTTTTAAGCCACGTTACTAGTTGAATTACATCAAGGTTTTGTCAAGGCTCATGTGCTTCATCTTCTTTGGTTTGTGAAATGTGTGGGGAAATGGGATTTCTACCATTGTAGAAACCTGGTGACTTTCCAGTGTACAGAGTGGGTGGTTTTAAAAAAAAAACCCAAACACCTGAAATGTGATCTGTCTTGCCCACACTCTGCAAAGAAGCTGAATTTATTAATCCCAGCCCAAACTAGAGGCTGCCAGTACAGAGCCCATACTGGCTTATCCCAGTGCTTTGTTGCTCTGTGCTAGAGAGACTGCTTTGACAGTGTAATCCAGGTGTTAAGGTGTAATTTAGAAGTGCTGAATTACTGTACACTGGAATCTCTTAAAAATGTTAAAAGTACACTTTAAATATGCAATGTAAATTTGAGGTACATCCTCAACTGCCAGTATATGTGCCAGCACTAGTAATAACCAAAACACTTCTATCTGAAATTATCAACTCAGCCTATAATAGATGTAAATTATCTTTGACAAAGATAACACGGTGTAAGACAGCATCTTGCATTTGCTTGCAATGTTAAGTCTTCAAAGGGAAAAAGAAGGCAGGCACCTGCTCATGCAGCAAACTTGTAACTCTAACAGTGTGGAAGTGACTGTAAGCACCTCAGTGAATAATGTTATATAAGAACAAAAATAGCAGCAGTGGATCCACATAACATGTGAACTGCAGTTCAAGAGTAGCCATAAATAAGATGCTTAAGGAAGGATGTAAGAACAGAGCAAGTATTTGCTTCCCTTCCCCTATCCCTTATATTATTCCAGACTCTAAATTCCGGACTTGTTAGTGACTCCTGCATACATGGAAAGTAAACAGTGGCATTTTCTGACACAAAATTTTTGTTTCCTTTTGAACCCGTGTTAGTTTCCAGCACCTGCAAAAACCTTTACAACTATGAGTTACCTTGTTGTCATTATTTTGAGACTTGCTGAATAAAAGCTGCTACTTCATTGTCAGAATCCTACTCAGAATCCTTCTTCAGTCAAATTCTTGAATTACCTTGAATAACTTCGTGTCATCAGTAAAATCACATCTTGTTCAACAGACTGGGGGCTGCTATGGATTGGTTTGAAATTCCACTTGTAAAAGACCATTTCTTTACTTGTACTTTGTTGCTTTTCTTTAACTAACTGTGTGCATGCAAGGAAATTGCTGTTTTGTCTTATGGCTGCTTGGATTCTTTAATGAGGCAGAGTCTTTTCTGGATGACTGTGCTATTTCTAGTGACAATGTATGTCTCCCTGGCCACCAGTATTGCCTGCCTCTCCTCCAAAACCCCAAATATCACCTCACTCCTAGTTCTCACATTACTTCATTATTATTGTATTAAGAAAAACACATGCTGTATTGCTGAAACTGTGCTATGAATTTCAGGCAGTGGCTCAGGGCAGTGGCTCAGACCATGTTTTCTTTTTTTTTAAGGGGAGGATGAAAGATTTGGAGAGAAACTCAAGGGTTCTGGGGATTTGGTTAGGAAGCTTGGTTAATCTGAATACATGATGTAAATCTTCCCTGGATTTGGAGACAGTATTGTAGGGTCTCTTGCTGTTCTGAAATCTGAACAGCTGAGTGCAGCCAGGAGAATGGCTGTAAGTTACCCAGGAAAAAGGTTGGGCCAAAGTGCCCAGAAAATAATTTGAATTAAAATCTCCAGGCTCAGGAGAGGCTGCTTGATGAAAAACAAGATTTCTTGCAGGAAGTAGTAAGAAATGCTGTGTCCAGCAGCAGTTTACCCTGAGTTTGTGTTGTAAAGAACAGATCTATAGAGTAGTGCTCTGAGAGATAGGTTATTTTTTTAATATGCTTTTGCCAAGTGCCTTTTCCCCCCCATTCGTTTTGCTGTTTCTGTCAAAGCAGGGCAACATGGAAGCTATCTCTAGTAGTCTTTTAGTCCCAACACAACCCTGAGTAGTGTTAATCTGTGATGTTAAATAGCTTTGGTAAAAAGAAATTTATTTTCATCTTTGTGTTTTAATTTGTGTCATTTATTTTAGCAACTGCTCAACAGAATTCTTCACAAGATCATTTTAATTCCTGTGGGTTAACTAATTTGTTAGTATA
The DNA here is from genome assembly GCF_017590135.1 of Pyrgilauda ruficollis. Classification (NCBI taxonomy): domain Eukaryota; kingdom Metazoa; phylum Chordata; class Aves; order Passeriformes; family Passeridae; genus Pyrgilauda; species Pyrgilauda ruficollis. The sequence goes on along the minus strand of NW_024524489.1, from coordinate 6,154,583 downwards.
TTCCTTTTTAATTCTCTTCTCCAATAGTTGCATTCTCTTTTGATATGGAATAGAAAGATAAATTGCAGAAAGCTTCTGCCAGCTGACTCTAAGCACTGTCTGCCAGGGGGTGCTATATGATTGGTCAGACCTCTATCTCTACTCCAAAGATTTTGAAATATTCTTGGGGTTTTTGTAGTATTTTCAATTTGTAGTTTGATTTTAAACAAGGATTGCTGAACACTTATAGGTTGCATAATATTTAGTTGCATAATAATTTGTAATGTGTGTGATTGAAAGTTGGTGTTTGGGGTTTGTGTTCCCAGCTTGCTGTTCCAGCACTGTAACCAGGAAGGTTTGAATATTGTCCTGGAATTGATTTGTCATTTAGTGGTCCTAAAAATTTGTATTTCCTTCCTCTGTTTGAAAATATAGTTGTTCACATAGCCATTTTCCAAATTTTCAACCTTGCTGAAAATAAATAAGGGAATACATATGGCTTATAAAAGCACGGAGATTTTAAGGAAACATGGACTTCACAGTAAAAATGTTTTGCATTAACTTTGGGCAAAAAATTAACAGTGTATTCTAATAAACAGCCTGTCATCTGCAAGCCTGTTTAAGGTACATAGGGCTAGTATTGATACAAGTAGATATGTATCAATTGTACCAGTATTTAACAGATGAAAAGGTGTCTTAGTGTTGTATTTAAGTCAGTATGTACAATTCAGTAGTTTCAGGGACTCCATGTATAGGACAAGTCTGCTTTTCATATGCCTGTGCTCTCTGAATCATTTCTAATGGGCTATGAAAGGTGACTGAGAAAAACTTCTGAAGAGCTGTGTAGAATGGGGAATGCAGTTGTGTTTCATTACTTAGTCATTGTAGCATTATCTAATAGAACTGTCAAGATTTTTGATTAAATTTTTACTTGTACATAGTATAATGGAGTTAAGGGAATGACCAGAGTACAGGAGGTGAGTAAAGGATATGGAAGTTTTATGGCAAACAAACCATGTTATGGCACAGTTGAATCTCTTAATCATTAGTCAGAGACTAATGATCTCTTCCACTGATCTGCTTGCTGAAAAATACTTTCTCACCTCCTTGTTAGGTGGCGATAATGATGAAAAAAGCATGTAAAAAAGGTGTATTTTATTATCTAGCAGTAATAGTTTAGGAGATGAATCTTGGGCTAATTAATTATGTAATGGAGATCTTGTGGCCTTTTCTCAGCAGGGTATCCAGGAACATCTGAACCTTTTGAATATCTACAGCAGTCTTTGAACAAGATGAGCCTGGGAGTCTTTTCATCTGCATTTACAGATAAATATTATCAAGTGCATGTTCTGATACCACATCCACTCATGCCAGCCTCTCCTGCAGGGGAGTGCTGTTGAGCAGGATCTTCTACCTGTTCTGTGCTCAACCACTGAACCTTCTCCCAGGCAAACCCCCACACTTGTCTCAGCTCTGCTGTGACCAAGTGTTCAACCAGAGCTTCCCCTGTCTGGCGCAGTTGCACCCAAATCCAGAATCCATGTGGGCTGCTCATGTTGGTACTTTGGGGGGCTGAAGGGAGAATGTGGATGATTAGGAAGGTGTTTCCAGGTCCTTGAAGATTATTTGTTCCAGAAGAGGCACCCCATGCTGCAAGGCAGGGGTGTGTGGTGAATACTGTAAATGAGGTTGGATTTATTTATAATACTTTGGTTCTGATGTGCTACGGTTGTCACCCATTGAGTCTTTCGTCTGGATGAGGCCTGAGAAAATTACTTTTAAACAAAAACAGTAATTTTGTAGAGCTGTGGGGCTTTTTTTTCTTTTTTCCCCTTCCTCTCCCAGCTGCTCAGAGGTGGTTTTATTTATGCCAGTAGGTGCATAAATGAGGGAGCAGAAGACATGGGCTGGTTGTCCTCTGTGGCTCCCAAGACTGAATTCTTCTAAGTATGATGTGGAGTGCACATGCTGTTGCTGGGTAGGGTAGTAATTGCCAGGGATTTTATCTGAAAATACTTTTTTGAAATACATCTAAACTTTTAAGTTCTTGAGCAAAATCAAAGGACATTTTACTAAATACCTTTCCATAGATTTCAGCAACAGTACCACTGGGCTGTGATCCAAACCTTTTTCAAGCTAAAATTCCATCAGCTCCCTTACCCCTCTTCCTAGCTTTCTCCCCAGTCAGTAAGCTTTGCTTCTCTTGCTCTTCTCTTCCTCCTTGACCCCGGCAACATCAGGCTGATGTAGCTATATTGCATTTGTTTTAGGAAAACATGCCTGTCTTCATCACTGTGTTGTGACCCTTTCCTTTTCTCAAGCTTGGAATGCACTGTCTGGTTGGAGAAGGTGAGAGTGGTTTTTATACTGTCATTAAGGACAAGTGAAATTTTGTAGTGTCCTTGCACCACAAAGTTGAGGTTTTGTTTTAGATTTAATGTGAACTATGAACTCAAATTGTGTATAGGTGTTTTCTTTCTGTCTGTAGCGCTTATTCACAAAAGAAATTTTCTGTGGGTTGTTTTTCCATATTGTGTGTGTGTTGTTAACCAAGCATGTGTGAATCCTGGATTGTATTTTAGTTCATGGAATGTTTTAATTTGATGTTTTAATGTGTTCTTTGTCAAGGACCAAACTTAGATGGTGTTTTCAGAAAACTCTAGTTTCACCTTTCATATGTGTTGTTTGGAGCTTGCTTGTGTTCCTCAGTTTCTTTTGTCACTAGTAGACCAAGATGAAGCAATGAAAGTACTGTTCATTTTAATGGCATTTATAGTGGTTTTACATAGAACATCACAGAGGCGGGAATAAACTGAGGGCATGCAGCTTGTCACTTGCTTTAGTCTTTATTCCCTTATTCTGTGGAGAAAAAAAAAAAAAAACCAAATTTAAGATTCAAGTAAGAGTCAAGACTTTTTTTTTAACTGAAGTTGGACATAAAACTATCAGAGGAAAAAAATTGCCTGTTTTGAGTTTAAAAAAAACAAATTTAAGATTCAAGTGAGAGTCAAGACATTTTTTTTAACTGAAGTTGGACATAAAACTATCAGAGGAAAAAAATTGCCTGTTTTGAGTTTTAACCTGGTCCTTTATTTCATGGTTATTTGGTCACTTTGGAGGTATTAGCTGGCTTATCCTGCTAAGAGGAATTGATAATTACTGCTAGTAATTATTTTCCTTAAATAATGAAAGGCTGTTATTCATGAGTCCTTGCTAAAAGAAAATCTTCACCTTTCATCTAAAAGTTAATCCTAATAACTATTCTGAAGTTCAATGTAGTCTGAGCACAAGAATTTCCCTTCTAGGGACTGACTAGACTGATGTTCCCTCACAGGTATGAAAGAAGTATGATGTTTTGTGGTAAACTGAACAAAACTGAAGAGTATGAATTAATACCTTATTTATTTAAATCTGAGGTTGATCAAATATTGATGCAGAGTCCCAGAGGAGTTGTGAAATCTCCATTGTTGAAAATGCTCAGAATCTGACAAATCCTTTTAAATTGGATTTGGGTTTTTTTGGACGTTGGACTCCACAACCTCCCAATATCCCTTCCAACCTACATCATTAAATGCTGCTAGAAAGGTGTCTTCATCTGTCTGTCTGACATGGCCCAAGAGATATGTACTTCTTTCTCATAATGTTTTTTCTGCCCTGTTTTTCACAACTTACTGATACCACTTTGAACTAACAATGCAGATAAGAAGTTACTGTTAGCAGATCATTCAGAGTAACTCTTCAGGTTTTTTCTTGTTTGAAAAGACAAACTGTCTTAAAGTACAGGGTAACCTCTGAAAATTAATTGCTTAGCTAGGGATTGCAGTCTTAAGTGAATGAAACATTTTGTGTATTGTGGAAAAATGGCAGGATAAATATGCTACCAAGGTGTAGGTGGAATGGAGATGCTGAGAGGCCACGTAACAGCACTCTGTGCAGCTGGCAGGGCAGCTTGGAGCTAGTCCATGTGTTGTGTGCATTTGATGTGATGTTTGTGCATGTGTTTGAACATGTTAATACTGCAGAAGGTTTCAGGACACTGCTGAAATTTGGCTCTGAAGTACAAGGAACCTGTTCAGGTTTGCATGTGTGGGCTCCGGCACCTTTTGCCTCTCTAGGTCCATGTTTTTTCCACCTTGGCAGGAGGCAGTGGCAGCAGCAGGTAACAGGTTTAGGTGTATTTATCCCTGTGTAATGCCTGCTTTTGAGGAATACCAGGGCCAGCACATTCTTACTCACTCTGTATGGCTCTGCCTATAGGTATTTGCTGTGCTTGGTGAACTTGTGTCAATTTACAAGTTCTCCTGTTTCAAAACTCTCTTAAAAGCAATGTGCTGGCTTAATTTATTTTGGGGCACTTCTGTTTGCAAAGTTCATGGTCTGTGAAAGATTTTTAGTTTGTTTCTCTGCACTGCCAATTAGTACTTGACTAAAATGATTCTTTGTCTGCTCCCTCTTATCAAGTGCTCAGGTTTTACCTCTTCATCCTTATTTCAAACATAGAAATGTTTGTCTTAAGTAGCTGCATTAATCAGCTCTATATAGTAGAATGAATTCCTTTCTTGGTGATAGCTGATTAATATGGGTTTCCATTTTTAAAGAACTGGTATTCATTAGGTTTTTGGAGGTAAATACCAGCTTTCTCACTGCTTTTTGGGTTATAGACTTGAACTAACTATAACTAGCTGTGTGTACATTAAGGTGCAGTTTTATATACTTAAAATCATGACTAAAAGAGAGTTCATTAGGTGAATTTGACACCTGTGTGGAGAAGTTTCAAAGTTAAATGGTCACTCTGTGAGAATTGTAGTTGAAAGCTCTAGGTTCCATTGGCAATATTGAGTTTATTACTAGACTTGATGTAGATTCCAGTCTTCTGAATAATAGTGATGTAACTAGGTTCAGAATGTCATTTAAAATGACATTTTTTGAAGTTTGTAGAAAAACCTGTGCTTTGCAGTTTCCTTTGATTTTGTAACTTACTTGTATAAGTAAGATTCAAATTGCTCTGTTCTCCCAATAGCTTGATTTGGTGTGGTTAAACAAGTGACAAAAGACATTTTCTCCCCACCTCTTTACATTTTACAGAGGATGTTAAAACAGCCTGGGGATGATATTGAGTCAAAACTAATTTAAACTAAATATGTCAATATCTGCAATTTGTTCATGAACTGAAACTTCTAAAACAGGAACATGTCATTTTGGTCTCTTAAGCATAACAATTTTATTTTTTAGTCCACTTTAGAGAGCACTTCCTTTCTGAATGTAGGGCTTAGATGTGGAAAGTTCTTGAGACCTAGGTGGTCTTTAGACTGTGTTGGATTATGGAGCATAAACTACTGCTAGACTTGTGTGTGGCTTTAAATATATGGGTAAACATACAGATATGTGATTAAGGTAATAAAATAGTAACCTAATTTTATGGCTATCAGAATGAGCTCACATGGTATCTATTTACTTGTCAGCAGTCAAAAACAATTTTAACACAAGCCACTTATTCTGTTTTCTTCTGTGCAGTGCTGCTTCATTGCCAAAGATATTTAGACCAGCTTCCATGTGTTCATGCTGTGCTTCTACCAGATATTTTACTCATCACTGTTGCTGAACTATAGTAGAACTTTTAAGCTTAGGAAAAGATGTGAACAACTTGTACTGAAACTTGAATACTTAGTTTTTGGCTTTTTATTGGTGCTTTTTGCATCAGTAAAGAAGTGGGGGAATATGTCCTTCAAAATGTCGACTTATCAATATTTGCTTAAAATAAGTAAATTTTACTTAGTTACATGCTTTTGAACTATTTTTATAGGGTTTAGTTTAGCAGCTTTTAAGAGGAACAAGAGGAAGCTGGAGTTGGCCGAAAAGGTGGAAACAGATCTCATTCAACTAAAGAAAAGAAGACAATCAAATGAAAAGGTTAGCTCTTGTTTCAAATTCTTGTGTCGTCCTAAACTCACAGCTGATTGCTAATAAACTTCATGTCTTATATGATAAGACTGATGTAGCCTCAGAAGCCTGTTCTCTTTGTCCCTCTTATTGTTTAGATGATATAATGAAAATTTAGTGCAGTTAAAACTTTCTGCCTTGCTATTTGAAAACCAAACCATCACTTTATATCTTGTTTGTGCTAAGAAAAATATTTTGCTCATTTTGAACTGGAAATACGACAAATGTAAATACAAACAGATAATTATTTACCAAAATATTTTCTTTAGCTTGGGATCTCTGTCACTGTTTCCCACTTTTTAATGCCTCCTGAGCACACTGCTTTATGGAACTGGAATTGGTGAAATTTGAAATATCAGGTAGGTAAACATGTGCATCTGTGCATGCATCTGGCATTGACCTGGCCCATATTACCTGTGCTACAAAACTACCAGGGATTCCCTCTGTTCCCCTCATTCTTAGTTTTTAAATGTAGAGCTTTCATAACCTGTGAGAATGTAATTCACAGTATTTGTGTTTAATGTTGAGTATCAAAGTATGGGTCATTAAATTAAATGCCTGTGCTTTATTTGGGGCCTGTGGGCCTTTGGATTGGCCATTTCTCTTTGCTTTGCTGTCTGACCAGTGCACAGTTACATATATTGACAGAAATAAGGTATAAATCCCAAAGAATTGTTAGCAAAGGCAACCAGTGATAAATTAGGCAATTTACATCTGTGTTCTTAGATAAGATGTTTTCTCTAGCTGAGTAAGGGTACTAATTTTTTCGAGGAGCTAAGACTTGTGAAGAAATTAAGGATGGGGGAGCCGTGGAAGCTCGTTGTTCATTTTGGAACTTTTCCTGTTCACAGCATTTCAATTACCTCTTTGTGAACCTGGGATTGTGAAAGTGTTCCTGGGGAGAAGAGGGATCCTTGTGCAGTATTGCTGTTCATGTAATAAGGGGCAAGTCAATGCTTGAAAGATATGCCAATGCATGAGCTTACCGACCTGCAATTTGAAATTTCAAGGGCTCCAGAGTCCTGTGCAGAGCTTGTGGGAGATTCCCAAGGGCCAGTGGTGGTAGGTAAAGGAGGTGATCAGATAGAGCTCTTCTCCCTGGTGAGTAATCCAGTAACAACATGCTGGTTTTGTCAGCTGTCTGGGCACATACTGTCCGCAGAGCAGGGATGAAAACCAACCCATGCTCTCAATATGGAATTCTCATGCTATCCACAGAGTGTAGGATAATTGCAGCCTTACAGGAAGTAAGGTTTTCAAAGTTGCTTTTCCAAATGAAATAGAAATGAAAAATCAAATTCGAAAAGAAAAGTAGGATATATCTTCCCAAACTAGTAGAAAAGGGTAATTTAGCAAGGATCAGGCATGTGATTTGTTGCCCTAAAACTCACACTGTCAAAGTTGTGCTCTCATAAAATATCTTAAAATAACTGGTTTAAAACCATTTAAATACTTGAGTAATTAGAAGTTAATCTTCTTGTCAAAGTTATTTTAGTTGATAAATACTCCTGTAACTTTATCAGCTGTGCTTCTCTGGAGCTGCAGACCATTCCTTTCAGCAGGACTTCAGAGCTGTTTTATTATCTGGTTTGACTCGCCCACTTCAGCTCTGTGCTGCAGCTGAGCATGTGTGCCTCTGTCAGTGCTGCAGGCTGTGGGGAGAGCAAGGTAGAAAGGATGTTAACAAAGGTGGAGTTGAATGGGATCAGAACTAATAGGCCAGTGTGAAGAGAGAATATTGTGACCAAAACAGACTGAAATTACTTGGAAGTTTGGGCTACTGATAAATATTGACAGCTAAAAAAAAATACAGGTTTAAAAATTAGTTTTCAATAAAAATGTGATGATACCAACCTTAAAAAGAATGAGGTTGTTTAAATTTGTCAAAGTTTGTATGAAAAAACTTGGCAGTGTAACTTCCTAAAGGAGTTTTATTTCCTGATAAATGGAGTTTTTTTCTGTTTTTCTCTTTGTTCACCCAATGTACCATTTGCAGAGGGTTATGCATTTGCATACAGGAAGATTCATTAATAACTTCACCAAATTTGAAGGTGTAAAAATTTAGTATTTTTTAAGTTTCAGAGTCTTGCTGATTTACATAGCTAAGAAATAATTCACACACAAACAAAAATTAACTAAACATTCTCAGGGGGGTGTCTATGATATGTTCATTCAGCCAGATGCCATTCTCTAATTCTCCCCTCAAGCACCAGTAAATATCAGGAGTAAATATTTGTCTGCTTACTGGTAGTCTGTCTTTTACCAGAGGAAATTGTCATTGAAAATAGCTTAGCAGAGTTTGGCTAGAATGTCTTTTTTTGTTTTTTTTTTTTGCTATTACAAACTTTTACAAGTGATCTCATATTTGTAAAAAGTTGCTCTCTTCTTGGTTTGAATAAGTGACACTAAGAACCCCTAGTACACATGATTTTTGGAAGAGATTGGTGTTTGAAAGTTAGTATTTTATAGCCTAGTTATTTAACTCAATAAATAACATTATTTAGGTTGAGTTTTATTAAAACTGGCATGGTTTTTATCTAGTCCAACATAGGTACTGACATATGTGTACACCAGTTGGAATTATGTGCATGGAATCAACAGTTCCTTGTGCTTCTGTTACTGTATTAAGACTGAACATATTTAGAAAATATTTTTGTCTATGTGCAGGTAATTGTGAGGTTAGCAGTCAACTATGGCAATCCTAGTGTCTGTCTTACTTAGTCTTTGGAAAGTTTGGAAATATCCTTAAAAAAGAAGTAAATGTTCCATCTCACATTTGTGTGCAAATGGTCTTTGATAATAAAACCTTACAGTTTTCAAAAGTATGCTTCACGATCCATTAAATATGGGAAAAGAAACCTAAATAATTTTCACCCTTCTAGTTAAGTTTTGTTGTTTTGTTTTGGCTTTATCTGTGGAAATACAGCATGGAATAATTTCCTCATCTTGCACATGAAGATCAAACAAAATGTTCTTTTTTTACACACCAAACAACTGTTAAACTGGGAAGGCTGGGATTGTTCATCAAGCTTTGTGTACTTAGATAGTCAGGTAATAGCTTAGAAATGTTAGTTAATTCAGAGTGATTAACTTTGTATTTTGTCAGTCATACACAGAGATGAGTTTTAGTGGTAATTACTTACCGTGGCATTTCAAAACTATCTCAGATGGAGAGGGAAAGGGCCCTGTGTGTGGAATCTTTCAGTGGGCACTGGATAGAGCTCTCCTAATCTGCTGATTGCTTCCTTAGGGGCTTATAGTGATTAATATTTACAAATTTTTTTATGTGCAAGAGGGAAGGAGGGTTTTTAAAAATGCTTGCTAGAACTCTGCATTTGTGCAGGTGAGCATCTTCTGGTTTTGTGTACATGTTCTTAGCAAAATCTGACTATTTGGACCATGGTTTAATAAATTAATTTTCTTTCCTGCTGTAAGATGCAAATTAAGTAATGTGAGGTCTGACTTATAACACTTTCAGGTTTTTCCATGCAAAATATTAACTACATCATAGATTATATTTAGGTTGCAATACTTCATTGTTAAAACCTCCAAACTTCTTTTGCAGTGAACAAGTATCATTTAGTAGCTGAGCTCACATACAGAATTTGGTAACAGATATCATCAAGTTTCCTTTGGAACCTGCAAAATTTTAAAGTTTAAGTAGCTAAGTAAATCAATCAGTAGAAAGGTAAAGACAAGCAAGCTGGATCTTGTTTAGTCCCTATTGGACCTGTATAAAGTTTGGTCTTATTTTAGACTTTGTGAATTGTAGTATTTATCATACTTGTTTTTGTTGTCCTGACACCAGCTTGACAGGATCCTCTGCTTTTCAACACTGATGTGACTTGTAGAGATAAAATGTGTGACACTGAAAGTCTTCTCAGCAGGTGCAGTCTTGCAGTGACTCCTCAGGCACATGATGCTTTTCCCTAGGGAGATTTAGAAAGTTCCTTTGTTAAATTGTGATGAGCTCTTTATTTATTGGTCCAGAAATCAGGGTTGCCAGGACAGTTCATGCATGTAGAAGATACTGGCAATGTATTTTTCCCATTGGATGTAGAATAGAAACATCGCTGGTTTTCAGTTTGCTGAATAAAGATAAATACAGTATCACCTCTATATCAGTGAATTTTTTTTTTGATCACAAACCAGTCCTGTTTTCCCCCACCCCAAACCTATATTACTGAGAAGAAAAATACAGAATTCCTTTGCTTCAGAGATACAGATTTCCTTCAGAAAGTTGTGTGGGCCAGCTCAGCCTTCCCTTAGCAATGCTTCCGTTAGGAAAGATGTCCAGCCTCGAAGTTGCTTCATTTAAACTAACTTTGATAGGCTAGATTTTTATGTCTGTAGTTGTCTATTAATTAAATTTTTTTGTTGTGGGTATAATTTCTTTTGATAAAAGAGGGCAGGGGGTAGATAGCAGCATCTGTATCATAGTAATTCTCTACAGAGAAATCATAATCATGTTGGGAAGAGCTTTATCTGGTCTGGTCTTGGAAGCCTGAAAGGATGGAAATCTGTGCATCCCATGAGCAGCCTGCTCTGCTGCTTAAGGTCTTTTCAATCCACTGAGTGGTATTGTTTGAACTGGGTTAGTATTAGCTCAGGCTGTGTCTGGGAGTCCTGGGAGTTGGAAAATACATTTGCATAAAGGATTCCTTAATTTTCTTTCATCTTGAGACCTTGGAAGGAAGCTGGCTCTTTTCTTATCCCCTTTGCTCCCATCATCAAAACTCCTTTTGTTTCTACTTTTCCTACTCTCCCTGATCCTTTCTCTGTTTTTCAACTTTCCCTTCTTCCCAGTACCAGTTGAAATTGTGGATCTCTGGCTTCTCACCCTCTCTGTCTTTAAGCAGTTACTCTGCTTTATTGTTGGGACATCTGTCTGTTTGTTTTAATACTGAGTGTGGTCAGTGCCAGCATCTGAGTGCAGAACTTGCCAGGGAAGATCTAGGTGTAGGTGCAGAGAAGAAACTTACTGTTTCTCTGGGTGAAAGCCAAGGATGAAACACCTGCCTAGGAGTTCCAGTTGCTTGAAAAGTACTGTAGAACATGGTAGCACTGTATTATGTATTTTTCCTTTTGAGACTGACACAGAATTAATCCAAGTGTTTTCTCTTAAAATAAGTGTGGCCAGAATATCATCAACATTACAGTACTAGAAACCATGCTTGATAAGTGACATAGTATGCCCAAGGGAATTCTAATTCATGATGGGAACTTGATAATTTGAAGTTGAATAATTAGGTGTTTGGTTTTTTTCTTAATTCCTCCTTCTGAATTCTAGTCCAGAAAATTCACATTTATGTGAAAAAACTTAATAACCTTTGGCATTATTACACTGGGTAAGTTTATGTAAGAGGCTTGAGGCTTGTGCAGCAACAGTCTGGAGTACGTGATGGATGATGGATCAATTTAGTTTATTTGTTTTATTTTCTTACACTGCATGCTGTGTGTGTGGTGGAGCATGAGGTCTGAGTGCCTTGCCCTGGGTTCTGCAGAGAGGGGAATCTAGGCCAAGCCTAGGCAGAGAGGGAAAAGCTGTTCCTTCTCTAAGAGGGACTTAGTGTGGTGCATTAAGGAATGGGGGAAGAATACAAAGGAAGACCCCTGCTCCTGGTGGGAGGAAATCTACCTCAGAAGTCATGGAAGCAAGGACACTTTTCTAGTTACCCTCTAGTTACAGGAACAAAGTGTAAAATTGCTTTACTCACTAGAAATTCCTGAGCTGAGAACAAGTCTGGCAGAAAGAATCTGTCCTAGGGGAGATTTTTTTCTTGATGCTTCTATTTATTGTCTTGCTCAGAATATCAGTATTTTCCCTTTCCATGGTAAACAGCTGCTTGGTTTTTTTGGTGGTGCTTTGGTTGGTTTTTTTTTTTTTTTGGAGGGGGGGGAGGGGTGTTTGGTTTTGTTGGTGTTGTTTTGACTTTTTTTAATTTCATTTTTTTAAAATCACACATCTTCAAAGATCAGAGCCTCTGAAAATGCTTTTTCAGGCCTTTTAGGAAAGGCCTTTTGATGTGGCATCAGTTGCTGAATCATTTCTTAGTGGACAAGTGGCAACCTCTAAGAAAAAATGACTTCTGACACTTCTGTGAGTAAAAGCAGGTGATCTAAGCATTGGATTAGTTCTGAGATGTTTATTACCTTCTTGTTACTGGAGAAGTTTATTAAGGTCCTGTCTGAGGCAGAGCAGCATTTTGGGAAGATTTATGGCAGTGGGTACAAGTGCATGATAACAAATCCATTTGGTTGCTAGGCTCTCACTTGCACACTGCTAAGAAGTATGACCTGACTTTAATATACTATTTTTGCTAGAATTTTTTTCTGTTTTTGTATTCTGCAGGAGAATGACTCAGGAACCTTGGATACAGTTGGTGCAGTTGTTGTTGACCAAGAAGGAAATGTGGCTGCTGCTGTCTCCAGTGGAGGTTTAGCACTGAAGCACCCTGGAAGAGTTGGTCAGGTGATCATTGTACATTGTTTTTTTTTTTTTTTTTTTTTTTTTGTTTGGGAATGATTGTTCAGTATCACAAGCAGGTGTGGTGTCAAGCAAGAGCTGTGACAGCAAACTTCTGTTCTCCCTCCCTTCCTTCCTGTTAAATGCTGAAGGCATTTTCACTGCATTGATATGCAAGTGCTTTTAGTGTCCTCCATCATTTTTAGTGTCCTCCATCAGTGTAATAGAACAGTGATAGGGATGTTCTGTAGTTAGTTACCTTTTGATAGAGATATCAGTAAGTTAATTTCTTGGGCTTAAATATGTCCTTAAATGGTCTCTTAAATACTTAAAGTCTTAAAATAAGATTTCTCTCAATATTTAGGGAAGCTGTCTTAATTAATTTTTAAATTATCTTGTGAATGAGAACAAGTGACAAAAGTAATAAAATAACATATCAGGTATTTATGATGTGTTATATATAATTATGATTATAAATTATGTATAGTTATATTTATTATTTATATTAACAATAATAATAGATTTATGATGTATCACCTTATTGTTGCTAGGGGATTTTGAGGTGCATCAGAAATTTTGTACTCCATTGCTGTACAGCTGTATTTTGGTTGACATTTTCCATTGTCCAAAAAGCATTTCTTTTGGAATGTAGTTAAGGGGTTTTTTTGTTTGTTTTTTGAATAGCAGAGTGAAAGAGACTTTGTATGAACAGGGTTATATCTTTATTCTCATTTTCTGTTAAGTTAGGCTAGAATACTGTATCTGTGACCAACGCTTAGTTCTCAAGAACAGTAAAAGGATGTAGCAAAATGGAGTGGAATTACAATATGGTTATGATATTCTTATTCATCTTTTGTATTAATACTTGGATTTTTTTTTTGTTGGTTTGAGGTTATTTTTGTATTTTCATTTTTTTAAGGAAAGGGAATAAAGCAAAAATCTCATACACCTAAAATTTATGAACAGTGTACTTCTTTCCTTAGGCAGCTCTTTATGGTTGTGGCTGCTGGGCTGAAAATACAGGAGCTCATAACCCTTATTCCACTGCTGTGAGTACTTCAGGTATTTACTACTTTTATAAATATTTAATGAAGTTGCTATCTTCCACTGTAATTAATTTGCAAATTTAAAATACCAACATAATTTCCAGACTATATTCTAAATTTGTATAATTTATTTATGTCATTTAATTTGTATCATTTATTAGTGTAAATATTGTATTTAAATCCATGAATTGATCTCTTGTTTGTTGCTTATGTTGCCCTTTTTAGTTAATTAGCAACCATGGGAATTTTTATCCTTACAGGGTAAAAATACAGCACTGAAAGGATGTGCTGTATTTGGTAAGTATTAGGGAACCTGTCCCCCTGTGAAGAAGTGCTTGTTATCCCAGTGTTGTATTAAGTGCAGAATACCCCTGGGAATGGAAGCCTTATGTAAAGGACTGAGATAATCAGAGGGTCTTTTGGATACAAAAATGCTACATGCAGTGTTTTTTCGTCAAAAATATTTAATTACTATGTCAGATGAGCATTTAAGTGAATTTTTTCTTCATCTCTCTTTTCCTTCTGAAAGTAAAGGGAAAAGGCAAAACCAAAATACTGGAATAAGTGTATCAGGAAATATTTATTCAGCAATTGTGAAAGTGATGTAAGGATTAGGAGAGCTTCTGTTCTCTTTGGAAGGCTCGGGGTCCTCGACACTCAAAAGTATCGTGTTCATTTGATGCCTTGCAGAACACAAGTCTTAAGGTGAAGTTATGTAGGAGATGCTTTTACTTTTTTTTTCCTCCCCCTAGTTGTATGAACAGCCTCAATCAGAAAAACTACTGGTAACACTTTTTCATAAGTGCTTATGTCAGTTTCCAAAATTTATGGTATTGCCCACTGCTCAGGGGTCAGAGTTACCAGCATCCAGTACAGGGAGAAGTGAAGAAAATCTGCAGAGTTCAGATTTAGGTGATATCAGCTGTATCCCATGGGCAGTGCAGAGTTGGAGTCCTGCTACAGAAATAGTGGGGGGAGCAAGGTGACAGGTTGCAGAGTTAAAATTTGATAGAGGCTGAAGAGCATCGGGAATATCCTCAATTGCTTTTATTTCCCCTGTGTTCACGTCTGTCTAGCACTGTTGAAAATTGATGTAGATGTTCACCCTTAAGTTTGATGTCAGTAAAAGCAGATGTCCTTTCTGGTGCTTACTCAGGGGATGGTTTTACTGAACACAGGAGTGTCAGAAGACATTTTTACTCATATTGATTTTAGTTTAATAATTGCTTACTGACGGAACCAAATCTATTTAAGTATTTGGGACCATGTTTAATTAATTAGTGAGCACAAGTCCAAAATTAGAGATTGTTTGTGGAAGAGCTGAAGCAGACAACTTTATTTACTTCTTTAAAGCTGTTCTTTGCAAAGTCAGCTGGATTTGAAGTCTGTGTGAGCACTGACAATCATCCTGGTGCACTCACAGGAGATGATTAGATTTAATGATGGCCTGAAACAGTAGCCTCCTCTTCTTTTGCTGGTACCACTTTTGTGTAGTGCTAAATACTTCAATGTTATACTATTTGTAACTGTCACAAGTACACATACATGGATGTTTGTTTGGTTCAAAACTTGTAGCTTCCATGACATTACCCTGATCCCAGTCCCAGTTAATTGGAGTGGCCTGCTCCAATTGGATTGTGAAGCGCGGCCATCTGTTCATTCATGGATTTGAAATTCAGACTAGTGGTGTTTAATTAAACTCTTGTTTCTGGTTTTCCTTTAAAGTATGTGTATGTCTGTGAGAGAGAGTGAGATAGAAATGTTTACAGGAAGTGAGAACTCCTCTATAATCAATACCATTCTTTTTTCCATTTCAGAAGCTCATAATGTTTTATTTTATAATGTACTTTATGTTTAGTGCAGTTCTAAAATGTATTGATGCCTGACTCTTGTTTAAAATATGAACATCCAACGATGTGAACCATGAATTTAATTAAGGAGTAAAGGGATGGAAAATTAAGTTGCTGGAAAAGTTGAAAGAATGAAACTTATAGCTTGGCTGGATAACAACAAGAGATGGGAATGGGGGCAATAAACATCTGCAAATACTCAGGTGAAACTGCCATGGCCAAGGAAGAGAATAATGCATTAAGATGTATCATTGTTAAATATTTAGAAAATAAATGTACTGTCTAAATTCTAGAAGATGCCTTGATTTAGAAAGCTCCAAGATGAACAGTGCTTCTTAATAGAATATCACCACTGTCCCTTGATGTAACTAAACCCACACTAGACTGTATTTGTGAAAGTGATTATACTCTCCTCTTGTAGGTTTCCAAACGGGTTTTGTGTCAATATTTTTTTTAAAAATCAGCAACAAATGCAACTTGCATGTTATGTGTACATAAAAACTGTGTACATGCACATTCATTTTATGTTTAATTTTACATTCAGACATTTACACCTGTAGGTAAATGTATTTAAAAGATATACATAAGAGAAACCCACAATCAGTTGAAATTTCTGTGGTTTTCACAATATAGCATTTTGTTGTTGTAATTTCACGTGTCTATTTATTTTAATTTTTCTTTGAGTCATAAATTTGGCACAAATCTAATAGTTTCTACAGGGAATTTTTTCCATTTTGTGGGGAGAACAAAAAAAAGAATAAAATTAGACAGTGGTTGCTGTGGGCATTGAGTAATGTTTATTGTTACATGACTTCAGAGAATAGCTGACTCATCAAATCACATTTGGAATTTAAAAAAAAAATCTTGAATAAAAAGTTAAACTCTAATTCCCCTAAAGCTTTATCAAAAGTATCCTCAAAATTATTTGGTATTAGTGTGTGTAAAACCAAATAATTTTAGCTGAATAATTCTTTTGGAAATAAAAGGTTTCTCTTTTATGGTGGTTTACACTTTTAAACTTCTTTTTAGTGATCGCTGAGAATAGAAATTTAAGCCTTGAGAGTTTGTTATATCAGGCTCTATATTCAATCATGAAAAAGGATATTCTTTGGCATCACGAAAGGAAGGTCAGGTTTTGTAACCTCTTTGCACTTCATACTTAAGAAAATGTTCATGTCTTTGGGTCTTGGAAGGGATGATCAACGAGAGATTGAACAGGTTAGGGAAAACCTGTGGTGTGGGGAAAGTAGAGTTTGGAATAGTAATTGAAAGGAGGCAGAGTGCAAACCCTTGCACATTGAAATCTGCATGGAATGGACACACTGGGTTGAACCAGAGCTCCAGACAGTCTGGTGGCCTGTCTCAGACAGAGGGTGTTTGCAGTTCTCCAGGGGAAAGTACAGGACTGGGAAAAGCACCTCCACTGCCTTATCCAGGCTTCTGGCAATTTGAGATATTGGGACTTTATAAAATAGAGATATTTGTTCTAATAGGTCAGGGTGACTTCTCAAGATTTCTCATTTCTTTTTGTCCTTAGAGGACCAGATTTTTCAATTTTTCTGGGAATAGTTTTATTCTGTGACTACCTTTGTAGAAGCTTCCTTGGAAAAGGAAGTTTTAGTTTAAATGCCACAGTTAATAATACAATAGGCTTTATTATTGAATTTTTATTAATTTTTTTTTCTAAAATCCTCCAGTTGAAGCTTCAGTGTCTTTCAGTACCTGCCTCATTAAAAAATAAAAAGCAGGCTGGGGGAAGATGTCACAACACAAGTACTTAAAAGTAATTCCAAGTTCCTGTAGCTTTCTTTCCATGCTTATTTGAAGAAATCTTGGATCTTCTGTTGGCCCTGTAGCTGCTGGGAGGCTTCCTGCTTTCTCCTCTTCAGGAAGGATTTGGTATTAGCTCTTATGCCTTTTAGCAAGTTGTTTCTTAAATATTTTTGGCTATTTTTATCATGTTTTTTATGCTGAATGTGCCAAAGGTGGTGGTTCTGTACTTGTTTGGGCACGACTTCAACTTTTTGCATGATAATTTCATACCTCTAACAGTCACTTGACCATGTTGTTTGAACACAGTGTCTTTGGTGGTTTTGGGGTTTTTTTTGGTTGGTTTTTTTTTTTTGGCTTTTCAAAAGTTACTTCAAGGTTTACAAAACACAGCATATTGTAAAACTCATATTTTATGGTTATAGCTTAATAGGGCCCGGGACAACTGAAATCAAAAGATGGAGATTTTCTAAAAACACAGTGGGGGAGATGGTGAAGCTTAGGAATGACTGTGAGTTTAAGGGGCCCTAAATCCAAGCTTTATTCTGTAAGTCTCAGTCCAAACTTCAGTTTCTATGTAAACAAGTAAAGCCTTTCTGATTTTTTCCCATCAACTTTTTGAGACATTTTGACGTATAAACTCTGAATTATATTAAAATTAATATTTTGGTTGGGAAAAAATCGTTATGGGACTTTATTGGCAGCTGAAGGATAAACATTACTGGAATTCAAGTATCTCCAAAGCAGTATTAAAATTCAAGAAATTCAAAGAATGTTGCAGTTGCAGTTGTGTTGGGGGCACACCCAAGATACCTGGACAACCTGAACTGTGACATCTGGTAACAGTGCAAGGGCCATTCCATGCAGGAAGGATGGTGGAGATGGAGTGAAAGCTTGTTAAATGAGATGAGCATGACCAATGGCCTTTATTTAGTATAAATGTAATTAACAGCTAAACTGGGTTTTGGATCAACATAGTAGAAGCCAAATCTGTGGTGTTTAAAAGCTTTTCCATGCATGTGTGCACACAGACACAAACAAAACAGGCTCCCCTTTAAGCCCCCCCACCACCTCCCCACAAAAAGCGGCCAGAACACTCGTAAGGCTGCTTGGAACTCTTTAGTGGGTGTTTTTTGCTGGTATAGGAATGTAAACACAGGAAGATGGGTATTATTTGGAGGGAAAACATTTGTGAACAAAACCCAGCCACAGGAAAAGCAATAGTACATTTTTTGGCTGTACTTGAAGAAAAAATTTCCTATTTTTTCCTGAGCATAATAAGAATCAAAGACTTTGTGGATATTCTTCTCATTCAAAATAATATCAAGTGTGACACTGAATTTCCTACTCAGTTGGAATATTTGTGATGATTATGAATATTCATTCACTAACTGTGCCAAAGTAATACTGCTGGTGTAAGAGGCAGGCTGTATCTTTCCTGAGAGATGAGCTGAGAAATACTAATTCTGTTTGGATATGCAGAACCTTAACAATAAAAATAAATATAAAGTTACAGTAACAGCTAATGCAGGACACTTTGAAAATTAAACCCAAGTGGAATTTTTGAGTGGAAGTGTAGAGACTGAAAATGATGTCTTGCATTTCTTTCATCTTAACAACAGCAGGAAATAGAAAGCATACAAAGGATGAGTGTGTTTTGTGTCTAGGTACCAGCCATTGAAGCCAGCAAACCTTTAATATTGCATTTCTGAAGATAGAAGGTCTTGCATTATTTACAAAATGCAGAAATTCTGTGACACAAAGCTGCAAAATCTCCTGCTTTTACTAAAATTTATTTGAAGAGACTATTTGATACAAGAAAGGCACATAGGTTATCCTAGGGAGATTTGAAAATACAACCTAATTTATGATCCCAAAGAAGGAGTAGAAGCTTGACATATGTTGAAGTCATTCAGAAAAATTAAGGATGCTAACAAACATAAGTTGGTTTCAGGGCTGAGCCAGAGCTGTGTTTTGTTGAGGAGGTACAACAAGGGATGTCAGATTTTTGGAAAGACCAGATTTATTTACGAGGCATAGTTGAGGATTCTGTCTGGGAGAAATCTCCTGGTGATGTCATGTTCTTCTCTCCTGCGCAGAATCTTTTCTTGAATGGAATGAAAATCAGGTAGAGAAAACAGCAGTGTTTTAGGAATACATGTACAAACTGTATTTATTCTGTGTAAACTTCCTTGCCAGTTTCTTGTGTTGGTGAATTCACAAAGATCCTAGCAAATTGTTAAGGTCTCACGACAAAAAGCAGTGGCCTCTGTTCTCATAAAGGCATTTTAGAGATTAGATCACAATACTTTAAAAGTTGTGTTGGATATACATTTGTAGACATAATGCATCATTGCATGAAGGATAAATAGCACACTTTGTGTTTGAAGAATAACAGAATTGTTTAGTTTGAAAGGAACCTCTTGAGGTCTAGTCCAGCCCGCTGCTCAAGGAGGTTTCTCTTGGTTTTGAAATCGATGTCAGTAAGGGAATTAATATATTCCCTTTTCCTTGCCCTACCTTTTCCTGCTCAAATTGTGTTCACATCTGTTGTTCTTTGCAGTCCATTGGGTGTCTTATTGGTGCTTTTGCAGGCAATGTGGAATGGGTAATGTGGAATAGGATGGAATAGGAATGACACCTGTGCAGAGATGGACTGTTGAGTTATGCCCTCAGCCAGCATTTTGGTCTCCTTATGGCAACTGCTGATCTCTAGATTCCTACTTGAAAGCTTCTTTTACAAGCAAACCACAGTGATGTGATGGAATAAATACTTTTCAGGGAAGTTTTAATGCAAATAAATTGACTTGTAATGCATAATTTTAGCTTTGTGATTCCTTTTTGCTGAGGGCAGTAGTGGCTGTGTTAGGATCCTGTGAGTGAATACCTGGCCAGTGCTGTTTTGTAGAATCATGGAATATTTTTAGTTGGAAGGACCTTAATGGATGGAACACCTCTGCCCTGGGCAGGGATACCTTCTCCTCCAGACCAGGTTGCTCAAGGCTCCATCCAACCTGGCCTTGAACAGTTCCAGCAATGTGGCATCCAGAGTTTCTCTGAGCAGCTTGTGCCAGTGAATTACATTTATAATGTGATGATAAAGCTTGCTTCAAACTTGCATGTGTTGCTAGCCCTTATATAACACACGAGTGCAGCATTGTCTGTCTGGCCTGTCCTTCTGAGTCCATGCTCCCAATGCCCAGGGGAATTTCTCATGCAAATCTTGTGTCCTGTACAGATTGAGCTACACTGTGTGAGATAGGTATTATGACACAATTAATCTCTTTGTAGACACATCTATTATCTCTCAAAATCAGTCTGGTCCTGTAAGATTTGGGGAATAAGAGGTAATTTAATGCATCACAGATGAAGCAAATGGAGAAGAGTTATGTGATTGTTACTGTAAAGCAGAGGGTAGGGTGGAGGAAGGGGAGGTCTATCTCCAGACAGATCAGTATTTACCTATGAGTGAATATTTCTGTCAAGAGTTCATTCAGCCTGTGTGTCCAGATGCAGCTGGGAGGATTCAGTGCTGTAGCATGTGGTGTGTGAGCTAACTCAGCACCACCGTGAGTCTGGGAGAAGGGAAAGGAAGCCCAAGGCAGAAATGATTTGTGGGAATGGTAGCATGGAGAAGCTAATCAATAAAACACAGTACTGCAGTGTTCACAGCTGAGGGGTTTGTCCTCAGAATGATCACAGTGGTTGGTTGAATTGCCTTTGGAAGGCTTGCTGGGAAGCAGAACTGGATGGATGCAATAATCAGAGGGCTTATTGCCTCTTGAAATTTTAATTGGACTTGATGATGTAATATCTATGAGGCTTGTAGGTGCACAGGCTTGTGGAAGTTGTAGCTTCCTTTAGTTAGCAAACACATAAGCTACTTAGATACTTTCTTACCTGTAAGTTTTATATGACAGAAGTGATGTAGTTTGGAGAGGTGTAGGGTTTTTACAGAGATCAGTAGCAGCAAAGCTTCTGAGGAAGGCCTAGGAAAAAGTGTTTGCTTCTTTCTTTACAGCTTAACTGAAATTAATCTTTCAAAATGTATTAAATGTAATGAAGAATGTAAAAAGTACATTCTCTTTAAGGGACCTGCGTTTTTTCTTCATTCTAATCTCTCTTGGAGATACATCTCAAATTCTTTTTGTTCATAGTAACTCAAACAAAAAGCTTTTAAAATAATTTATCTGCCATTTACCACTGTTTAGAACTTAGAATGCCAAATGAATGAATCCTTATCTCTCAAACAGTTTTTTTTCTTATCTGTAAAATTGTAGAAAAGCTGAGTAAGTTGTTTTTTGGAGTGATTTTAGTTTATTTTTCCCATATTAGAAGTCAGAGATGTGTTTTCCTACCTTTCCTTAGAAGGTTCTTTAGATGTGAGTGTGTCTGCATGTTGAATTTCTTTTGTTATCTTTGAAACTTGCCCAAATTTACTAAAGTTTCAACCTTTTGGAAAATTTCCATTGCATTTTCTTAGTAGGTAAATCATCTAAGGGTAGTCTGTCTGCAGCAGGAATGTGCTCCATTGAGCCCTCTAGGATCAATGCTTTAGGAATTGGACAAGACTTTGTTTGCAGGTGTTTTTTCTGGCAGTAGGTCAGTAACTTAAAAATTTCCCCTGCTAGTATGAAGACAAGATACAGCAGCTGATAGGAGAAAAAAACCCCCTAAAATTATGTTACTTTAATATAACACTGTGGTGCATTCTGCTAGACTGCAGCATTTTGTCTTCTGAGAGTTATGCATTACATTTTTTTTTCCAATATGTATCTACCTGTATCAGTGTCTTGCCAACTAAATATTTATATTATACTGTATTTTGTTTTTTAAATCACTGCCGTGCAAGGTTTTACTCAGATCTTTCTAGAGATGCTGGAAATGATGAGCAGAGCTTACTGAAATACAGGTTTCACAGTATTTCCATTAGGCATAACTAGAAGTTATCCAGGAAATAGAGCAGAAATAGTAGTTCTTTAACTTGTTATCTGATACTTTAGGGCCTACTATTGAACTGAAAATAACATCAAAGCTTAACAGGACAGAAACAACAGGGCCAGGTTCAGACTCTGCTGCATAGACTAGATGATAAAAGTCAGATAACCTGTAACTTCTGTCTTCAGCTTCTGTAAAGCAGAGAGTCATACTTTGGCAGTGGAGTAAACTAGATGAATTTTTCCGTTCTTGACTGTATATGAGTAATGCAAGTTTCCATTCTGTACTCCTTTAAAACAAGTTCCAACACTTTGTGCTGAGGTACTGTGTGTTTCATAGCTAGACAGGCTCCTGCAGCCTGTCAAAACTCCACAAGCTCTCTGCTTGTGGCTCGCAGAAAGCAAACTCGATTTTCATTTCTCCTTCCATTCAACAGGAGCCTCTTTCATGTCTGAAAATTGAAAACGCGTGTTTTTCAGTGTGGGGTGTGTGTGTGTGTGTTTGTGTGTGCCCTCTGGCACACCTGTTTCTAATTTCCTGACTTGAAAGCATCTCCCATCAAAAGAAGCAGAAAAACAATTTCTCTCTGACATGCTGCTCGGAGGCCCTGGCTTTGCACAAGGCTTTCCTTTCGTTTGCCATCTTGGTTCCATTGGAGGAGCATTATAAGTTTCAGAGCACACATTGTATGGGATGTTCAGCTTATATTGTGCTGGGTTCTTTCTCCTCTTGTTGTGGTTATTTCAAGCATTAGAAATCTTCTTGAGAAGTCACTATGCTGAGGAAAAAACCCAGTGATTTAGTCCTTAGTTTCTTGCATGAAGCTCAAATGAAAGATCCAAGTCTGTAGCAACTTAAGGTTTGTATATCCTGTGAATTGAATATTAGTTGCTGTTTGGTACAGAAAGATTAACATTTAAAAATTATAGCTCAGATTTCTTACCTTTTTTCAGAATTGTATGCAGTGTAAAATAGTATCTAATATAATACCTAAAAGTTGAAGATGTTAACAATCTTAAAAAATAAACCCAAAACCATCACAACCCCTCCTTCCCCCTAGTAACATGGTTGTTATGAAAGTTGTGCATAGGCTAACTGACAAATTACTGCTGAAGGAGTAACTCAGGGGGACTACTGATACAGCCAGGACAACTAAATTATAGTAGGATAACATAAGAAAAAGAGACTATGATGAAAAAGGTTGTAGATTCCTAGACTGTTCTTGTGCAATTCATGTAGTAATCAATGAGGAGTATTTGAATTGGAGGTAAAAGTGTATTATTATCAGAAATTGCACATTTCAGTACCCACAGAAACGGGAAGTTCTTTTTCACTGTTGGTCTGCCTGGCAGTTTGAAAGAAACACTGCATTAAAACTGTATTGTGACATAATCCAAGATATGAATCCAAGTCTCTGAAAATCAGTCTTGGTGTTTCTGTATGATCTTCAAGTGATTTTGTATATGATCTTCAAGTAATTTTCAGGCAGGAATAGAAGCTTCTGATTGAATACAGGTTTTCTGGGATATTTTAGCATTTTGTTTGGGTTTGTAGTTTGTTTACAAAATCAAGGTGTTGTGGCTATTAAGCCTCATTCTTCTTTCCTTCCCTTGCCATAGGAATCTGTTGCCATCAATGCCTGGAGCCTTTAGGAATCTGTATATTCTCTCCCCTTAATTTAGTAAACTAGAAACTTGCATCAAAATATCTGTCTGTTTTTGTTTATTTTTCGTAGGATCTTCGAGTGATTTGGGTTGGGAGGGACCTTAAAGATGAGATCTTACAAGTTCCTGCCATGGGCAGGAGCACCTTCCACTCGAACTGTTAGCTCAGAGCTCCATCCAGCTTGGCCAGGAACACTTCCAGGGATGGCACATTCAGAACTTCCCTGGGCAGCCAGTTCCAGTATCTCACCAGCCTCATAGTACCCTCCAGTGCTGTAACTTCATTGTAGAAGGTCACCAAATTTGTCAGGCATGATTTATCAAAATAGTCTCTATAAACTCTTTGTTTTCTGTTTGAAGTGTTTTTGCCTTTGCCAGAAGCAATCCTAGAGGAAGGCAGTTAATTGTACTTAGCCCTGCAAACATGGACAACAGCAGTTCCAACAGTAGATTTTTTGTCAGTGGAGGAGTTACAAGTAAGCAACATGGTGTTTGCAGAACATTACTGTGTTAGGAAAATAATTTGTTTACTATATGAAAGTTATTTCAATTTGAAGCTCTAATTTAACCCAGTAAATTTTTCCAACCAGTCATCTGCATTTGAGTCACTCATGTGTGAAATCTTAGGGAGGCATTTGTCTGTCATTGCAAAATATTCATCTCTGAAATATAATGAGCTTCAGGATACTGAAGAAGTCATCATCATGACTGGGAAAGGATAATAAAATGATTTTAACTCTTGTTTACAAGAAAGTTACTAAAACAAATGTATTTGAGACTTTAATGTAGAATTGGAAAATTCTTAGTGGGAGTTCCTCTTGGTTTGGTTGTACTTGTTAGTACTATTCAGTGAAAGAAATGCCAAATGTGTTAACACTTGCAGTTAAATGTAGTATAATATGAGATAGTTAAGCACATTAATCAGATTTACATTTTCATCAACTTGTGTGCTTGATTTGGAAATGTGTTTAAGTAGCTTTCACTGGAATTGCTGTCTTGAGTCCTGTTAATACAACTTTTTTGGATGTTGGCTAATGCTGGCGGTTAGACTAAAGTGACTGGAACTATAAATTTGAACCCACAACTTTATATTGTAAGTTACAAATCAGTTTTGATTGCTCTAGTAATGTATGCAATAAATTTGTGCCTAGTCCCAGTATTATCTACAGCGTTCAAGGCTATACAGACATAGAGATCTGCTAAACCTGCAAGAAATTTGGTTCTGACTTGAGATGATAGAAAGTGCAATTCTTTTTCTTAGCCTATATCTGGTCAAAGTATGTGACAGACTGCTTAGGGTTTTTTTTTTTTTTCATTCTTCAAAAATAGATGTTCTTACATCAAAAACTACAGTAACAAATTTTTCTTTTGCAAATGGGGGAATTGTTTTCCTTAGTTATCTGTCCCTGCAGACTGCCAGCAAGTGAAGTGCTGAAAGATTTTTACATACACTGCCAGCAACAGTCTGTAAGTTTGTTGCCTTATAGGTTGACATAAATATGACAAAAAGGAATGACTTTGTCTGTGGGGATGTAGAGATGTGTGATGTGTTAGTAGAATTTCAAAGCTGCTTTCCTTATGGTTGATCCTGGATGGGGATGTGGGCTGCAGCTGTTCTTAACCCATATTAAGTTTTCTCTCTCTGAATTTTTTTTGGAGCAGACTAGATGTTATGGGAACTCTTCAATAAAGTCATTCTCTTGGGGGGAAATAACATTACACATCATGCTAAAAAATGGCCATTGTTTTATTTTTTTAATTCCAGTTTAGGAAATGCTTGAAAATTGTGAAGTAGTAACATCTGGTTTTATTACTTGATGCACTGAAGATACATAGGCTCACTCTGATTTCTGTGTCTCATTTGTTTGATTCCTCTTCTAAGTCCCCTGCTTCTTATTCATATAGTTATATTTAAAGGTGTTACATGTTATATTTTAAAGGTACTAGGAGGTTTTTTCAAGAAAAAAAAAACCAGCTTTCTCAGTTATTGCTTGAGCATATGCCTGTTTAGTTTTATTCTTTACAGCAAAACTTCATAGTGATTAAAGCTTCCTAGTTTTAAAAAAGTGATGTCCATGTTGTGATCTATGAGTGAAATGCATCTTGTGGGGTTTTTTCATGTTCTTCATCCATCACTTTGGAATAAATAGTAGGTAACTCACAGAAGCTTGTGGACAGAAGCTTCAGAGTGTGGCTATAATGAGGCAAATGTATAGACAGACCCTGCTGTAAGCAGATGCTGAGGTTGCTGTATTGCTTGAGCCTCTTGAAGATTATCTCCTAACCAGGACACTTAAACCATGAACACTTTTTCCCTTGTGCTCTCTAGGATGACTTCCCTTGGCTGTGTAATTGTTGTAGTATTTTGGCTCTTTCCATTTTCCTCTAAATTTGTAACTGGATTTTACTCAGTCTGTTTGCTATACAAAGAATTTTTTGTGTTTCTGTTGTGCCAATTGTATGTAGATTCAATGCCAAAGTGTCCCACTTCAAACAACTCATTTTAGCTGAATTGTATTAATCAGGAGACACTTTTCATTAGCAGGGACACATAACTGAAGACCAAGGTATTTTTGTGAAAATTGAACATAGCAGGATTTTGGGACATGTGTACACAATTTTTCAGCAATCTGGTCTCTGGGCTGATTCTCTGACCTCTAATGCATCCATAGTGCTCCAGAGGATGTTGTTTGGTTGGGTTGTTTTTGTTTTTTTTTGTTTTGTTTTGTTTCGTTTTTTGGATATTTTTTTGGTTGGGTTTTTTTTTTGGGGGGGGGGAGTTTGAGGGTTTTTTTTTTTTTTTAATCTTGAAAATGAGGGGGGTAATTTTTTTTCCTGTTCTGTTTAAGTCTTTGAAGAACAGTGAAAACTCACTATGCATTTAAGGGGAAGGGCATAATTGTGTGTCAAGTAGCCAAAGAGGGAGATTCTTTGAGAAGGTTCCCACATTAGGGTTTAAAATGGTGAGAAGAACTGGAAACCAGTCTGTGAGTCACTGCAGCACACAGTGCCAGACCTGCCAACGTGTTTGTGCCCTGTTGTACCCACACCAGTCAGTGCTCTAAACTCAGCATATGCACAGTGAGGAGAGACTCAGCAGGCTGCACTGGAGCCACTTTGGGTTGGGTTTAATTATTAAATTTTTCTTTATGCCACATCTAGGCTGGATTCAGCCAGTGTCTCTGTTCTGGGCTTGTTAGTGCTTCCAGTAAAGTGCGAGTTACCCGTGGAGACTGAGCTGCCTTTGTCTGAAGCCAGCCTAGGTCTGATGTCTACCAGCTCCAGCTCCCTGCCACTTGGAAGCAACTAGATTGTTTCCAGCCATAAATTTATTTCTGGAGGCTATGTAGGTGTATTTATGTAGTTCTGTACCTGTATTATAGCAGATTTTTTTAAAAATTATTCCAGTGCTTACATCATCTTGTTGTATTTAATGAGAAATATGCTAAAAATATTTACATATATAATTGTGAACACACTGTATCTCACTTCTCTCTGTATATTCTGGTGTCTAATGCAGTTTTAGGTCCTGATAAGTTACAAATCTGATCAAAATGTGACCACTTGCGTTTCGATAATTTAAGATCATTGTTACCGCAACTCTACATTAGTTGTATTTTTTTCTTTCCTAACTGGATAAAACAATTCACCTTACTCTTGGTTAAACCTCTTCTAGCTGCTTTGTCTGCTTCCCTGCCATTAAGGTTAAATGTCAACAAACAGGATGCATAGGTAGACCTTGGTGGAGAAGGTATCAGCAATGAATATTTTGTCCAACAAGCCCAGCCGGTCCAGTAAACATTCATGGTGCCATTTGCTGCAGCTGTGTGTCCCAAAGCACAGTACAGGAAGGGAAAAGGGTGTAGGAGAAAAAAGAGCAGGTGTGAAAGTGTTCCTACAGAACAAGAGTAGCAGTAACGACCTGCTTGTCTTCACCAAAAATAGGTTTCACAGGATAGGTACAGAAAGCACTGAGGCAATAAGTGATTGTTTGCAGAAGCTTTTTAGTTTCTTAAGGACAAACCTTTAAAAATTGAAAGAATTTGTATTAGGAGTCTGGTGACCAGCCACTTTGGCAAAAAAAGCACGGCTGAATTCATGTTTTCCTTTGTTGCAAAAAGACTGAATCAGATGGAATGAGTAGAAAATTCTGTCATGCAAAAGGAGTTACTGTGTCACTGGAGTTGTTCTCAGTTTCAAGAGTTACATGCAAAGGTCATTCCCAGGAGAATGATTAGTAAGAGGATTCTATCTGGATAGAGATGCTAAGTCAGAGACAGTGTTGCTGTTTCTTCTTTCTGTAATTTTTGTTTAATTTTTGTTTGCTTTCTGACTTTGTGGAGTCGAAATTGCAAGTTGTGAGAAAACCACTTACTTACTTGAATTTTTGAGTGACTTTGTGTCAACCTTTTTAAAAAATAAAAATGTGTGGCAGAAGCTTGTCATTTGCATCACTATGAAGAAACTGTCATTGTTTTGCATCATCACAGCCAAATTTATGTGATGCTATAAATTAATTACAGGGTTTCTTCAAAGTGATATCTGTATTTTGACTATTCCCAACCTTAATATTTCTTTAGGTTGTGGAGAGCACCTTGTCCGGACCATACTGGCCAGAGAATGTTCGTGTGCTTTGCAAACAGAGGATGCCCACCAAGCTCTCCTAGAGACTATGCAAAACAAGTTTATTGGTAAGTACATGGCCCAAATTGCCTAAATGCAGGTTAGCTGAAAATTCAAGTAACTCTATTAAAGATGCTTATTCTTGTGATTTCTGTTGAAGCCTTGTGTTGCAGTTGGCTTCAGATTTAGTCTTGTGTTACATCTGAAAAATGTTAAACTACAGAAGAATATATTAGGATATTTAAAGGAAAACCCTTGGAAATACCTCAATTGTTATGTGAGTCATAGAATACCCGGAGAGGTTTGAAGAAAGAATTTCCTGTCTGAATCATGGGCTGTGGTGTACAATTGCATATTTTAGAATTGATGGGTTAGGAGCATTAGTAAAAATTATTCATCATGTTAACCCTTTTAAAAATAGTAGACCTCAAAACCATTTATTGTTCTAATTAAATGCTTTGGGCAGGCAGATTCTGGTTTGCTATTTGCATAATAAAATTAATTTCTTGGAAAAGTGAAATACACTTGTTAAAAAAAAAATTACTTGATTTAAGAGAATTGTGTAATATGTCTTCAGTTTCTTGTAAATGTAGATCTTTTTCTTTCCTCAAATCATAAGCAGAATACGAAAGTGGGTTTTTAAAATAACAATAAAATCTTGCCCTTTTGAAAATTCCAGTGAAGCTTCTGTCATATATGTTGACTTAGTGTTTTCATAACCCCTTAAAATTTTTCAAGCTTTAGAATCTACAGACAATTTTCATCTTGAAAATTTCTTATGGACAACATAATACTTGGACACTGTTGCAAGAGCTCATTTTGTGATACTTTAGAGGGGCATGTACACACTTTTTGGGGTCCCAGGGACTAATACCTTTGGTCTTGGCAAGCTGTGCATTGCAACTTCTTGATTTCTTTTTCTAGTGTTGAATCCATGTTAGGTTCTGCTTCTGACATTTGACTGTTTGAAGGGAAGTCACCTTTGCATTGGAAGACTGCCCTTGATAATCTGCTGCTGCACTGTGGTCATTTCTAGGTGTTGTAAGAGTGCAGAACATTCTGTGTGTTGCCCAAAAAGATTCTAATCCAAGCAGCAAAAATGTAGCTTTTTCTATTTAATCACTCATTCCAGTGCATAGTGGCACAAAATTAGGAGTTTGTGTACGCAAAAGAACATTTAGGAAGGATGTTTGTGATAGCTTTGCTGATTTCTAACCTACTTTGCAGATGTTGTATGGAAGTGGCCTAACTTTAGGAAAGTCAGATCTCTAGTTCATGCTCTTAAAATTTATTCTGCTGTTTTTTCTAAGAGTGCTAGAAGCAAACCCAAATTGTATGTAGCCTTCTGCAATTTCATATTAATGCATGTACACACACAAGATGGGAAGTTACTGATGAAGTAATTCATAGAGACTGGCTGATAAAAGCCCAAAATTTAAATTGTTTTAGTTAAAGGTGCCTTCTTTGAGTTGCTTTGAGTTTTCTGTGTTTCCTTTGTTAGGTTTGGTAATGATTAGCAAAAAACCAGCAATTGTTGTTTTGCTGTTTAATGCAAATGTATTTTGCCACCGCTTTGCATATTAAATGTGAGGTGGCTCCTATATGATGTATGCATTGCGTTCTTTAGTGGAAATGTGAAAATGTTTCTGTTGGAGATAAGAGCCTATTAAATGCTGCTGAAGAATTTGTTGCACCTGAACTATCAATTGCAGAGAAAGAGGAGCTGCACAGACAGAGGTATCAGGATATCAGTGTGCTGTATTATTGCCTTGGGAAAACACTAAACCCAGCTAAACAGCAGAAAGTGAAAAGAGTGAGAGACAGGATTAAATTAATGCTCTTCATGAAAAGAAAATTTGAAAGGAATTGTAATATCTGCTCAGTTATACTCAGTAGTATCTCAGTTATACTCTGGGCAGTGCCTATATGGGGAAAAAGATACTACCACCTTTGTTTTTTGTGTAGGTGAAATGCTTGGATTAGAAAACATAAAATCTAGTTTGTGCTCAGCTTGTGCTCAATCCTGTGAATGAAGACTGATGGAGAAAAACATCAAAATCCATATACGTCTTGCTGGTTGCATGTGACATAGTATTGAGTTTGTAGCTGGTAGAGAAATTTTGGCAATCTTGGCAATTCTGGAGATGGAATGCAAAGTTACATGTGGCAAATGCAGTGCAACAGTTAAAAACATGCATTACACTTAAAAATGGTAGGTTTATACTAAATAGGTTTTTGCTGTGATTTTTCATAAGTGATGTTTTCATAAGTGCTAGTTGATAGCACA
Organism: Pyrgilauda ruficollis; assembly: GCF_017590135.1. Taxonomy (NCBI): domain Eukaryota; kingdom Metazoa; phylum Chordata; class Aves; order Passeriformes; family Passeridae; genus Pyrgilauda; species Pyrgilauda ruficollis. The sequence continues at coordinate 6,124,020 of NW_024524489.1, read as the reverse complement.
GGATGTGTGGTATGGTGCAGAATTCCTTACTGTGAAACATCAGGATAAAATGGGGTAATAGACTCCTTGCTGGTGGCATGGATGCTTCCCTTGCCTTCCTTAGAGCCCTGCTTTGTGGTCTTGTCAAAATGTCACCAGAATTATAATGGACCGAGGCATTGGGAAAAAAAAAACCCAGCTTTGAACAAAGCTGAGCTAGAATGTTTTATCAGAAGTCAAAATGTGTGTTACTTGTATCAGAGGAATGAACAGCTGATTTTGGCAGTTGCCATCAGATTGGTGCTTCCTGTTTACAGGATTCTCTGAGTCTCTGCAGAGTCCTGGGAATCCTTCCAGCTAGGGAGTGCCTGGCTTAGACAGTGAGTGCTGTTTAAACAGCAGGTGATGAGCAAACTCATGTCAGATGTGCTTCTCTCATCCTTTCTCAGAGCCAGCTTACTGTGGAGAATGCACAACTGATGGTTGAATCAGAGGTGAGAGAAATTAAATATAGACTTTTTGTAAATGGAATGGGCGCCATATCTTTAGTCAAAGAGTGCAGAAGGCTTGGTTCACAGTTAAGGAATGGTGTTCTGTAAACACAAGTACCTTCCAGACAGAAGAAGGGAGGATTTTGTTACTCATCATTTCTTTCAAATGCAGCCAAGTTTGTGTTTGTAGACTCTTATGTAGACTTAGAGTAAATATTTGTGTCATCTCATTGGCAGGAAATCTGGGCTCTTAACAATGGCAGCATTACCAATGATACTTTAGAACTTCTTATGAAGTATTAGAAAATAATGAGCTGAAAGACATAGTTGGAATCTGATATTTGTTCTTTCCTTAGTGGAGATGTGATTCTCAAGTCTTGAATTTTTAAACTGCACTTCAGTTGAGTGAAGTCTGCAGCAAGGTAATAGCAGAAGAATAATGCTGACACTTTCTCTTCTAGAAATCTAGTGTCAAAATCCTCTCTTCTGAGCAGGATTTTGGACATCTAGGAATCACAGAAAATTCATTTCCTGATTACTGGTTATGCTTGCTGGGGAGGAAAAAGCCTCATACTTCAACAGTAACAAGACTGTGACTGGCATTGCACAGTGTTATAGTTACTTTATAGTACTTGAGAGTTTCTTTTGGTGCTATATCACTCTAAGCTTTGTAGTATCCTTTGTGGTTTTCTAGCGGGGGAAACAGACTATGGAAGCATTATTATGCTTCTCCATGAAACAAAGACAAAGATTTCAGAAGAGAATTAAGTGATCCTGAAGTTTCATAAATACAACATGGTGATGTTCCACAAGGATTTGTATAGGTCCTCCCTATGCTTCTCCATGTCAAAAGCTTTGGGATTTTATTGGTCTGTGGTATCCTCAGTTATTTCATTTCTTAAAATCTTGCCTGTAAAGTTTTGAAGTGCAGGTGTTTTCTCTTGCAGCTTCTTTAAAAATTCAATATAGATGTTGTAACTTAATGTATCATGAAATATAAAGACCTCTGACTTGAGACAGCTTGTGCTTAAACATTCACCACATAATGGTGCATGAAATGAAAAGCAGGCTTCATTTAGTGCTTATTATATTTGGAGTTTAGTGGGATACATAGCAGAAGCAGAGTGGCCAACAGCTTCACTTCCACCACGCTCTGTACACAAGCTGACAGTCCAGTGGCCGAGGTGATCAGTAGACTGTTGACCTGCAAAGGTCAGAATTTCACTCACACAGTGCACAAGAAGGTTTAGAATTGTTTAACTGCCCTCTGTTAAAACTGGGGGATGCTGAAGCAATTTATTGGTTACACCACACCACAGTCAGTGTTTAGACCCAAGTTCTAAGCCTTTGAAAGCTGATGTAAACAATGAAGCTGGTAATGGTTTCTCTGCTGTGGAAGAGTGTGAATGCAGAACATCTGATGAGCAGCTGGTTCATCCTTCAGCTGGGTGAGTGTAAATAAAACACTTCATTTACAGCTTTGTGTTGAATCTGTGCTAGAATGGTTCTGTGCAGTAACTACAAATGAGGAACAAAAAGCACAGGATCAGAAGTGAACAACTTCATTCCCATGATCTGGAGGAAACAATCTTCATCACAGGAGAGCTTTAATTTACAAAAGATGCCGAAGCAAAAGTGTTCTTCACTTGTAGCTGTAGCTCTTCCAGAGCAAGGCTGAATGTTGAGGCCATTATTTGCATTAACACTTGCAGAACTCTCAGTTCTGTCCCTGATCAGCAGCTGAACCTGGGTCGTGGTGTTCATCTCTGGCTGCTCTTGCAGAACTTCATGGGATCAGGGGATGTGGAGTAGCTGTGATGACCTGCTTGCTTGTTTTTGAGAGACTATTGCTACAGATTAATAACATACAAAATACATAAATCAAAATGTAGTGATGCTTTCTGTATGTCACATAGCAATAACAGAGTAGTTGAGCTTTGAAGGAGAGAAATGTGTTTTGTGAAATGTAGTTTTGTGACTAGGGAAGGTAAGGATTTGACCAAAACTAGTGAAATATGGGGTTTGTTTCGTTTTGTCCTACCCCTTCTCTCTGCTGTGGCCAGTCAGTGCTAACATTATTAGTTAATGCTGCAGCTGGAGTTTTACTTTGGATTTTTCATCCCACAGTCCTCAGTGGTATGCCAGTGTAACTGGGAAAGGAACACTGAGCTTCATGAGACTTAAAATGATGTTTAAAGCCCCAGGTTTTTGTAATTTTGTCATTAGCAAGATATTACATCAAAGATTTGTCCAGCAATTCTGTTTTATTGCAGTGGAAAACAATATTTTTGGGTAGTAGCCATATTTTGGTTTTATTTTAACTAAATTTTGAATTTGTACAGGAAAACCTGTCTTTCTGAAAAGAACAGAGAGAGCAAAAATGGTGTAGGAGGTGGGAGCCAGATCACTTTTTCCTTCTAATGAGAAACCATTCTGCCTTTAATATACATGTCAGTATTTTAGTTCCACTTTTTCTCCTCCTCTTGAAATACTAATTAAATTGTATATTGAAAAAAGTCATTACCTATATTGTTATTTTTTTACAAAAGTCTGCTCTGTTATTCTTTTTCTCAATGGATTGGCTGCAACAAAATGAGTTTTAGAATTAAATTAATGAAATATGTCCCTAACCTTTGAATTCACAGTGTTTTGAGAACAGTCAAATTAATTCATGTGTATGGTACTTGGATTCTCTTTAGAAATAAAGTATAATACTGCTTTTGTACCATTATTTTTACAGATTCAGTGATGGATGCATAGCATTCAGCTGTCTGGAATTTTGCTTACTGTAGACCTACTCATTTGCACTGTCTAGTTTGTTAAAATACACTCTTTAGCATAATTGTAATCGTCATCAGTAGGGCCACATATCTAGAAAGATCCTTGTTTAAAAAAGGTATTATATTTGAATCCCTCTTCTAACATTTTTAAAGAATTGCTTTAACAGGAAAATAAGTAACTTTTACACAATATGCTTTTCAGCATGTATTTAATTTGGCTTAGGGTCTAATTTTTAAGAGCAGAGAAACAGCCTAAATTTACTGTAGCATAGCATACTGTAATACTGTTATTGTAGGCAACTCATTTTTGACATCTCTTAGAGTTTGATTCTCCACAGCTTAGGCAGTGAATTGGAGACATACACTGTGTTGTTGCTGATTTTGCACTGAGATGATTTAGCTGAACTTGCTGCTGAAGGCATCTGGGATGGCTGAGGGTGGAGTCACACAGTTTGCTTCTGATGTTTGTGGGAATGGCAGCCTTCAACAGAAACAGGGAAGCAGGGTGGCCCTTGGAAGTGGTGTGGGTGGGAAGATCCTGAATCTTTGAAGGGTAGTGCAAGTGACTGTGTCTTCATTTGCTGCTTGTGTTCGGAGATGGAAACAAGGGGTATTCTTTTTCAGACTTCTCCCACCATTCCAGAATGATCATCATTCTCCAGGTGATGAGAAAATGGTGTAGAAGATCAAAAGGGCAAGCAAGGCTATGTTTTTGTGTGTAGGAGATATAATGTCTTCCATAATCCTTGCTTTGTTTGTGTGACACAATTTTTTAAAGACATTTGGTTCAATACTTCATTCAAATTACCTGCTAAAAGTCACTTTAAGTAATTTTATTCATCTCACACCAGTAGTACTGTTACAAAGTTAGTGCTGTGTGACCTGGTTTCACGTGGCATAACCAACATTTCTTCTTAGTCCAAGGGCTCAACCAGTGTCATTCTTAAAGAAGTCAATGTCTTGCCCATCTATTGTTTTTTATGGGTGCTGAAGTTAAGATTTTTATCACACTTTTATCAGGTGCTATTAAGTTAATCCACTTCTGGAGTTTTCCAGTTGCAGTAGGGTGGCAGTGTACTTCAGCAAAGGCTGAATTAATACAGTCAGTTTTCCAACTTTTGAGTGGTCTTCAAAGCCTTTGAGTTTTGTGGACTGGTAATAAAGCTTCCATGGTGTATAATCATTGAAGGAAGTAATTTGTTCAGAAAACAATTGTGTACATACTTAGGGCAGTATAATGGACACCATGTTTAATGTCAATAAATAAATGCTATTTATGCTGACGGAATTGGGGCTCTCAGTTGTTCATGTAGAGGTTGAGCATCTTTTTGGATGAAGTTGTAAGCTGAAGACTTTGTCTTATGTGCTTGAAGCTCAAATTTTAAATTACTTATTTAAACCTTTTTTCAAAAAAAAAACGCTTGCTTTGAGTGATTGGGTTTTTTTTATTCTGTGTTTCGCTGAAGATGAATATATTTTGTTCTTGCAAAGAAATCCCTGTAAAAATGAAAGTTTTTTGATGGAAATGCAGTGTTACATGTTCTGCTGCAGTCTCTGCATGAAAAGAAATATGCTGCTAAGCCTTGTGAAATTTCAAAAGACCATATACAAGTTACTCAGATTGCTGACAGTTTGATCAGTCATGATGGCATAGTTGACAAAAATACTGGGAAAATGATGAAATATGTAATTAGCTTATTTGCAGACTTCCCTTTCATCTATTTTTTTCAGAGTGTGGGAGAAACAAAATCCCTAAAATAAGTGATTAAACTAATGGAAGCATTTCTAGAACAAGACTTCAGTGGAACCAACTCTATAAACTGTAATCAGTAGTTGCTGTCTGGTATTATGTGCATTCGTACAGTCCCAGTGTTTTACTGTGGCCTCAAAAATGCTGTCTGCTGTGAATACTGTTTACTGGCTGTGTTCTGATGAAGTAGAACATTTTTAGCCATTCTAATTAGAGATAATTAATATTTTTCACTAGAACTTTGGAAGAATCTTTCACAGCTCTTGAAAGGGAAGAAAAAACTGCTTATTAAAAGGAAGCCAGAACTTTTTCTGTCTCTTTGCAATGACCTTTTGCCACAGCTGGGAGAGCTTAGACTTTTCACCATGGCTTCGAGCCTAAATCATTTGTGCAGTTTAGTCTAAGATTAGGTCTGCAGACCAAGTTCAGGTGGAGGCATTGCCTTTGAAGTGTCTCATTTTGACTTGGGTGGTAAAATTCTTCACAACTTTCCAAGCCTTGTGTTTCTATTTTAACCAAACATATTTTCCTGTTTTATCTGCTACCTTATCATGGGCTGGATTCTTGTTTCACAGGGACTTGGTCACAGTCAGTGAGTAATACAGGAGGTGTATTACTAGGTGTAACTAGTAATAGTTCTTTTACAAAGCAAGTGGCACTTTAAAGATAATAATCTGTTTGCATTAGATCAAGTAAGATACTTCTGTTTGTTAAGCATACTGCATTTATTATTTTCCTGCAACGTGGGCTTCTGTTGCAGTGGCCACCTTGTATTATTTTTCAAGGTGGCTGCTCTAATATTTAGAGACAACACAATAACGCTTTTAGTTTTCCTTATGGTAATGCTCAAAGTTGTTTTTTATTGGGCTGTTTTGTTGTTATTTGCATTAAAGGAGTAATTTTAATCATACAAATAGCTGTGGGCAAGTTAAAGGAGGCTAATGAATAGATTTGCTCTAAAGTTCTAGTGGCTGGCAAATTACAGTGTCTGTGCACTAATTTATTTAAAAGAAAGAATTGAAAAGAATTACATTAAATGGCTGTTGCAATTGTACGTTCAATTTTAAATGACAGTATAATGCAGATGTGAAACTAGGATGTCTATGGGCCTAAGTGCACAAATGTGATTAATTTTGTGGCTCAAGACATTTAAAATTGTATGTAAATTATACCATTGTTTCCACATTTAAAGCAATAGGAATCTTATTTCAAATTGCAAACCAGAGAAAAAATACTTAGGCTTGGTTCAGCTATCTTTAAAGCTTTTCCAACTTCTGATAGAAGACTTTTATATCCTATGTCTTAAATTAACAACATCCACTGTAAAAAAAGATGTGCTCAGGCTTTTCTGTTAATATTTATCAAACAGCAAGGCAGACAGTATAGGAGTTTCATGATGCCTCTGTACAAAGGCCTTTAAATCAGCAAAAATGAATAAACTGTAAAAATGACCTAAATATGCTTGATTTTTAGATATGTCTTTATATAATCTATAGAACAGAAAGAGCTAAATACTTTTTTTTAAAGAGTCACAACTTTTTTTCAACTTGACACTCCATTTTTCATTATTATATATTCCTTGATTCATCCAAATTACATTTGACTTTTGCACTTGAAAATGTATTTTTTAATGTTTTTGTTTTATTCCATGCAGCTCTTGATTGCTGGTGAATTAGTAGATTAATGTTCCAGAAAATTATTCTTCTGAAACACTAGGAAAAAGAGAACCGATGCTTTTGTAAAAGCACTGTTTGATCTGTCAGTCTTTTCAACCCTTAGTGACAAGATTAAAGGGAAAAGGCAGAAAGTCCAATTAAAAAAAAGCCCAAGAAACTGTTCCTATTGCAAGTAATTCTCCCCAATTATTTTGGCCAGGTTCACCTTTCCTAGCCAATGAAGATGGTGTACTCGGAGGTGTGATCGTTCTCCGCTCCTGCAGGTGTTCAGCAGAGCCTGAATCCTCGCAGGAAAAGCCAACTTTACTAGGTAAGGAATTCTTACTCATTTTAATTGAAAATGAAGGGTGAAATGAAATCTCTCTGCATGTTTGAAAGCCACAGAGAAAACAAAAAGGAATTGACATAGAAATAATAAACATCTAGAAAGTGAAATAGGGAGCAAACAAGGCTAATATTAAAAAAAACTCCAGAAAAGAGCATTCTTTCTGACTCATTATTTCTAGGCAGAATTGTCATTCAGAGGATTGTGTGGGATCCTTCTACACCTAGATACAATAGTTGCTTGTGGTGAGGCAAGATGTGTTCCGCATAGGAAAAATTTAATTTATAGCTGGGAGTAGTGCATGTAGCTGTTTACTGCTTCTCATTAGCTTATTTGTGAAAAATGCTTTCTAAAAAGTTTTTTATTCCTCCTTTTTGCCGAAGAAAATATGTGGATTTGGAGGATGCATTTAAAATCTGTAAGGAAAGTTGTTTGTTGTTGTTTATTCTTGGTAATGGCCAGGAGAATTGGTTTAGGTAAGTCCCAGTTACTATGTGCATTTGCACCAAACAGGACTTTCTGCTGCCCATACTGAAATCACCTGGACTTTGCCTCTACCAGGAGCTGTCTGGTTCCAAAAGGGCTTTGCATCCCTTCATCCCTGTTTCTGTCCTGGAAACATAATCCTGCTCTTGCTGCTTTATGGCAGAAAAATGTATTATGGAAAACTATCCCGTGGTTTGTGTGGGAGAAACAGATGGGAACTGAAGGCTGTAGACGATGAGCAGAACAGGGTGGAAATACAACCCTGAGACAGTAAGGCCTCTCTAAGGGAAGGATTTTGGGATTGGGGGCATATGAATTACTTCAGGATGACACTTGTGCCATCTCCTTTCCTGTGGTGCTCCTCAGATGTGCAGCTATGTGCATTTTTATTGGGTCACACTGACCCGTCTTTACCAGAGTTAAAGTGTTTTTTTCTTTGTATAATACGCTGCTTTATTATTATTTACCCAATTGTGACATTATCTAGTGCAACAGCATCCTGCAACATAAATTCTATCCTTAAAAAAAGAGTTAAGAAAATGAAAATACAAGTCTGATTAAGTAAGAACAAACAAGATCAATGTAACCTTCAAATTCCCGAGATTTAGAAGTGAGAGAATTTTTTCTATTCATTTAATGCTTGTCATTCATGTAAGAGAACATATTCTAGTAATGAAGATGTGGCATTTTTCCCTCAAAAATTAATTTATAAAATCCCCATATATTGTGGGGATATATACTATATCTATATATATCTATCTATCTATATATATATATATATATATATATGTCTTCTATCATAAGTAAAGACTATTTGTCCATTGATTTTCTTTCCACTGAAATAACAGAGATTATTTGTAACACAGTATTTTTTCTGTACCGTGGAAATTTCCTACCTTATAATGAATGCAGAGATAATACACAATTAAACATATGTAGTATTTGTGTTGTTTGAACTGAAAATAAGTTGGTTAATACTGAAAAACTTGATGCATAGAATAAAGGACTCTCATGTTTTTGTTACAGGGATCATCTTTATTTCTTCTTAATATTGAAACAAATGGCAAGAAAGTCACTTATTAAATGGTTGAAAATATAGTTATCTGAAGATATTTCACATGTAATTTAGAATTTTCAGTAAATTCACTACCTATAGTTGCTAACAATAATTAAGGTTTGTGCTAGTACAGCTACTTCTGGTAGTTTTCAAAGGCAAAGATATAATACTTTGAGGGTGTTTGTTCTGAACTGTTTCTCAGCTTCTCAGAATTGAAAGATGAGATTAAATTTGTCTTTTAAAAAAATTCTTTCACTGGCAGTGGAGCCTTTGGGGCACCACAGAGAGGTTGGGCCCCTGCAGCACACATTGATTGTGCTGGATATGTTTCACTCTGTGAAAGCCTTTGATTCACCTTTGGTGGTATCAGTCACAAATCTGTTATGGGGGAGCAGAGCACACACCTCGATGAAGTTCATTTTTCTTTTATGATGATATCTGCATATCTGTCAGAATCTTCAAGTCTTGCTGGGATCATCTAACATTTGATCTCCTGCTCTGGTTTAATTGCTATGCAAGGAGATGTGTTTCAAAGGATAAGTGTGCTCAGCAGGCTGTGACCTTCATCAGCCACGTTAAAGGAATGTGAGGAATAGGAATGAGTAAAGGTTTTAAACCCATCTAGTGATGCTTTTTTTACAGTATGTGAAAGTCACTCTTAAAAGAAGTATGTGGAAATGTCTGTTCAAGGCATCTTGTGTAATTCATGTAAGATACCTCCCATAATCCAGAGAAAGAATTTGTGCCTCACTGCATTTTTTAAAGCCTTTTACAGAATTCTGTGAAATGCCTTAAATAATGATCAGCTATTTTTTTTTCTTTCCCCCCTTCCAAATTATGAACTTTATGAATACAAAGAAAAATGACCATGACAGAGAGCAGGAAGAAAACAGTGTGGCAGTTTATAAAGCTCCACTGACAGAGAGCTGAAGATATGAATAATGTGCTCTTTGTCTGAATTTTTTGTTGCAGCTGAGTAGGAGTGTGTTTGTGTACGTAAAGATACCTGCATATGTATCAGGCAATTAAAGATTACTGGAACAGGCTGTTAAACAGTTCATAAATCAGAACACTTTCAGACTTCAGGACAGCACCTTACTGGATTAACAGGCATTAACAATACTTGTGAGCAGCAATTAGTTTTCTTAATCATTATCACTGCAAGCATGGCAGTTGGTCTCTAGCACAGATATCCTAAATCAGCTGTGAGTGCAGTACCAGAGAGTTGGTGTTGTATATCTGCTGCTGGAAGTCCAGGTAATCAGACCTGGGAGTGCTTTGCTAGGGGTTTCTTCATCTTTCCTTCCTCTCTTACCTTTAGTAAGAGGCTCCTTACACTCTCCACAAAGAAAGGGGGTGTTTGCATCTGCTGTTGTAATTCAGCATACTTTTCAATCCAGGACTTCCTCTAATTTTGCCAGAAATCTTTCTTATTGTGCATGTTACTCTGTTTCCATCACACACCTCTCCTTTTTCTGCAGGATAATTTTGCTTTACCTGATCTATATCTTCAATTCCCATATTGCAGACTTGACTATTTCTGCATGTTTGCCTGTGTCCTTCTTGGGCAGCTAAGCCACAAATCTCCCTTTACCTGTTGATAGTAGGCCATCTGGCTTTATGCTGGTGCAGGGTGCTTTTGTCTGGGTTCGAGGCAGGCAAATACATGTTCTGTCAGCTTTTACTGATGGGTGGAACAGGCCACTGCTTTAGAAGTTGGTCCAGTTTTTAACTGCAGTTGGAGTTGATGTATTTCTCATCTTGGAGGCTCCATATCATTGAAGTAACATTTTCATTCTGGGTAATAGCTCTGCAGTGTGTGACTGCAAATACTCAGGAAAATCTTGTTGGTTTGATAGCTGCTTCTTTTGAGGTTTAATTGCTCTGGTAAGTAGTTTTTGGTCTTTGTTTTTTATCCTTGCTATATTTGTTCCTCAAGACACAGTCATGTTAAATTGAATCTTGTATTTTAAACCAAGGTCTTTTAGTAACTTCATGCATATTCCTTTATAGTGGAATTTCTGTGGAGCCATACAACAGAGAGCATGTGTGTTGGATACATGTCTGCACAGGATGGCAAAGCTAAGGTAAGCCATGAGGAATAGGCTGTAATACAGTTGGGTGGCTGCAGAAGCTAAGGAGAATTTGAATTAATGATAATGAAATAGGTAAGAAATTTCTCTAAGAGAACAGAAGAAGTAATGGCTGCATAAGCAGTTAAATGTGTCAATTGATTAGACATTTCTAATTTATTTTTTTAATTGAAGCAGTTAACAGCCCTATACTAACATGTTTCATGTTAGGATAAGGTGCCATGAACACGTCCATTCCCTCTGCTGACAGTATTTGTATTTGAATAACTTTATTCATCTTGATTCAGTTATTCTGGTACCATATTTTTGTGTGGGCATGTCTTCCTTTGGATAAAGCAATTGCACCATCAAGGAAGATATAAAACAAACTTCAACAAGTTCCTGGAATACCCTCTGTGATAAATAATTCCAGTATTACCATCCATATTTTCAGTTTCTTGGAGCCTTAGAATTGATTTTTAATAAGAGAAATAGTACGTTAAATTTGAATTTAACAGTGAAAACTGGAGAATTCTGTCATATCATGATCAAGGAGTAGTGATTAACCAAGTGGATGAGCCATCCATTATTTAGGAAAAGAGCATGGAAGGGAGAAAAAGGAGGGAACTGTAGTGTAACCACTGAAGCATTTAGGAGATATGTTTGGAGAACAGGAATGAACATGGGAGAAGCTGCAAGCAGACACTTCTGGTTTATTAATGGTTTCTGTAGGCATTATTACAAAGGGGGATGTGACCAAGGTAATACAAGAATATACAAAAGAAGAAAATCAACATCAGATATTTTATACAGCAAAACTGGTATAACACTGTTTCAAGCACTGGAATGGATGAGTTCATCTTCAAGATGTAAAATGTGCAGGAAAAAGAAGACAAAAATGCCCCAGAAAGACAAGGAAGATAACAAGCAGCTGATGAAGGAAGTGCTAGTAGAGGTGTAAGTGAAATATTTGCTTCACTTTTGAATAACTTAGGTACAATTCTTTCCAGATAGCTATACATGGAAGAGAGTGTGGTTTTACTTATTTTCTTAATATTTGTTTCAGATTTAGTTGAAAAAAAGTCCAAACTGAAGTTAAAAACTCGGATTGAACTGAGTGGAACTAAAGCAAGTTCAGCCACAGATGTTCTAATATTTGTTAGTTAGCTTTAAAATTGTTGCCTTGTGTTTGCAGTGAAAGAATAACTGAGAATAAAGGATGTGAAATGTTTCCAGTGTGCATACCTGCCTCTGACTTACACTATGAAGCTCAAAATGTTATTGTTTCTTCCTGGTAGTGTCTAATTAATAAATAAATGCTAAATATGAAATCTGTCTGGTAATGAGTATTAACATGACAGTGCCATGCCCAGAGTTGCTTTCCTACTCGCAGTTGCAACATTTGACATCTGGTGTGCATTGTTTTCATACTGCTGGTAAATTCTCCAGCTGGTAATCCTGATTGTGCTGACAGACACAGCTGCTTTTCTTGGATCACTTTTAAATTATGTTTTTGACCTTCACTGAAGAGTTAATCCCCCTCCCTTTCTTCCTTCTTTGAGTCTGTGGCCACAAATGCTTTCCAGAGAAAAACCACAAACGCTTTTGCTGCTGACTTCTATTGATCAAAAAAAGTCTTCTGTCATAAAAGCTGGAATTTCGTTCTGCTACAACTAGGACTAAGTTATAGATGGAAAACTGGGCTTGAAATAGAACACAATGTATTGCAAGTGAAAAAAAATCTCTGTTCTTTAATAGAGTGACTGTTTTGCTACAGTTAATTTTGAGTGCTTGCCATGAAAGAATAATGGGATAAGAGTTCATAAAAGTATAAAATATCACTTGTTTATGAGAACCATAGCAAAATGATTAGGCAGCAGCTTGTAAGGAAACATTTGCTTTCCTGTTTTTCTAGGGTGGTAAAGACCTTCAGGTTTTATTTCTTTCATCAGTCTAGGACTTGAGTTTTGTTCTTAAACTAAGGGGTTGTCACAGTGCCTGATTTTGAACTGGTTCAATTTTTTACTAGACTAATATTAGAGTCATATAAAGGGGTAGATACTAAAGAGAAAAGGAGCCTGCTTTACTGTCCTAGTGTGATTCTTTGAGCATGGGAGGTTAATGCAATTCATAATAGGAAGTAGCAAATGATGCTGCTGAACACCAGGGGGAAACTGTGGAGGTACAGGATGTCTGTCTTTCTTTGTTACAAAGCAAACACAGGGTAGGTGCAGCTCACCTGCAGACTCTGGTGTGCTCAAGACATAGAGACAACCAGTTATCTGTCAGCAGCTCCTTGGGAGAGGAGTGGGACAGGAAAGTGGAATCAGAGACTTGAAGTGGTTTGTACCCTGTGACCTGCTGGTTCTTCTGGCTTCTAGCAGCATGAGCTCTCCAAGCACTGGTTTGGAAGTACCCTTGCACCAGGGGTTTGTTTGCTCCCAGTTTAGGCACGACTGGGCTCTGCAGCTGGCCACTCACCTTCAGGTCAGACTGCCTGAGTGTTAGCTCACCAGCACCAAATGGCTGAGCCTGCAAGAGCTGTGCACTAATACAGTGGTTTGATTTGAAGCATACTTTCTGGAAAGGTGTCTTAAGTTTGTTGTTGTTTTTGTAAAACCAGTTGCCTGGAAAAGTCACCATTTTTTGTTGGATTAAAGTGTTTAGTTGAATGTTGCTTTAAAAATCCTGCATAGCCTTGCCAGATGAACTAAGTTCACACCTTACTGCTGACACAGTCACCTCTGTTTGTGTGTTCTATCAGCTCTTTCTGGATGCTGGAACTATTTCATCTCCTCCACTGCTCCTAACTCTGGAAGTGTCATCTCCAGCACCTGCACAGTGGATGTCCCAGTGGCTTCCCTCAGATTCTTAGGCCACAAACAGCTAATCAAGGCAGATCTTAGCTGGTTCAACTGTGCTTTTCTTTTTTTCTTGTCATCCTTCTCAACACAAGCAGCTTCAAAATCACTTGGTGTTGGTGTTTGTCACAAATTGGATGTGACAAATCTTTTTATCTCAGCATTTTGGCTCTTTCCTATTCTTGAACTACTGTGCACCAGCTGGTGCTGCACCTAACCCAGGCTGGTGCTTGGGAACCTCAGTTATCATGAGCTTAAGGGGCAGACACACTCTGCTTCAGGAGCTGCTGGAGCCAAACCTTCCTGAGGCAATACTGTGACAGGTTGTTTCAATATCAGCCCTGTTCTTTGGAAGATGAATAGGATTTCCAAAATCTCTTGAAGCAGAGGTCTTGTACCACCACCTCTGTGATGGTGGAGTTGTCACAGTAGCTGATGCTCAACTCTATCTATCCATTCCTGAGGCTGTTGGAATATTCTGGGCTGCAGCAGAGGTTTCTGGCTGCAGCTGTGAGAATACATAGGAGGAGATAGAAAATATTAGTTTGTGGATTCCCTCTGTATTCACACAGCTCCTTTTGTAGCAGTAACTGCTGCATCCACTAAGATTATGACTTCTAGAGTGAAGGACTGGGGGATTAAATAACTGCATGAACTGAGATTTTTTTTTTTTTTTTTTTTGCTTATTGTATTGTTGACTCATGAGTTACTTGATATGAATTTAAGCAATTATTTATTTTTCCAGTCCAAATTTTCTTCTCTTTCTGAGGTACTAGTTGGTCTTCAGAACAACCTTCCAGGTGCTTGGGGTTTTTTATGGATCCATAGCAGATCTAACAACTGTTCATAGCATCAGCTGAAAAGATCACCCTGTTAACTGAGGCTCTGACTTGTTCAGCATTACTCTGGCAGGGCTCAGTTATCATTTCCTATTTTCCTGAACTGACTGGGTTATGTTCTGACAGCTTCTGCATATTTGTTGTCACCACTGGGGAAGTAGCTCTACTCTAAGGTGTTGCTTCTTGCAGCTCTGTCCATACTGTCATGGGTGATGGGCAATACTTTAGGTCTTAACAGTTTATGTAGCATTTGGTAGAGCAATTTCAGAGTCAGTTTATACAAAGGGCTTGCAGACCTTCTGCTGTGTAATTTGGGGTGGGAAGAAATAATTCCTCAATTCACCCATAATGTGATTTTAAATTAAAATGAGGAATGGGAAGGAAGGGTGTTAATGGTTAGATTGCACAAGTTAATTGACTCTTCTTGGTTACAAAAACTTCATATCTTCTTGTTCCATATCTGCTTTCTCAATGGAGGGTGCTTCAAAGGAAAATAAATCCTTCAATCTCAAATGAGAGTGCAGTGTATGCCTGCAATGCGAGTTCTCATACCAGCGACATCTCTTGAAGGTTCTTGCTATGGGTAGGCAGCCTTTCCTTGATGTAGTGTTGTGTATCTGTGCAAAGTCAGACAGGAGCCCTTTTATCTCAGGCAGAGTGTGCAGAGTATTTATTTACTCAAACCCTGCAGTATTCTGTATGCAGAAAGTATAAGTGGCTGGGATACTTTTTCCTGAATCTGACCAGTGTCTTGTCATGGTGATTGAGAGTAGTTGCTGGTGGCTGATTTTTCTGCTTGAAGATAGGTAATTGCTCACTTTGTTTTCAACAGTATTTGAAGTCAAAGTCCTTTTTTTCCCAGTGCAAGATCCAGTCTCAATACTAGCAAAACGCAGTTTTGGTAATTTATTTTGTGTAAGTATTTGAAATAATTTATCAGCTAGCTATGTTTCTTACCATTTATAAATCTGCTATATGATCTCTATAAATGTTGCAAACTTTGACAATTACTGTAAATGTTGCAATATTTTTGAGTGGTAGTTCAGACTCATAGGTTTTAGTTCTTCTAACAGCTGGATGACTTAGACAGCAAATTTAAAAAGCCCAGTTGCAATATTGAATATAATCCAATTCAGTTGCCAGTTTAAATCTCTTTTTGGCAGCTATTCAGTTACTATAACATGAACTGCTAAGCTTTATGTTATGACAGGTTTTAATAATGCAAAGCTGCATAAGCTGTTCTTTCCATTCACAAATGAACCAAATTCCCATTGCTTTGCAAGACGTAGTGCAGCATTAGTGGGGAGTGTTGCATATTGCTGTGATTGCTGCAACTGCTGTCCACACCAAAAGTTGTGGTTGCAATGTTCAAACAGAAACTTTTATCTTTGACAGTTAATTTCATCTCCCAGTAGGAGCAAACATAAGCATGGTGGACAGGGAGACCATCTCCAGTCCACTTTTCCTGTGGAGGTGTAAGCTGTCAACATCAGATTTATTCGCCTTTACTGACGTTGTAAAATTCAGCAAAAGTTCTTCCCACTATGTTTGAAGTGATACATGTGACAAACCCTGATTGTAGTGATTGTTGTTGGTTTTCTGAGGATGAGCTTCTGTATTTGACTTTGTGAGTGAAAGGTCTGTGAAAGCCCTTTGTCAGGAGAAGGGCAGTTTTCCAGTGCTCATTGGGTGAAGAAACACCTCTTTGGAAGAATCCTAATTCTAATTTAAAAATTAGCGGAAAAATTTACTAAGCCTGTTTAGTGAGCAGAAATATGAAGTCAAATAATTCAGTCATTCATTTCAGACTACAGAGACAGTCTTTTAACTTCATGAGACAGGAGAAGTATATGTCACTCTTCTACTTATTTTCTTTCATCTTCACACTTGTCTGGAGACTGGGGAATCAGTCAGAAATTTTCATTCGAAAACTACTCTTTGCATATAGTGGACCATCCAGTTCTCTCATAAAAATAAGGTTTTTCTGTTTGTTGGAAATAACCTGCAGTGCTAAGATACCGGTTAAAATGTTTGGCTCATAGACCTCCATGGAAGTTAACTGGCTCTGATATGAGAAGTTAAATTTACTTTTTGGGTTGGGTTCTTGCATAAAGCCAGTAGTTCTGGAACTCTCCCTGGATTTGGCTGTCAGAGTAGAGTAGGGAAGATGGGATTGTGTGTGCAGGTATGCAAATATAAATGCAATAACCTTAGCATCTGCAATTCAAAGTGATACAAATCGCATTTGAAGATTCATTATAGGGTTTTAGAATACGTCTACAAAACCCTGGGATGCTGAGCTGATTAGATGATTGGTTAGTATGTGTCTTTAGGCTGTCTTGATACAGGTATAATTTAATTAGATATAGAAATAATTTATAGTATTATAGTTGCCCACAGAATGAATTTGAGCTTGGAAAACTGTTAATTTCCTAAGCAACCTATATGTAAAATCATTATTTTCAGTGCAGTGAGACCAGAAGTACCCCATCACTCTGTCTTTCTGTTGTTTCCCAACAAGGACAATATTCTGGAGTCTCTCTATTTTTTCCCCATTTTATTTCTTTATTAAGGTTTCACCAAACAAGATTCACATGGCATTTTCCAATGACAGTAGTTGCCAGTATTTAGTGGGGCACCTTCTCCTGCTGTACTACAGGTGTACATGCAAATCATGGTGGAGGACAGATTACCAGGAGACAGAGCAGCAGAGTTGCTGCCAGAATGGGCTCTTACTGCTTAGAAAATAAATACAGAATGTGTGGTCAGATGGTTCTGATGGTGGAAGTGTGTACCCAGCTAGAAGGCTCCAAATTTCTAAAGAATATGTGAGTTTGGTGGTACTCTCTTTCTCAGGGAGCAAAGCCATAGAAAGCAGTTTCCTTAAGGATATGGTATCTTCGGTCTTTCATTATATTTCATCTCTATAGTGTAATGAGTGGAAAGAGTTTGTTTTATAAATTATTCTGTCTAAAGCACATCCTGAGTGTGTAATAAGAGTGCTAAACACATAAAGTACTCCCTAGATTTGCTTAAGAACTGAATGTGCTGCCATCTGGTAGTTGTACTCTGTCCTCTTGGCAGCATTTGATTGATTTCAGCTTTCTCATGCAGCACTGTCTGTCTCTTGGCTGAAATTTTATATATTCATTTTACATTATATTTATGCTTTTAATGAAAGAAAAATTCTCTTAAGTTGTTGTGACAAACTGATACTTTTATGTGAATAGAAGGTGGAGACTAGTTCTTTAAAAGAAAATGCTTTTCATATTCTTTGCTCTCAAGGTTGCTTCAGAATCCTTGTCTATGAGACATGAAGTAATATAAGTCAAAAAGATGAAACCATAGTAGCTGTATTCCATGTATTCCAGAAAGAGCTATTAGTTTTGTAAGCAGTAGGGAACTTGGCAGTGTGCATCAAAAAGCACTGGGAGAGAGCAACATTCCAGTGTCTGCAGCACTGGGGCTGGGGAGATTGGTAGTTCACGATGTTGGTTTGGTTAAGAGGGAAAGAGGGAAACACTGAGTGTTTGGATGACAAGAACACAGAGCAAGAATCAGCATCAAAAGGTTGGTTAGCCCTTTTGGGCTTTTTAGAGGGGTAAGAAGCAAAAGATCAAATGTTTCTTCCAGCATTTACGTTTTTTCCTGTGGAACTGTGGACAAGAGGTTCCTTTTCTAAGCTGCAGCAACAATCTGTGGTGACTGACTGGTGTCCCAGATGTTGGTACCTCATCTCCTACTGGAACCTCACCAACCTTGCTTTTCTCTGGGAAGGCAAAGCAAATCAGAATATTATTGGGACTGTAAAATGCCTATATATGAAGCTAAAGATGTGGATAACTCATCATTCTTAATCTACCATTCTTTGACATACACTTTCTTCAAAGAGAGGCTTCTGTGGAGTTGAGTGGAGGATTAATTCAGGAAAAATATTTATTTTCCTTTTTTTTGTGGTCCCAGGCACAATTTCTTCCAGGTGTGGGTTCATTCAACTTGTAAAGCTTACCGACTAATCGAGTTCAATTAAAACCTTTCCAGTGTTGTTCTTTATTTTTATGTTTCTAGAATCTAAACCTAATTGACTATACAATCTGGACTTAATGTAAAATACGATGTTGGGATATAAAAATGTAAGGAATTTACAAATAAGTTCTGTGGTTAATTTAAAAATATTCAGTGTTCTTTGATGTTTCTTTTTATTTACTGGAGTTTGTTCTTATGGTTAAGAACAAGTGAGGTATAAATGTAGGAATTCATTTGGGAGTTTTCTACAGTTGTCTTGACATGGCAATGTTACCATTTCAAATTATTTATTAAGTAACATCTTAAACATTATCATCTTAGATCTGTCTCATTTTTGTTCTACACAATGCAGCCATTGGTGAAAGTAGTAAAAAGTAGTCAGTGTAAACCAGATCTGTATTTACTCCATCATAGAAAGTATGCAAATAAACAGGATGCAAGTAAAGGCTTTAAGAAATGCTTTGTTATATGTGGTTTCAGTGTTTCTGTAAATGGAAATCTTCACATGCTGGTGTATAGTGGTTTGGGGTCTTGTGTATGGAGAATGTGTTCCTCCTGACATAGGAAATGAGGTTTTCTATAGGAAATGTGTTTTGGGTGGCTATTTAATCATAGATACTTTCTAATGTATTAATTGATAGTGGCTACCTGCTTATCCCCTCTTGTACATTTTCCTCCCCTTGCTCAAAAACTTATTAGGATTATCTCACTGGTTTGCTCTGATTGCAGTACCTTGCTGAGCAACAAGTGGCATTCTTCCTCTGAGGAAACAAATTTGCTACCATGCCCATCAAACAGTGCTGCTTTTATACTGTCATCCTTTTCATTTAGAAATTTTTGCAGACCTGGGAAAATGTCATGGATCTGTCAGTCATAGAATGAAAAATACCTTTCTTCCACTTGATTTTGTTCCTTTTAATTTTTTTTTTAGAATTTATGAAATGACATCTACAGAAAAATTGTCAGTTACATTTTGAGGGAAACTGTAACAGATTTGAACAGATTATTTTCTTCTTGGAGTGGTAAATCACAGTTGTAACTGAAATTGTTCTGAAAGTAGGAACCTGTTCATATATCAAGCAGGAAAGCCAGATATCAAAGTTTTAGCAATAAAATGAAGACATTGAAGTGTTTTAAATTTAATATTATTCTGTGATTTAACAGAAAAGGCGGCCACCTAAGTGCAGGCAGCAGGATACCCCACCTTATCAAGAAAGGAATTAAAAGACACAAAATGTTTCTTCAATGTAGTGGACTGAGTTTAGAGTCTCAAATCACTTTCTGCTCAGTTGATGCAAATTTTTCTTCCTGAACTTTTACATTTGTATTTTTTGTGACAACCCATTGTCTCATTGCAAGTTATGCATTTTGCAACTACTAAATCTTTTAAATGGGCTAATGTATGTACAAACAAATGTGTGGTGGGCTGCACTTAGAGAAAGCTGTAGTTTCTAAATGCCAGCAACATTATGTTGTGAGCTTTATACCATAGTAGGAATCATTTCTAGTTCCTAATTTAATAGAGCATGAACAGTTTCCACAGTGTAAACACATGTGCGAAGAGAATAAAAAGTCATTACTCTTAACAGCAAGTTGAAGTCTTTTCATAAGCAGATGCTTTTGCCCATCAGTAATAAAACATACCCCAGTATATAAAGGATCATTAACAGATTTTTTAGGGTCACTGAATTACAATTCAGTTATAAACTGGAGTTTTGTGTACACAGACAAATGTACCCACTTCCTGGCTGAAATATTCCATTGCCTTCTCAAAGGTTTTTAAATTTTTCTGTGGAAAAGATGCCTGTTGGCAGAAACACAATTGGTTTTTGGGTTGATTTATTTGGTAGCTGGCAACAGGAAGTTTTTGGAGTTTTTTAGGTGGATGTGCAGGTATTTTTTGCAGAGAAGTTTCTTAGTTGCATCCTGGTCATTGCAGTTGCCTTATCCTCTGAAGTGTTAGTTTGTCAAGTATTTAATTCTGTCTGAGGTTTCTCAAAGGTGTATTTCTGTATGCAGTAGTAAAGACTTCTGAATGGCCCTAAGAAATAGACCTATAAACCATGAAATGCCAGAAGTATTTTCTTTTGTCTTCATTCTGGATATTTCTTTCTACTTTCAGTTCATTGATTCATCCAATTTGCCTTTTCTATGCATCTGTCATGGTCTTTCTCTTCATGTGTTAAACATTAATGCAAACAAAATAGAAAAAGAATCTCAGTTGCTTTTCAAGTTGCTTTGTAGTTTGTCCTCAGACTTCAGTGAGAGAACAGCTTAATTGTTCAATACTTACAAGCTTACTTTGTCCTGCATAATTTTGCCTTTTCTCAGTCCATAATATTCTTTTGACTTTTCCACAGACTCACATTTCAAGACTTCCTCCTGGAGCTGTGGCAGGACAGTCCGTGGCAATAGAAGGAGGAGTTTGCAGGCTGGAGAGTCCAGAAAGCAGCTGATTCTTCACTTCATTGCAGAGAATGTGAATGACTCTTTGTACAATAAGTTTTTTTTTGTGTTTTAACAGATGTTGGAAATTCTGCTTTTGTTTTATACTCTGTATTGCAACCATGTGCACCACAACTTGAGACAAGTGCTGCTGTAGTTTATGTTCTCACTCTGTGAATGGGGGTTGTGTGCATGTTCATTTTGTCCCACAAATAAAATAGGAACACTCCCCAGTTGTGCAAAGATCATGTATAATTAATTATTGCATTTTCATTTTTCTGTGTTGAAAGATAACCAAAAGTTAAGAAAAAATAATTTAAATATACGGTCACAATTGTCATTCATATTCTAAATTTAAAAGTAACAGGCCTTTGAAGTGGCTTTATAATTATGCAAAAAATTATTATGGTTTCTAAGTTTCTTAGTGGTTTAAGGAAATCCAGAGGTGATTTAAACATGAATTGTTTTTTTCCTCTCCAGTAAGGAGGATTTTTTTGTTGTTCAAAGAATGGTTTCAGTGAAACAAACTAGAGCCAAATTAAGGCTCAAATTGTTTTTGAATAGTCTTATAGGTCATATCTGTGTTCCCAAACCAAGATGTTAATAGCTCCAAGCTGTATGTATTGCAAAAAGCTATATGAAGATAATGTATCGTTACGCAGTCTTTATGTATAATGGAATATTACAGTGTAAATAAGAAAACAAAGTTTATGGAAAGATTCGATATTATTCTTCACTTCTGCTTTAAATCTATTTTTAAGAGAGGTACAGAAATGAACATATTACTGGATGGGAAGTGCAATGTGTATCAAGTGGCTGGTGGGAGGTCTGATACTGAGCTTTCGTGTTGGTAAAGCAACTTCCTCATGTCCAGCCGCAGCATGGGTATTTATATAACTGTGTGTAATATGTATGTACTGTGCATAACTTTACTGTAACTCTTTTGATACCTTGAACAAACCTGCAGTGTAAAACAATGTAATCCTTGTCTGCCTCGTGAAGCATTGGCAGCTGAACTGTCATTTGTCACCAGTTTGGCTATGTGAGCCAGGTTGCCCAAGTCCTAAAAGCGAGTTCTGATGTAAAACCTTCCACTCAGTCCTTTTTCCTTTCACAGCACTGGCAGCAATAGAAGACTTTTGTAATTGATTCATTGTCCTGATAAGTATGCCAAAGAGAAACTAAAATAGTTCATCCTTTTCCCTGGTGGATATTTGATAATTCTGTTTTCAGAAATAGTGGATGAATAGATATTCAGACTGTATTCGCTTAATCAGGCATTGTACTTGCCTGTTTTGTAATATTGTGCCTGCCTATAACAGACATACTTGACTGATGAAATGGTTATATTGATTGTAGTACCAATCTTTCATGGAAAAGAATAAAAATTTTTTAATGGCCTGAGTTAATTTTCGCTGTTATACTACAGCATACATTGAGATGCTGTCATCTGTGTATGGTTTTTTAATTGTGACCTCAATGTAGCTGTAGTTGAAGATATTTCAGTACAGTTCTGTAAATAATATAAACCAGCAGATTTCCAGATTGCACAACAACAACGTGGAATGTGCCTGTCTTGAAATAGTTTGTGCTGAAATACAATGCTTGAGGTTGGATCCTCAGTGGTGTACTCATGGTTTGAAGAAGTGAAGGACTCTTCACTGTGTAGTGAGTGAAAAATTGAAGATCATGTATATGGGTTTGTACATAGCCAAATTTTAAAGTGGCCTTTATGTTAAAAAAAGCTAAAGGAACAATGTTAGCCTGCTTTTATTCTAAAAGTGCTTTTCTGTACTGACATCATACAGAAATTTTGGCATAATTTCACTCTTTCTTGCCATAAGCTTGTAAAATATAAATTCATAAATGCTTTCTTCCCCTTACTTGCTTAATCTCTCCTTTTGGAGGCTTGGATTCCAGCATAGGATTTTTGTGGTTTGTTTTTACTTTATTTTTGTATCTGTACAATATTCCAATCAATTTTTTTTTCTTCTTTTTGGTGCAGAGTTTTCTACTTAAGGTACATATGAGAAGAAAACCAACTTAGCATGTATGAATTTTGTTATCAGTAATTGTGAAGATTGGCAGGAGTAGAATTTGCTATCAAACTCCCACTTAAACCAATGAAATATCTTACACGACTTTAATTATGCATCTAATTGTGCTACTGGTTCTATTTTGAGCTTAAAAAAGAGGCTTATGAAATATAAATGGTGAGGAGGGACACTGCAATGACATGTTCTGTAGGCCCTGTGTGTGATGAGTAACCATTGCCACTGGCATAAGCAGATAGAGCCCAAGAGGAAATTACACAGTGGACAGCAATAGCTGCTGAAATTGTAAAGGAAGGGTGAGCAAGTGAAATACATAGAAATAAAATTTGAATGCTGTTGATTTTATACCCAAAGACACAATTACGTGCCCTAAAGGATCAGCAGACAGGTTGGTACCAGAGTAGTCCTGTTCAGTCTTTAACCATAACAAATGTTCCTGCTTAAAGTTTCTAATAGGCTAAGCCAAACCTGACACATAACCCATTTTTGTCTTTGCTCCTGTGCCTTAACAGCATAAGCCTGCAATGAGTGATTTCAAAGGGCTCCAACTGAGCAAGTTATGGAAGACAGGCTTGTTATGCTAAAAAAAACTTAAGAGGTGATTTGAATTCCAGTTGTGGGGATTTTTTTGTTAGTTGGTTGGTTGGTTGGTTTGGGATTTTTAGATAAAAACCCTTTACAGTTCTGTACAAATGAAGACTATGCTTTTCTGCTGGTAAATTAACCTCTGGAAATGCTGTGGCACATGAGAGATTTGACTGAGGTGGAGGATGAGAGGACTTTGTTTAGAGGAGCTGCAGCCATTCACCTGTGAAGGACAATACAGAGGGGTGCTGTGAAAAGAAGGAAGCTTAAAAGAAAACAAAGCTGGTAATAAATCTTGGGTTCCTAGCAAGGTTGGGCTAACTGCTGTTGTTAGTTAAAATGTGAATTAAAAGCAGAATATAGAAAAAATAGACAAAGGAATTGGTGGTTATGGCATTACAGGTACAATATTTCACAGTGGCACGTGGTAATTGTGCAACTGGACAGTCTTTGTAACCCAGTTTTGAGCAGGATGATGCAGGATGAAACTCTCAGGTGTGTTATGAGACTTTAACATGCTTGTTAAAGTGGAGGCTTGCAATTTAATGATTGCTTTTTCTTCCAGTTGTTATGTGAGTTGTTTACTTTGAGTTAGTGAGCTAAATCAAGAGTTCTGTCATTCAGTGGTAGCAGGATTGATCTGTTGAAAGACACTGGCCAGTTTTTACAGCATTGTGTGTGCAAATAACTGAGCACCTACTTTAATTATGCATCTAATTGTGCTACTGGTTCTATTTTGAGCTTAAAAAAGAGGCTTATGAAATATAAATGGTGAGGAGGGACACTGCAATGACATGTTCTGTAGGCCCTGTGTGTGATGAGTAACCATTGCCACTGGCATAAGCAGATAGAGCCCAAGAGGAAATTACACAGTGGACAGCAATAGCTGCTGAAATTGTAAAGGAAGGGTGAGCAAGTGAAATACATAGAAATAAAATTTGAATGCTGTTGATTTTATACCCAAAGACACAATTACGTGCCCTAAAGGATCAGCAGACAGGTTGGTACCAGAGTAGTCCTGTTCAGTCTTTAGCCATAATAAATTTTCTTGCTTAAAGTTTCTAATAGGCTAAACCAAACCTGACACATAATGCATTTTTGTCTTTGCTCCTGTGCCTTAACAGCATAAGCCTGCAATGAGTGATTTCAAAGGGCTCCAACTGAGCAAGTTATGGAAGACAGGCTTGTTATGCTAAAAAAAACTTAAGAGGTGATTTGAATTCCAGTTGTGGGGATTTTTTTTTAGTTGGTTGGTTGGTTGGTTGGTTTGGGATTTTTAGATAAAAACCCTTTACAGTTCTGTACAAATGAAGACTATGCTTTTCTGCTGGTAAATTAACCTCTGGAAATGCACATGAGAGATTTACCATAACAAATGTTCCTGCTTAAAGTTTCTAATAGGCTAAGCCAAACCTGACACATAACCCATTTTTGTCTTTGCTCCTGTGCCTTAACAGCATAAGCCTGCAATGAGTGATTTCAAAGGGCTCCAACTGAGCAAGTTATGGAAGACAGGCTTGTTACACTAAAAAAAACTTAGGTGATTTGAATTCCAGTTGTGGGGATTTTTTTGTTAGTTGGTTGGTTGGTTGGTTTGGGATTTTTAGATAAAAACCCTTTACAGTTCTGTACAAATGAAGACTATGCTTTTCTGCTGGTAAATTAACCTCTGGAAATGCTGTGGCACATGAGAGATTTGACTGAGGTGGAGGATGAGAGGACTTTGTTTAGAGGAGCTGCAGCCATTCACCTGTGAAGGACAATACAGAGGGGTGCTGTGAAAAGAAGGAAGCTTAAAAGAAAACAAAGCTGGTAATAAATCTTGGGTTCCTAGCAAGGTTGGGCTAACTGCTGTTGTTAGTTAAAATGTGAATTAAAAGCAGAATATAGAAAAAATAGACAAAGGAATTGGTGGTTATGGCATTACAGGTACAATATTTCACAGTGGCACATGGTAATTGTGCAACTGGACAGTCTTTGTAACCCAGTTTTGAGCAGGATGATGCAGGATGAAACTCTCAGATGTGTTATGAGACTTTAACATGCTTGTTAAAGTGAAGGCTTGCAATTTAATGATTGCTTTTTCTTCCAGTTGTTATGTGATTTGTTTACTTTGAGTTAGTGAGCTAAATCAAGAGTTCTGTCATTCAGTGGTAGCAGGATTGATCTGTTGAAAGACACTGGCCAGTTTTTACAGCATTGTGTGTGCAAATAACTGAGCACCATCTCCTCAGTTTTTGTAGTGTTGTGTGTGCAAATAGCTGATCACCATCTCCTCATTCTCAGAAAGTTTGCCACTCTAACAGAATTGGGACCAGTGTAATTCTGGGTGGCTGACATCCCATCCTCTTACTAGAGAGTCACTTTTTCATATTAAAATATGACTTAGGCAAAGAACCTGGTTTTCAGGTCAGCTTGGTTGACAGGAGAAGGTTCAGGAGAGAATTGAAGAGTTGAAGGGAAAGTTTATACTGTAGTTGGGTAGGGAAATAAAGGCTCTTGTTAGCAGAGTATACAGAATAAATTTTCCAGCAGGGGAGAGCAGAAATAAATGGAAAGTAGTAGAGGGAAAACAAAATTATTTTGAAGGAAAAAAAGAATAAGAGACAGTAACCAAAAAAAGTGGATTTTCAAAGAATTGATACATCCTTCACATGCTATTAGGGCTCATCTTCCAAGGGATATTTGAAGAGACAAAGTATGAACTTCTCCCTAACACTTGGCTTTCACGTGAAAGATTTGTTTTGGTTTACAGCAAAGTGAAGACAAAGCCACAAATTTCTGTGGCTTTTAGCCTCCATGTAGTGTCACCAGAGGTTCTGTAGATTCCTTGCAGGAGGGTTGGGAAAAGGCCACTGCCTCATACCAGAGGCCAGGTCTGCCAAGAAATGCTGAGAACCTGTAACTTGCAGGAAATTGTGTTGAGATTTTATATGGCAGCTTGTGGCAAAGGACTCAGGTAGTGGGTCTAAGGGCAGCTTTACTGATTAATAAAACTTACCTCTTTTATTTTTGCTCATTTTTTTACAGGAAAACCTGTGGGAGCTCTTCGTACTGTAAGAGCCCCCTGCTTGATTATTCACTCTGTTGGGAGATAACACAGAGATAAGGAGGACTTGTACACTGACTTTTATTGTTTTAGATTTTACAGTGACACAGATTAGATTGTACACATTCCACATAACCTGGGGCTTAAATCCCCGTAAAGACCATTGGCATCACTTGACAGGGATTTAAACACAACAGATGTGTCTTGTTACCCACTCCTGTATGCCTAATGAAGCAAATAAAGTGTGTTAGCATGAGCAGCAGGTAAGGTGGGATCTGCTTTCCCTTGCCTTGTGCCTGAACCATCCTACCCTCCCTTATCTCTGAGGTCTCAGTGATAATGTTGTATTGCTGCAAATATCCGCTAAGGCATGGGGATAGAGACCAGCTAAACTCATCTTTCTGAAACAAAAAGCCTTTCAAAGTGAAATGCCCTTTTCAGAAAGTGTCACTTTGGAGCTCAGCCATCAGCTTTAGTGGAGCCAGGATGTCATCCTTGAAGGTATTTATCTTAGAGGACTCAAACTTTATGAGTCCCTTAATGCCAATACTGAAGGCTTCAGAAATGAGGTTGTGTGAGATGTTTTGATGACTCATTTTTTGGATTATCTGGGAATATCTATTGGGTGTGTAGGGCTCCAGCAAGCCAAATGGAAGAACCAAACCACAGGCTCCTCTGGGCAAATAATCTGCTGTAGCCAAGCAATGACTGTGCTAAAAGGAGCTAAAGGGCTCCCAGCACTGTTTCCTGATTTACAAGTTTTCCTAAAGATGATAATTTCTGCAGCCCTGGTTTCACTTCAGGCACACGTGTGTGAATGGTATCAACAACAACCCGACAGAGCCCAACCTTAGGCAAGGATTCCCTAACTCACCTGTGGCAAACCACTGTGTCCCAGATAAGTGTGATAAGCCATGAAACCAGCCTGGATTGTAACATCTTCTGTATGTACTGGACCTGTGATCCTACTGAACATAGATTTTAGAATTTTTTCCTTAAAATGTGAGTTGTGACTGATAATAGCCCCACAATGCAATTCTGTGTTGGAGATCTCCTGGCCCTGCTCTCTGTCAGCTTGAGATTTGGTTTAAAGTTGGCATCAAATTGTCCATACTTGAAAATACTGCTGCTTTTTGCAGCTAGGAGTAAATTCTTTTGTCTCTGGTATTCTGCAGTAGACAGGTGTAAAGGCCCTGGCTGTGGGCAGCAGGATGGATAGCAAGGAGTGAGAAAAAAATGAGAGAAACAGCCCCACAAGCCCTTCTTGCAGGAGAGGGTGCAGGATTTATGGATGAAGTAGTAACATTGAGCCTGAGAAAGAGAATATGGGGGAAGGTGGTATTTTAATTTGTCTCTTTATCTATTGCTATCCAAACGTGTTTTAATTAGCCATGCATTGAATTGATTTCCCCTAGTTGAGTTTGTTTTACCCATGATGGCACCAATATCAATTATATCTGCAGCCATGATTCTCTTCAGGATTATATCCAAAGAATAAAATTGTGCAGGAAATATTCTTCTGGCAGGTTAATTTTTGCTTGGGCCAGAGGGCTGATGTTTTTGAGCTCTGCAGCTACATGACTGTGTAAAGGAAACACAGGAATGCATGGCTGGAAGAGTGATGGGAAAGACAAAAAGACTTGCCTTTTGCTGATGTTAATTAAATTGGGTATAAAATGAGACTGCTCCCATCATCCCACTCACTGTGATTCTTCTTTATGTTGGATGTTGCTCTTACTGCTTCCAGTCCATCCCTGGAAGTAACTGCTACAGTGCATCATGGATCATGTTGGGAAAATATTGCCATGTTTATAAAACAGATTTTGTGGCTGATTTTATGGGAATCAATCCTAGTGAAGTACAATTCTTGATCCAATGAAGAAACAGTTTCTAAAATTTGGAGGCAGTGAACTCCTCTGGGGAGATAAGAACAGGCTGAGGCTTGAGGTAATTAATGATCAGTTGTGTCATGATGGCCTTTGAAATGAATTGTGTGTCTGTGGAGGGGAGGGATATTGTTTCAAATGCCATTTTATTGTATCAACATGTCACCTAATGTCCGCAAAAGAAAATTTATCCAACCAAAAGACAATGTCATGGCACAGCAGAGAATGCTGTATGATGGATGATTTGCAATCTGTTGCAATTAGATGACTGCAATTCCATTAATTCCTCAGGAAAAAGGTTTAATGCATAGAAAAAAAGTTATTTTGAGTATTCTATTTGCACATCAAAAGAATAGTTATTCCCAGATAAGTTTCAAGAATCTTGACCAGCATTAGAGAGGTACCTGAATTAGGAAAGAACTCAAAAATAAGGAAACACCCAACTAAAAATGATGAACAGAAACCAGGCAAAGAGTTCACTGTTAATACACAAGGGGCACAAGGCAAATGAATTACTCTGTTCTCCAAAGTGTGACAGACAGAGTTTTAAGTTCAGGTATGAGGTAATGCTGTTTTCTTCTTTTGGTACTTTTCTGTGTTACTTGTTTTCAATTTTGAAATTAAGATGCCTTTGCTTTTGCCTTGCTCAAGCATTTTCACTTTAGGTATCTCTAAAGTCATGCAAATTAATTTAAAATAAAGATGCTGTGCCTTCTGTGGGGATGCCAAGCCCAGGTTGGGTAGTCAATAGGAACTAACCCTGCAGAGAAAGGCACCCAAATGCATTCAGGTGCCTGAAGAAATGGGTAGGCTTTCAACACTCCCCTGTGCTTTGTCTTCAAACTAGTTCAAATTCCAACCCTTCATCCATTTCACTGCAGAAGAAGGAGCCCGTGTTAGGTGGTCTCACGAATGGCACACACAAAGTGGTAAAAGCCTTCCTTATACCCCTCCTGGAGAGGTAATGAAGAAAACAAGACCTGTTGATTCTGTTTTCCTCCCCAACTGAGTTGTACCTCTCACCTTGCCCGCGCCCTGCCCCGAGGACATGTCACAATGTGTTTAGGATGCTGCCTGAATGCCACACTTTGGAGATTTGATCTCAGGGTGCTGGGAGTACTGAAGCCTGTATCCATCACTCCAATGCTGTTGTCCCTTCTGCATCACTGCCAAGAATCAGCAGAATAATTTGGCTGGGAAAACGCTTCCACTTTAAAAAATCAGAGACTCCAAAAACTATATTTTAACGGGTTTTTTGGTAATAATGGTGGCCAGGCTGGCTAGTCAGTGTGATTAACTATTCATTTGGAAATCCTGGGTGCAGGTTCTTTCGGGCCAGTGGTCTCCTGAATTGTATGTGCATGTGTTGTCTTTATTCATGTCCACTTTATGTCCTGTTCTCTCCACTCTTTCCATCTTCATTTTTCTCTTTCTCCAGCACCATCGCTTGTTTCACTTGAATACTATTAACAGAGGGTCAATAATTAAATTTCCCTTGTGAAATGAATGTGTGTGGCTAGAATGAACAAGGAAATACATACAAGTTCCTGAATTGAAAGGAGACTGAGGAGTCTCTCGAGGATCCATGCCCAAAAATACCTTTGTACAGGATTTTTTTCCCCAGTTAGGGCTAAAATGTAGGTTGCTGTGAGCTCTGTTGGCTTCCACAAATGTGGAAGTAACCAGGCACTGTTTGATCCAATGATTACAGAACAGCTCCATTCACAAATGAGGACCTTTTAAGCTGGTACAAAAGTTTTGAATTTTTATTTCTATTTATTTTCACCAGTTTCTTTGCCTATTTAATTTCTCAGATTTTTCACAACTGGTAAAAATCACCTGCACAGTAATGTATTGCCAGTCTTACACTGAATGTTACCTGTAGAAGGCACTGCATCCCTGCTGGCAACAGGGGAGCTGGTGAAGGAGGCAAAGGAGTTCATCCCTGCTTTTTGTACTTTCTGGTGAGTTTATTTTCTCTGTCCTGAGAATTCTCCATTAAAGATGTTGCTTCATGCAGTCCTTTTGCAGGACCAACATGATGTTCTTGTAATTTTGCCATGAAAAAATCCTCTATTCATGACATAAAAGTAGACACAATGACATTTTTGAACAGGGCTTGTAAGAGAAAGACCACATAAGCTTTTGCTTCTTCTTTGCTGAAACCTTTCATGTGGCTGGAAAGAAGATATAATCCCTTTTCCCTTCCTGCTAACTAATTCTCCTTACCTGAAAATACCAAAAAAGGAAAAATTCTTTCAAATGAGAGCTGACATCTCCTCCTCATCTTAAATATTCTAATTATTTCTATCTCCATGCAGATAGGCTGCAAGACCTTGTTCTTGTTAGTCATGTGCCAGTGAGGATACCAAGTACATTTTGTTTTAGTCCATCTTGTCAGGGAAAAAATTGCACTAACTTGACAGCAGACTTTTAAGTTTATAAGTTTAGCTAAACAAGATAAATTTATTTCTTGGTGAAACAATGCAGCTCTCAAATTCACTGTCTGTGCATACAAATCCAAAAAGGGTCACCTGCTGTCAACTCTTCCCCTTTTCTGCCCTCCTGATAGCCTGCTGCTCCTGCATCCCTGCTTTCCTGGCTGCTGGTGAGCTCTGGAGTCTTCATATTGAGCTTGTGGTCTCGGGTTAAGCAAAAGGCCTTAGCTGAGAACTTTGATCCATCTCCAAGGAGAGGATGGGTGGAAGCTCTGTGCCATGCCCTGGTGTCCAGGGTTTGAAGTGTGGGATTAGGCTGGGGAAGGAAGAAGTCCTGCATGAAGTCCTGCATGATATATCCTTTTGATGTGAAGCTCTGGTGGGTGATGATGTGAGTTCAGCTCAGGACTTTGAGGCTCCAGCCTGTGCTGAAGGGCTGTGATGAGCCCTTCCTCTCTCCTGGGATGGAACATCCTCACATGAAGGGATGGAGAAATCCTGGGATTCCCCCATTCTGGGCTATAGCTTTGTTGACAGACTTATTTTTCACTCTAGCATAGTAAATAAAGCTTGTCTCCTGCTTGGAGATGATTCATCTCTCATTATGCTTAATAATTGGAATTCCATGCTCGGCTGCTGCTTCCCCTGTGCTCTGCCAAAGTGAGCGGTCCCTGCTCTGTACAGCTCCATCTGTTGGCATTGCTTTGCTATATCAGAAAAAGGCAAAAACATAATAATCCTTCTCCTTCCCCCCCTTCAGTAAGAAGAGCTGCCTTTTTGCTGGGAATGTGAAGGAGATGATAGACAGGGGGCATGGGGCACCATTTGCTGGCATCTCAAACCAATGGGAAGAGTTCCTGCATCCTGGGCTCTCCTGCATCTTCAGCATCCCTCAAAATCAGGAGTGCCCAGTGCCTGCTGAGCATGCTGCAGATCTGGGCAGGGATGAGGTGCCCCCACACCCTTTCCTTTGGTTTTCCAGCCCAAACTTGCCACACCAGGCACAGCTGCCTGCCAAGGGCTGACAGGGGCTGTGCTTGCTGGAAGCAGAGACAGTGGCGGTGGCTGGCGATGTGGAATGGCTGTGGGAGCTCTGAGTCCTGCCCATGCACACAGACAGCTGGAAGGGAGCTGCAGGAGCAGCTGGATCATAAAAGAGGCAGGAGCCATGGAAAGGATGGCTCCACTCCTCTGGGCAGCCTCCAGTGAGCAGCAGAGCCAGGAGCTGCTGAGCCCCGTGCCAGACCCTTGGGAGCTCCCTGCTCACAGAGGGCTGTGCTCCAAAAGCAGGGGCCAAAGACCAAGCTGGTGTGGAGATGGCTGGGGAGGAAGCAGTGCTGCGGGTGATTTGGGGGTTGCACAAGGGATGGTGATCACTAGGGGTGAGGTATTGCAGGGCAGGGCAGTCATACAGATGAAGGTTTGTGCTGAAACACTGGCACAGGTTGCCCAGACAGGTGGGCTCCCATCCCTGGAAACATTCCTGGAGAGGCTGGATGGGGCTCTGAGCAGCCTGGTCTGGCTGACGATGTCCCTGCTCGTTGCAGGGGGGTTGGATCAGACCTTCCTGAAGGATAATTGTAGTCAGGTGGGGTTGGTCTCTTTCTCCAGGCAGCAACTGACATGAGAGGACACAGTCTCAAGCTGCATCAAGGGAAATATAAGTTGGATATTAGGAAAAAGTTTTTCACGCAAAAGGTGATAAAGTTCTGGAATGATTTGCCCGGGGAGGTGGTGGAGTCACCATCCCTGGATGTGTTTAAAAAAAGACTGGATGTGGCACTGGATGCCGCGGTTTAGTTGAGGTGTTTAGGGAACAGCTTGGACTCGATGACCTTGAAGGTCACTTCCAACCTTGTGACTCTGCGATTCTGACCTCTAAAGATCCCTTCCAAGCCAAGCCGTTCCCGATTCTCCCGTCCGGAGCGCGGCAGGTGTCAGGCTGCTGCTATGTCAGACCTGGCCACGGGAGGGTACCACAGGCAGGGACACGCTTCCAGCAGTGCCACTGGCACACGTAGCGAGCAGCACCGACCGCATCCTGCCGCTCCCTTCCCTCTCCTGCCCCGCCGCTGCGCGCTTGGGAGCCAAGGGGCGATGGGCAGAGCATCAGCCTGATGGGGCTCCGCACAGGAATCCCTGGCAGAGCTTTCTCCCCCGGGCTGCTGGGAGTCTGCCGGTGAAGCCATCGAGCAGGTTTTGGGCGGCAAGCGAGGAGCTGGGATTGCTTGGCATAACGGCATTCCCACCCTGCCCTGGCTGGGAAGAACTGAGAAGAAGAACTGGGAGGAAAGCGAGCTGTGCAAAACCCGTGTTGCTCGGGGAGGTTGAAATTCGACACATCCTCCTTTCTGTTCTCAAGGACCTGGAGCCCAGTGCCGGGTGCCAGCACATCCAGTCATTCCCTGGTGGCTCCAACACGCCGGGCTCGGCTCTGCGGCTGGGCTTGAGCAGCTGCACCAGGGAGGAATGAGATGGCATCAGCCAGGGCGGCTTCAGTGCCCCGAAATTGTCCAAAAGCAGGAGCGATTTAAAAAAAATGAAAGTTACAAACATGCTCACAAGCAAATATTTTTCCCTTGTATGGTTTACATGAGTTTCTGCTTAAAAAAAAAAAAAAAATTATCTGCCTTCGTGGAAGTGTTGTCCTCTTCCAACTACTAGTAGTGTAGGTATGAACTTGCTTGACATCAAATACTGAATGTTTTCAATATTGATACCTCATATGTGGCAGGTCGTAAAATAAGATTGGGGTATTATTAATTTTATTATACATATTTTATATATATAACATGTATATTATATATATATTCTCTATATATTTTATCTAGATATTAATTTATCCTTTATTGATGCTTATTATTTGATTTTATAAGGATCTTCTTCTTCTTTAAGGTGCATTAGATGTTCAGAATATCAGAAATCAATATTCTTTATGGTGAGAGTTAATATTCTGATTTTTTGATAGAGGCTTTTTTCCCTTCCATAAAAGGAGAAAGCAATCTACCAGCTAAATAAATGCAAATATTTTGTTTCTCATGGAATATGATTCAGCCTCATTTGTAAAGGAACCATTCTAGTTACACATATGAAAAATGATACTTAAAAGGCAAAATCAAACAGAACAGTGTAGCTTGTTCCTTTGTCTTCAGCTGTGATGGTCCTTCAGAGACTGAAGCCCGGCCTGAAGCTGACAAAACACGAGATAGATTGCTTCCATGGATTTCAGTGGGAGTTTGGATTGGATGAGGTGAGGTTGCAAAACTATAAATGCCTCTCAGAAGGACATGAGTATAACCTCATTCAAGATGGAGAAAGTGGGATACGAACACTGCGGTGACTGCTTCAGTTTCCCAGATTTCCCTGCCGTGAAAAGGTGTTCTGCAGATGGGCGCTGAAGATGGCCACTCCCAGAGGACAGCGTGCCAGCAGGATTTGGGGTTTCCCCACTAAGGAGAAGAGCTCTGGGTGCTCCATTATCACAGAATCATGGAATGGTTTGGGTTGGAAGGGACCTTTAAAGGCCAGCTAGTCCAACCCCTGTGCAGTGAGTAGGAACATCTTCCACTACATCAGGTGGCTCAAAACCCCACACAACCTGGCCTTAAATGTTTCCAGGGATGGAGCATCCACAGCTTCTCTGGGCACCTTATGCCTGTGTTTCACCATCCTCATTGTAAAAAATTTCTTCCTAATACCTGCTCTAAATCAACCCTCCTTCAGTTTAAAATATACACTGTCCTATTGCAACAGGACCTGCTACAAAATTTATCCCCATCTTTTAAAAAAGCCCCCTTTAGGGACTGGAAGGCACTTGAAGCTTTCCCTGGAGCCTCCTCTTCTCCAGGCTGAACAAACCCACCTCTCTCAGCTTGTTTTCACAGCACAGGTGCCCAGCCCTCTCTCTGATTATCTGCAAGGCCCTCACCGGATCTGCTCCAACAAGTCCATGTCCTTCCTGTGCTGAGGATCCCAGGCTTGGATGCAGCACCCCAGGTAGGGTCTCACCAGAGAAGAGCAGAGGGGCAGAATCACCTCCCCTAACCTGCTGCCCATGCTGCTGCCCTCTGGCATGATCCGAGTTTCCCTGGCTGGAGTGCAGGTTCTGCCATCCTGGGAAGAGCAGCAGCCTCAGAAGAAATCCCCACGGCGTTCCAGGCACTGGAATGCAGCAGACACAAGGCTCCACGTGCAGGCAGGAACCCACCTGCAGGCCCAGCATCCTGCTGGCCATGGAGCTGAGAGCTCAGAGAAGAGCAGTACTATCGATCCTGTGTGTTCCCAGTGTAGGGAATGACGTGCTCTGACTCTGTGACTCAGAAGGCTGAACAATTGCTTTATCAAGCTATACTATATTACACTAATACTATACTAAATTACGTACTGAAGAGATACTATACTACAAAGATACTAAAGAATACCAAAGAATACTAAAGAATACTAAAGAAAAGCCCGTGACTGTCTGAGACAGTCAGGACACAGCTTTGACCCAATTGGCCAAGGACACGGAACAACCTTCACCGGTGTCCAATAACCAAATCACTCTCAGTAAACAATCTCCATTTCCACATGTGCAAAACAACAGGAGCAGTGAAGAGAGATAAGAATTGTTTTCTCCTCTTCTCTCTGAGCTTCTCACTGCCTTCTCCAGGAAAAATCCTGGGAGAGACAATTATGTCTCCCTCTCTGTTCAGAGCATGTGAATACACACAGTGCCCCTTCCCTGGCAGGTGGGAGGTCCATCCACTGAGATCCAGCAATGTCTGACAGAGAAAGTCAACCAGAGGTTACCTGGGTGCCCCAAGGAAAACCCCCTGGACTTCTCATATGCCTTATCACAGAACTGGGACCGAGAAAGCCACAAAAAGCCCCAAATTCTTCTTCTTTTTTGCTGAGCTGTCCCAACCAATTTGCAGCAGCCTTCAGATGTCTTCATAGTTTGAAGCAGAGCTGCTACCAGGGCTTGGGAAATGTGAGTGAGCCTGACTTCAGTTATGGAAAACCTACAAGGCAAAAGTATGAAAAGCTTGCTGGTAAACAATTTTCAAGAAGATATCTTGCTCAGCATGGGGTTTGCAGTGAGGGGGTCATATTTAATGACTTGCTTCAAATGTTAATATAAATCATTACTTCCTCACCAGCTAAATCACGGCTGCCTCACGCCCTGTGTGCTCTTCCCTAGAAATGTCACTGACTTGTGAACATGCTGGAGTTTGGAGCCACGTGGCACCAGGGATGGAGAGAAGGACAGAAAATATGAGGGGCTGTCGGGCATCCCAGGGGGCATGCCCGTCCCTCAGCTGTGCAACTCCCAGGTCTCCACAGCACCGTCCGCCTCTGCAAAATGCAAGAATTTTGTGAGTTTTTAATAGGCTGCTAAACTTCAGTACCCTAAATGAACCCATGTCCCTGGTGCAGAAGCAGGGACAGTGTTTAGGAGGATATAGAAGGCAAGTGTTTGGCTTTGGTTGAATGATGGCTGTGAGTCACGCAGGGAAACTTCTTTCAGATTTCATGATAGACCTCAGCCCCTCCTGGGCCAGTCAGCAGAGCTTCTCAGCAGAGCCATCTCAGGCAGAATCTCCTCAGGTCAGGCACAGTCTGCATCAGGTAGGGGTGCAGGGGTGGCAGCCTGTGAGTGCATGGCCATCTGAAAGGCAGCAGCCACTGCAAACACGAGGGAACGTGAGTCCCACATCCATTTCTTGGCAGTGGATACCCTTGGTGCTGGAAGGAGGCTATGGGATTCTTTCACCTGTTTATTTTACACAGAGAAGGGAGGGAGAGAAACCTCAGAATGTCAATAGACAATTGGTAGCTCATTGCTTTTTTCCTACCTTAGATCACAACTTAAAAACCTAAAATGCGTGGCATACTCTTTGTCCTTGTTGCCTGTGTGAGAATGTCAGTTCTGTAGGTCATTCAGAGAGACTTCATGGTAACAATATGCAAGTGAAAGCAGTTATTGCTTTTGACAGATATGTTTAACACAATGATATTTTTACACTTCAAAAAATGAGAAGAAAACTTTAATCTCTTCAGTCCATAGTAAGCACAAAAAGCAAAGTGAAAGCATGTTTAAGTTGTTGTCTTTTCTTAACAGAACTATCTTAGCCAAGGAGAGGAAGCAGGAGTTGAGTCAGTAAGGCTTCAAAGTAGATGGAGAATTTTGGATTCATGATGAAGATGGAGTAAGAAGGTGTGGAGTACTGTGTAAATGGGAAAACAAAATCTGTAGCAGAAGCACAGTTACCATAAATATATCTGTAAGATTGCCCAGAGAAGGACTTACCCTGGCTGGGCTGTCCTAACCCCCACAAAGAAACCAAGACTGGTGCTTGCCAAGTCTGTGTACATCGTGTTTTTCTCAGTCTCCTTTCTTTTCCTCCTTTATGCATGAGTAAGATTTTAATTTTAGCAGAAATTCTGCTAGGCTTTTGTGGGCAGGTTGGGGAACTGAAGGATGATATTTTTATTTCTCCATATGAGTGCAAGGAAGTTCATCTGAGCTCAGCTGGCAAGGCCACCATCAGAGAGGTGTCACAAGTCTGGTTTGCATTTGATTTCCCAGGGAAGTTATTGAGAAGAGAAAATTTGAGAACGTTTGAAGTCACCACGCACGGGCAGGCACAGAGCTCAAACCATTCATACAGGGCAGTCTGCATGTCAGTTTTACACTGGTGTGACTCACCCAGGTGTGTCTGACCATGCACAGGAGGGTTCCCAGGCCCAGCTCCTGCTGTGATGTTGCTCCATGCAAGCAGCACACGT
The DNA here is from genome assembly GCF_017590135.1 of Pyrgilauda ruficollis. Lineage (NCBI taxonomy): Eukaryota > Metazoa > Chordata > Aves > Passeriformes > Passeridae > Pyrgilauda > Pyrgilauda ruficollis. The sequence goes on along the minus strand of NW_024524489.1, from coordinate 6,086,450 downwards.
CCAGAAGTATAAAACTCTGCTCACACATTCTGCAGCTCTGGTGGACTGGCGTCTGCCTGGTTTGTAGAGGAGTCTCACTGACCAGATTAACTCATCCAGAGGCTGAATTTCCTCCATGTTGTGCTTCTCCAGTAGCAAGGGGCTCCTCTCTGAGTGGAATGATGTTTCGATGGGTTTAACCACAGGGAAACAGGAAACTGAGCTGATCTCACAGTCCAGACGGGGACCCCAGGCACCCCCACCAATGTCTGGTGTGAAAGCAGAGAGAAAATAGCTCAGGGTTTCTCTTCACTCCCACACCACCGACCTATGCTGGAGTCCAAAAAGCCACCCTTGCCTGCTCTGTTTATTTGTTTGTTCAGCCCTCGTACACCCTTGTTTACTCACCAGCACAAGGGACACTGGCTCGTTTGGCAGCCTCTAATGACAGCTTAGGGTTCACCACCCTGCACTAATTCTGTGTTGTTAAAAATACACTTTTTTCCAAATGAGTAAGGGCAGCAAGCAAACACAGGGAATGGCTCTTTAGTTCACAGTGTGTTTGTTTTGTCCCACACCTTCGTTTTGGGGGATGATGTTTTTGTAGAAAATTAGTCCAGAGCTCTGTAAATCTAACTCAGCTCTTTCTAAGCAAATTTTCTGGAGATTATCATGCTGGCTGAAAAACAAGCTACTTCTCACAGCCAAAAATGTGAACTGAAAATGCGCTGAAGAGCCATTGATTGTGAGATAAGCAGAAGCCTTTCAGCTGAGATTGGCTGCAGAGTTGCTCTAGGATGACTGTTACTGGTTGGACACTTCCTGAAATGCAGTGATGTCAGGAGCTAAAATTACCAACATTTCTGTGGGGTTTTGAAAGCAATTCTTATTCTGTTCCACCAGCCACTGGTGGTGGAATATTTTTCCCTACATATATTGGTCACAATAGTGGTGACCAATATTTTTCCCTACAGTAGTACAAGGGGAAATAACCAGAAGAAGAGTCAACAAGCTGTTTATAAAGATGCAATGCAGTGCACACTCATCTGCTTCTGATGGGTGCGTCTGGCCATCAGCAAAACCATAAGGGATTAGAAGAGAAAGTGATTTTGTGTTTCTTCCTGCACTTTTTACTGTTAATCTGCAGCATTTGATCTGATGCTGTTCCAGCATCTGAGCCTCAAAGCATTTGTGAGGTGAAACTCTTCTTGGTTGCTCTCACCTGACTGCTGAGGTGGAATGAGTGGATGGAAAGGTCCTGCATGACACATTGAATAATCACATTCCCCATGTCCACTCACAAGCAAAATATCTTCTATTTAACAAAGGATTTTGAGTGCCATTCCCTTTAACCTCCCTGCAATTGAACAGTATGCACTATTCATTTTCTGTGGGCTGCTGAAGTTGTGACCATTAATAACTAATCTCACATTTTCAGTCAATGTCTGCTCTATTGGTTTGGTGGTCCTGTAACATTTTGGAAAAACTTGGGGATATTTAGTAAGTTTTTTAAAAAATGGAAATAAGTATTGACTTCAGTGGGAAGCTCTCTGTGCTGTCTGAAGCTGATAACCCTTTTCTTTGCTAAACAGTATTTGAACTCTCCTCTCTGGTTTATCTAAGACAGTAATTTCATGCTGTATCCATTTTAGATAGCTCAATCTGCATCCATCTGTAAAAGTAACTATTTTATCCTTTCAGGTAGTAATTGGTTACAACAAGTAGACATTGGTGATAAAGAAGCAGTGGGGATTTGCCTAGTGAGGGCCTTGCTGTGCTCTCATGTTTGTGCACACTCAGATTTATCAAAGAACAAATGAAAGTGCCTTTTGGCCTTCAGATTTTAGTATCTTCTCATGTTGAGATGGAGAGGCTTGGATGGTTGCTGGGATTTTCCTCATGCCCATAACTATGGCTGGATGCAAATCTTGTGTCTGTAATCAGGACATAACCAGGACTGCCTGTTACCTCTGCTCTTAGGGAATACAGGATCAGCCAAAGCAGTTGGGACCAACACCCTAAACCAGAGTCAACCCCAAACTGACACCCTAAACCTCTGTCTCACTCAGTGTCCCTCAGCTGGGCCATGGGGCTTTCCACACTGCAGCGTGAGCAGAAACTGCTGCTCTGTGAGGCCACTGAGCATGTATGCACACATGTCAATTCCATGCTGATCCAGATGCCCTCCACCAGACAGCTTTCTGAAAAAAATGACTTCATATAGGAAAGATGTGTTTTTCACGTCTGGCTCTTGAACATTGTTTTTCGGTTACGTGGTATTTTCTGTAATTAGCAACAAAAATTCAGGCACAGGAATATAGTGTGTGTTTGTTCCATGAAGAGCTGGGACCATTTTGATATTTTGCAACCAAAAAAAAAAAGAAAAAAAGAGAAAAGCTCATTTAATACCAGCCCAGCTATTTATACCTCTTGCACAAACTTAAACATAACAAAAAGTGCAACATAACTCATGAAGCAAAGGAGTGTCTCTGCCAAGTGTAATATTTGTATTTGGAAACATGGTCTATATTGTATGAAGCAGTAGCCTTCTAACAGCCTCCAAGGTTTCTTTTGGCTGATGTTTATCCAAACAGTCTTGCTCTTCACTCATTTTAATGGCAGAAAGGGAGCTGAGTGTTTTCACTCGGTGGCACTGGCACGGCTCAGCCTCTGCTCCTTCAGCTGCTGCCCCTCTGTGCTGCCCCTCCGCCTCACACATCAGCCAAGTCTCTTCTTCTGCCTTTGGTTTTGCCCTGTGCTTCCTGCAGATCTGTCACGATGGGAATGAGCCACGGGCTCCCTTGTTTAAGGGAGACACTGCCCTTTGCTGTCGTGGCCATGGGTGACCTGGGCAAACCCACTGGATGTGGGGCAGGCCCTTGCACTGGGGCCAGCAGGGGGTCTGGAACTGGGAACCATCCATGGGGTCTGCAACTGGGAACCATCCATGGGGTCTGCAACTGGGAACCATCCATGGGGTCCTGCTCTGAAGATGACAGTGCTCAGGTGGAGAGTAGGAATTGTGTTCTCCTTGTGTTTAAAATCCCCGATTTTATAAAATGTGGGTGATGCCTCATATGTGAGGCTGATGTCCTTGTCATTCTTTCCCCTCTAGAAGAAGTTCACAGATTCACAAAATATTCTGAGCTGGAAGGGACCCACAAGGATCATGAACTATTTATACCTCTTGCACAAACTTAAACATAACAAAAAGTGCAACATAACTCATGAAGCAAAGGAGTGTCTCTGCCAAGTGTAATATTTGTATTTGGAAACATGGTCTATATTGTATGAAGCAGTAGCCTTCTAACAGCCTCCAAGGTTTCTTTTGGCTGATGTTTATCCAAACAGTCTTGCTCTTCACTCATTTTAATGGCAGAAAGGGAGCTGAGTGTTTTCACTCGGTGGCACTGGCACGGCTCAGCCTCTGCTCCTTCAGCTGCTGCCCCTCTGTGCTGCCCCTCCGCCTCACACATCAGCCAAGTCTCTTCTTCTGCCTTTGGTTTTGCCCTGTGCTTCCTGCAGATCTGTCACGATGGGAATGAGCCACCGGCACCCTCGTTTAAGGGAGACACTGCCCTTTGCTGTCGTGGCCATGGGTGACCTGGGCAAACCCACTGGATGTGGGGCAGGCACTTGCACCAGGGCCAGCAGGGGGTCTGGAACTGGGAACCATCCATGGGGTCTGGAACTGGGAACCATCCATGGGGTCTGGAAATGGGAACCATCCATGGGGTCTGCAACTGGGAACCATCCATGGGGTCCTGCTCTGAAGATGACAGTGCTCAGGTGGAGAGTAGGAATTGTGTTCTCCTTGTGTTTAAAATCCCCGATTTTATAAAATGTGGGTGATGCCTCATATGTGAGGCTGATGTCCTTGTCATTCTTTCCCCTCTAGAAGAAGTTCACAGATTCACAAAATATTCTGAGCTGGAAGGGACCCACAAGGATCATGAAGTTCGAGTCTTAAATGTCATAACCCTCGTGTTATGAGCACCATGCTCCAACCTATTGAGCTGATCTTGGGTTAAGAAATATTCCCTAGCTCTTTATTCCCCCTTTTGAGTTCTCCTTTAAAAATAATAATAACAATAAAAATAAAAGTAACAACAACAACAACAGCAGTAATACTAACAACAATAATAACAGTAACAATAATAATTCTTCTTCTTCATCATCATCATCATCATCATCATCATCATCATCATCATCATCCTTACAATACAGTTGTCTGGACTACCAGGCTGCACTTAAGCCATACCCTTTGGGTAAGCTGAATTAATTTAGGGATATACAGATTAATTTAAGTTTATACCTAAATGATTTGGAAAGCACAAGCTTTCCAAATCCATGCCCTGAAGAGCTCAAGACACCAGGATTCGTTAGAGGAATGTTCTTAAACACAAAGTAATAAAACTCCTGAGAATGGTGAAGTTAGGAATAAGGTACAGTTGCTACACAAAGCAGTGGGAGCAGGGAGGGGGAAGATGCAGTCATTCAAATGTGAATCAAAGGGGTATATTAATAATGGAATATTAGGAATAAACAAAGACCAAGCCTTGTTTTCCCCTCTACTTTTCCCATCTGTCAGTTATGTAGCACATTACCATTGCCTCACTGTTCAGGACACTATCACAGCACCCATTTTTTCATGTGGATGAGTTGTTCCTGAAAAATGCATTTGGCACAGACCACTCTTATTTTTCACACAAGGAATGTAGGTCTTCCTGTTCCACATATTTTTCTTCAATGAGCGTAGTTATTGTTGTCACTGGGAGGAAAATCCTCTGTCTGTCTGCTAAAATACTTGAGAGGGGGAGATAAAGCATGAAACCTTTTTGTTGTGGCTGAGGATTTCCTTTACAAGGCTCCACTTCAGTGATTCACGGCTCTTCTCCCAAAGAAATGCAAAGCTGGGGTAGGCATTAATTATGATTTGCACTCTGGGGCTACATCCATGACTGGTGCAACTCAAATATCCACTGGCACCCATGGAGGGGATTTGGGCTGGATTGGAGATCAGAGCTGAAGTGCCACCTCCTCACTGTGCTCTGGGCTCAGGGATGTGCCCTCATGCTGCCTCGGGAGCACTGCTGGATGCCACTGGTGCTGAGGGACATTGCCAGGTGTGGGGCACAATTTGGGCCTTCCCTTTCAGGGTTTCCAGGGCAAAGCTCAAGCCATTACCCAGAAAACTTTCTTCAAAAGTCACCTCCCAATTCATATCACAGCATGGAGTCTGCTGCTGTGTTTTAGTGCAAGAAAAGATGCACTATTTCCACTGATGGAATAATAATAAATTTTGGCAGTTTTGAAAAAAAAAAAAAAAGGACAAGCATTCTGATTTTTCTCTAAAGTTAGAGCTATTGTTCATCTGGGCAATTTTTGTGTATGAAATGAGGGCAGAGATCTGTGTTTTGGGGGAGAGCCACACTGTGGATAAGTGCAAAGGAATTCTGCCACAGCTTTGCCATGAATTATATGTTGTCTGAGGGATTTAACAATATCACAAAGTTCATTGAGAACAGGAACAATCATTTTCCTATCTTTTCCTGCCAGCAAAATGAACAAGTGATTGAGCTTCCTTAAAGAAATTCCAGCCAGTAGCTGTGCCAGCTCTGTCTTCCTCATGTTAGTGTGCGTTTGCTTTGTTCCTGAGTCCCAGATGGGTTTCTGCAAATGGCATGGGGTTGCCAAAACGCATCTGAAGACACATATCATCAGTATGCACAAACTGTAAAGAATGCAGCCCCTGGAGCGATGGGTGATTTCATCAAAAGTGACTTTCCAGCTACGCTGAAACCTTTCATGTCTCTTGTGCAATCTGCAGTGCTAAAGCAAACAATTCCAGTGCCAGATTGTCATAAGGATATGAATACTTCAGCTTATTCAAGGGCCACAATCTTATCAAATTGGAGAATAAATGAAATCTCAAAGAAGGTTAAGCTGCTATAAATACAACCAGGTAGATGTAATTGATTTCTCTCCTTGAAGATAAAATTCCCAAACACACTTTTAAACCTCTAAAGGATTTTTAGTCAAAGCACCAAGACCTATTTGCCAAACCTTGATTTTCTGGAGCCCTTGAGCCACGTTTTTGGTGCAGTGCTGTGCTAATGGTGGCGTCAGGGGAGTTTTTCATTGTCTCACCTGGGAAAGAGTGAGGACATTTGGGATTTTTGAGAGACCGGTATTGTGTTTGATTATTTTTTTGTTGTTTTGGATATGGAAGCCTGTATAGTCATAGGTTATGGCAGTAATAACAGAGGCAAATAGATTCTGAGCGAGTTGTGGATAGTTTTCCAAAGCTGACAGCATGAGGGCATGAACTGAACCTGAAACACGTGCAGGAGTGTGTTGGAGCTGTGGTGCATTGGGACAAAAACATGTCCACAAAAGTGTACCCTGGCAGAGAAAGCCCCATAGGTTTGGGCTCCACATTTTGTGGAAAGGGAATAAAAATGGGGGAGTGAGAAGAGAGCAAGAGAGAAAGTGCAAGGAGCTACAAGATCAAGGGTGTGGGACAGTGACAGCCTCCAGCTCCGCCAGTGCAGGGAGAGAGGGAAGGTGCTGCTCACTGCGCCTGTCACCTGTAGAAAAGGGTGCCTTGGGAGCAGAAAGGGAGGAGGCTTCTGCAAAAACTTAGTGGTGTGGAAGATGGTTTGCTCAGGTGTGGAGTAAAATCTCCATCAGTGGAAACTTCTCAAGATGTATGTAACAAATCTGTGCTAGAAACAGCTTTGAGTTGGGACAATGACTGGATCTCCCTGTGAGGGCCACTGGAGCCCAATTTTCCTCTCCCAGGCAGTGCTGCTGGAGCCTCTGACTCTTGTAGTGTCTTAAAAAAGGCAGCATCTCAACTCAGGGGTTTGGATATGGTGCCTGCATTCCACCCCCCCATTTTCCAGGCTTTGGGAACAAATTTTAAATGCTCATCAACTTTCAAGACAACAAATTAAGTAGGTCACGTCACAACTTTGCCAGCTGATTTATTTTAAAAGAGTGAACCAGTGATGAATTCCATACAGCCTCTTTTGGTAAAGGCATCATCTCCTCTACAACTCAATTTATGGTGTTAGAAGGTTGGTATTTTTATGGCACTTTTTCTTCAACATAAAAGGAAATTTTTATGAAGACTCTTTAATCACTTTCTTTCTTCTATTTTTTTAAAAACAAATTAGGAAGGTTTTCTTGTGTGTGTGTGTGTGTGTGTGTGTGTGTTCAAAGGCAGTGCTTATATTCTGGTTGGAAGCTTCTTTTTTTTCCCTTGCTGAGGATTTCAGCTGGATCAGCTTCCTGAATTGAATTGCTGAATGAACACCAGGACGAACGCAAAAGCTGGCAGGAGAGAGGCAGCGAGCACATCTGGCTGGAGGCAGGGGGTAAGGAAAGAGACAGGCTGAGTGAGGAGAACAAAGGGGATCCGACCCCTGGTTGCTTTTCTGAGGGTCTACCTGCACCATGAGAGGCGGCCACAGCCGTGGGATGGAAACCCGTGAGTGATGGTGATGTAAAGGAACAGCTGGCCCTGGAAGCTGATTTTAAGTTGTAGCTTTTTTTTCCCCCTTCCAGACCCTGTGGAGATACAGCAGGTTTCTCTCTGAGGTCAAGACACCTCTGCCACAGCAGCAGAAGCAGCAGCTGCAGGTGTTTGCTCCCCCTTTTCTCTCCCCTGGTGCTGCTCCACGGGTATTGTGAAACGCAGGGTGCCCCCGATGAAGGGAATGATTGGCATCTGCCTCCATTGATTCAGAAGGCTGAACAATTGCTTTATTAAAACTGTATTATATTACAGTATACTATACTATATTAAAGAGATGCTGCATTATACTATACTAAATTACATACTAAAGAAAACTCATGACAGTCTCCAGACAGCCAGGACCCAGCTTGACCCAATAGGCCAAGGAATCAAAACAATCCTCAGCAGAATCCAACTGACAAATCACTTCAGGTAAACAATCTTCCTAACACATTCCACATGTGCAAAAACGACAGGAGCAGAGAATAGAGATAAAAATTGTTTTCTCTTTATTCTCTCTGTGCTTCTCCAGGAAAAAAAACCCTGAGTGAGAGAATTATGTCTCCCTCTCTGTTCAGAGAATGTGAATGCCACTCATGGGCATCCTTGTTTTTCCCAAGCATGAGCCAGCCCATCAGCCCAGCGCAGAAGAGAGGCAGGAACCTGCCCTGGCGAGCAGCCCCCTGTCCCGCTGTGGCTCCCATGGTCAGGCAGGTGTTTAATCCCAGGGAAGGCTTTGCAGAGGGGTCAGGAAAACACGGCCCAGCTGGAGCCAGGACGTGCTGCAGCCCTCGCTTCCGTGGGCTCTGCGTCCCGCTGTCAGCGCTGTTTGCAGGCTGCGCGCTGCAAAGCTGTCCTGTGCCGGCAGCTTCTCCTGAGGGAGCTTGAGAAGCACTCATCCCCCTTCCCCTCTCTTTCCCACTTCCTAATTTATCTTTTAAACCGGGCTGGAGGACAGACTGTCTGCCTCAGCGCTGTCTGGCACCAGGTGGGAGGTGATGGCTGTGTCCCAACCTGTGCCCATCCACAGGGCTTTGCTGGGTCCATGCAATCCCTTGTGATGGAATACATGTCCTCTGTGCTTCCATCATATGTGTGCTCACACAACTGGCTTTGTGCCTCACCCTTCCAGCTTCTGCAATTGCATTTAACAAACTGAAGGCTGAGGTTTCACCCCAGAGAGAACAAAGCCCTCCTGGATGCAGGACAATGTGTCATCTGTGAGTGGCACATTGCAGAGAGGCAAAACATGCTCCGTGTGCACTGTCTGCATCCACCCATTCCCAGTTGTTTGAAGGATTTGTCTGTGTGCTGCTTTGAGGTGTGGACAGTGTTCAACAAGGGCACAAACAGGTTTTTGCCTCGCACGCCCTGGTGGCTGCTCAGTTTTTGTCTAAACCACTGGTGGATATGAGACTCAATGACTGGAATCCAGAAATACCAGCATTAATACCACTTTTCACTGTTTCAGTGATCTTTCATAGTAGTGCTTATGCTTTGGGAAGTAAAGATGGAGCTCTGTGGGAAAAGGGATTCGCAGTCAGGTCCCACTTTCGCCATAGCCCTTTCTCTCTGACCTTCACCAGGTTAATTCTCTTGACAACATGAATTTTCCTAATATTACTATCATGCTTTAAAAGCTATGGGGAAATTAGGTAATGAATATTTTTTAGGTTGAGATCCCCAAGAGGAACTTAGAGATGTTTTTTATAATAGTGGCATAGAAACTTTCTGAGTATGGAGAACCACACCAAGGTATGGTTGTGATCCTGCTGCTTAAGCCTGTCCTGTCCCACTGTGTAGGGGCTGACTGTGGCTCATAAGAAGCCTCAGTACATCACTGATTTTGGTTTTAACACATTGAGACAGTCTGTGTTAGTAGAAAGGCCTCAACTCCTTCCCCATTTTGACCAGAAATCCTGCCAATGGTGGAGGATATGGTTTGGTGGACAAGGAGGTATATTCAGTTGAAGATTGGACTTGATGATCTTGGAGGTCTTTTCCAATCTTAATGATTCCAGGATTCTGTGAGTGATCTCAGGAAAGGCTCTGCTCTAGGCATATAGTTAAGCTAACAGCTCAACCCTGAAAACATTTGGTTATGTGCTGACAATCTAAGGAATCTGAGTAACCATGGCCTATGGTTACAGGCAAGTCCTCTGCATGGAAGTACAGAAAAACTCCCCCATATGTGTGTGGGATCCCCCCAAACCAGTGCAACCTCCTGTCTGCTCAGGCTTTGAGCCCTTTGCCTACAGTGCTGGTTACAACTGGCTTTTGCAGCTTGTCCAGGGGAATTGAACTGGCACCCTCAAATGGTCCCAGCTAGCTGTGGTCTGCTCAGCAGTGATGCCAAGACAGTGGACACTGTTTTCTTCCCAGGAAGAAGCTGGAATACTGCAAAATGTGCAATGTTTCACTTCCTGTGTTTTCCTTCCTCAGTGAGCCCATCTCATCCTTCTTTCCTCATTTCTTTCATTGCTGGGATGCAGTGCAGCCAGGACATGCATGTGAGGAGCTCCAGCTCCAGGTGAGGAGCTCTGCTGGGCTGTCAGCAGACATCTGCCCAAGGAGGGCACGGGATCAGGGAGCCCAGATATTGGGATGCTGCTTTGGGGTTTTTTTTATAGGCTCCTCCGTGACCACCAACAGCTCTGGAAACTGCCCTTTATTTCCAGTTCATTGCTTCCTAAAACATTGGCTTTGCAAAACTATTGCAGAGGTTGATTCACAAAAATGCTCTGAGGCCTTGGGTGTGAAATATTGTGACAAAAGAAGGCATTCCAGCTCTTTATTGCATCGCACATTTTAAATCATGGAAAATTGGACTAAAATACAGTAAATTTAGCATAAAAAGGACTCTTTTCCAATTGCCTGTCAGGATCCCTTCAGCCCCATAATTGTTTTCGTGTGAAGCAATGAGTGTAATGCCTGTTGATAGTTGTTTGTTCCCTTGTTGTCTCGAAGTTGCTGGAAGCAATTTACAAGTTACTCTTGCTTAATGTCTAGGAAGAGAAGAGGATGGAAAATGTTTACTTGTTTCTTCTCGGTGAAGAGTTGATTCCTGAAAAAACAGATTGGGCTAGGGATGGTTTGAGCCTTGCTGTTGGCTTCGGAGGTCGAAGGCTCTGGCCCTTTCTGTGCCCACTGCCTGCCATGAGCAGAAATAGGGGTGTCAGGCTCAAGTTCCCTTCGCTGTGCCTGCCTGTTTCAATGCCATTTGTGCCACTCCCACTACAGAAAAGGTTGTTGAAAGAAACATTACCTGAAGGACAGAATCACTCACTCTTTGATACTATATGTCGGTACAGAGTGTTTTCCCTCCAGTGTTTGGTACAGTCCCACTCACTGGGTCTGCTCTCCAGCTGGTTGTGCCGCTGTCCCTTTACTGCCAAACGCAGCATTTTGCTCACCTTATGCAAATTTGAAGATGATGGTCAAACGTTTTTTGATCAGTCAGGGTTTGTTTTCACGCCTTGTTTTCCTGCATTGGCTGGCCAGGGTGGATGGGGCCCTGAGCAATCTGTTCTGGGGGTGATATTCCTGCCCATGGCAGCGGGGGTGCAACTGGATCATCTCTAAGTCCCTTCCTATCCAAACCTCTCTGTGATTCTGTGACTGAGGAATGGCATTTGGAACTACAATGCAGTGAAAGAGCTTCTGAGGGTTTTCTAAACCACAGTCTCCCTTCACAACCTGTTCAGGGATGACAGCTGATGCTGTGGGGAAGGTGTGATCATCTCCTGGGGACTGCACAGCTCCCCCAGCACTGAAAGCATCACCGTTTGTTCTGTTTGACTTCCAGCAGACGGTCTAATTATATGAAAAAGCATTGCTCTCCATTTGGTCAGAAGATGTATTCTGAGCTAAGCCTACCTAATGCTTTCCTGATTTGTGTGGTTTTTGCTCTTTTTTCTCCCTCCCTTGAGCTGGACAACAATGTGGTCTTAGTCCAGCAATCAAACACGAAAGTGAGCCCATATGTATAAAGTACGCTCCTCTTGCTGGAACTCACCCAGAAGAGACAAATTGTCTTCATACAGGGGGTCTGGATTTGTCTCTCTTCCCATTAAAAAAGGAAAAAAATTCCAGCACGAGAAGTGTCTTGGAATAAGGGCCATGCAGCGGCCAGTGGTGGGCAATGCCAGTGGTGCTGAGCTGTGCTGCCAGCAGAGCTGAGAGCTCAGGGATGCAGTGAGGACTTTGAAAAGCCAACACAGGGCCAGCTTGTGGTAGGAGAGGGGCTGTCACTCGTCCCCTGTGCCCCAGGGTTAGCAGCAAACATACTGGGTGAGTGTCTCCTAGAGAAGACTTTAAAGCCTTTTCACTGAAGTCCACACCTGGCCTGACCTGGAAAACTCAGCCAGTGGGCAGGAAAGCTGGGATTGATGGTTCAGAAGGGGCCTGGCAGCTCCTGGCATTTTTGGGGGTGCAGTGACATGGTGGTGACTGAGCTATGGGGAAGTCATATTGCTGCTGTTTCCCTTCTAGGTTTTGCTGCCAATGAACCTTTCAAGGCTGGGTTAGATGGAGCTCTGAGCAGCCTGGTGCAGTGGAAGTTGTCCCTGCCCATGGCAGGGTGGGCAGAACTGGATGAGATTTGAGCTCCCTTCCAACCCAAACCATGACTCTCTCCAGAGGGCTCTGGATTTGAAGATGTTGGAGAGCAGCTCTACATCTGCTGAAAGCATTGTGAAGTTTTGCAGAAGGCAATCTGTGGGAGAAATAGGTGGATATTCTTGGCAAGAAAAAAAAATCTCACAGTTTCTATTAAATTTGCTCTACCCTATTCAAGCTCTGTTCAAGATGACTTCTGCAGCTCATGGTGCAATTGCCAGCCTGGAAGTGTCAGATGGAGCAGATAGTCCTGTGGGATTCCCTGGCCTTGCAGATTTCCTCTTCTAAAGCTGGAATTGTCTGGCCTCACCTCCTTTCAAATGCAGACCAAACACACCCTGACAGTGACTTAGACATCAAAGCTGGGCTCTCCTTCCATGTGTTCCTTTGGGCCCAGCTCCCTGTGTGGCTGTCTGGGCGCTGCTTCCATTGAGATTCAGATTGGCAGTGCTGGCTCTCGTACATAGCTGGATCTAAGAGTGCACAGCTCTGGGGCTTCCCACCTTCCTCCTCCCCCCAGTGCTGCACAGTCAGACAGGGAGCACGCCACTGCTTCCCTCTGGCTCACAGACCGAATCCGTGGGGCAATCCCACCGGCTGCAAAAACAGCCCGGCCGTTCCGACCAGGCCACCCACCCTAGCAGTGATGGATGCGGTTGTGTTTGAGGTTGAGTCAGCTTCCTCCCCACCTCCAGCCTGTGCTGCTCCAGTGGCTTCGTGCCTCCTGTCTGTGTGCTGGGCAGAGGAGGCCAGGTCCCCCTTTTCTTGTGGGAAGAGAATCCCAAGCTGGTGGTGCTGGGAGTGGGACAAACCCGCCGGGCTGGGGGCTGATGTGGGGGTCAGAGGAAGGGGGTTGGCCTTTTGAGCAAAAGCCACACTAAATTACAGGAGTGCTGAGAGCTGTGCCACTATGGGCAAGGGCAAAACACAGTCATTTGTCAAGGTTAACCACTGCCATGGAGCTGGGGTGGGCAGCTGGAAGCTGTGGTGCAGCCACCGCTGCGCCGCGGCCTCTCCGAGCACGTGGCCATGGGCGCTGCCATTCAGGAAAACGGCTCAGGAATGCTTCCTTCCCTTACACCTACCAGCTGCACCTTTTAATTTGGCTTTTCTGGGATTGTGTACCTAGTGGTGATTTAACACATGGTGAAATGTTTGGGGGATGGTTCTGTCAGTGGACAGCCAGGCAAGGGAAATCCTTAGTCTGCTTTGGATGTAGACACTGTGTTTTCTTTGCTCAGCTCCTTTTCAAGACTTGCTTTGTTCCTTTTGACTTGCCCCTCTCTGAGACCACCCTCCTTCAGGATATCATTGTCCACACATTGATTTAAATTGGGATCACCCTTAACGAGGCCACGTGGTAATTCAACACACTGTTCTTTCCTCCCGACACTGGCCAGAGGTTCTTCCCATTCCTGTTACTGCATCCTCTCAACCCAAAGGGACTCCTCCTGTTTCCACACTCCTTCTTGGTGTTTCCCAGGCAGGCTGTAAGATGAGAGATGTGTAGGAGAACTGATGCACCGAATTCAGGGTGTTCAGATGTGGTTACTGCTGCAGGGCAGTGGTGGCAGACCTTGCTGTTTCTCCAAGTTGTCATTTGCTGTTTGTACTGGAATAGCTGGGACATTTGCACATGAGATGGAGCTGTGCTTCTGCCTCCTGGTGGGAGCTGACTCCTGGATGGAGGTGTCATGCCAGGCTGGATCCCCTGTCCTTTTTGGGGTAACAGGAACTGCAGCAGTGCTGGAACGCTGCTTAAGATTTACCCTCGTTTTTGGCAGGCAGGAGGTGTATGAAGCTGGGCTGCACTGTGATTAGAAGGTGCTCCCCGTTGAGTGCTTGATGGTAAACACTGCCAGAAACAGTGGGATACAGGAATCCCTGTGTCTGCATGGTCCAGCTCATTTGCACTTCTTCCATTTCCTTACCCAGCTCAGGGAGCCCTACTCAGGCTTTTCCAAGGCCAGCTGTGTCCTAGTTCTGTGTTTCATGGCTGAGCAACATCCTCTCAAGAGCTGCCCCTGGGAAGTGTGGAAAGGGGAATGGCTGCAGCTTGGATTTGGGGACAAAGGAACGGGCTAAGCACAGCAAATGGGTTAAGCACAGCTGTGCAGAGGCAGGAGGCAGCCTGGAATATGGTGCCTGGACTGGGAACTGGTTCCCAAGCTTTCTCTGCTCCCCAAACTTTCTGACTCACATCCTGTATCCATCACCATGGTGTGCACATGCTGTCTCTTGCTTCAGGCATGTTTCAGAGTCTTACCAGAGTCCTCCTGAAATCCATAAGTGAAGCACTGTTCCACTTTAAGCAAAGCATTGGTCAGACCCATAATAAACAGCAAGCTCTGACATTTAACACATGTAATACTGTTTGCCCTGTTTTAAAAAGGAAATATTATCTAAGCACTCTTCTGAAGACTAGAGCCACCCACGCTTAGCTGTGCTCGGTTTGGCCAGTCTGACCTGTGCAATATTGCTATCACTTCCAGAATATAACATTCTGAACCCCTTATAAATTGTGCAATGTACTGAATGAAAAGTTTCTCTGTATGTTTAAAAATCTCCCCCCACCCCGATACTTTTTGTGATAGAGAATATATAAAGAAAAACTTTATAACTCCCTGAACTGATAGAAAATTAGCACAGTCATAAAAGGCATCTGTGGCTTTAGCAGTGCAGCTGAAAAGGAAAAATGAATAAACCTGCCACTCATAAAGTAAGAGGCAGAGCTGAAGAATGACTGCTGCCATTTTAGTCTCCTGGCCCTTCTCCCCCCTGTGCAAGAGCAAAAATAGCCTCATGCCCTGTGCAGGAGGCAAGGAACTGCTCTGCTCTGGGACCCTTCCTGCAGGCACCGCTCAGCAGCGAACCGCTGTACAGCACATGACTAGAGGATATCCTAAATTAATTTACATAGGCATATAAATATATGCATGTGTGTGTTTTCTGTATGAAATATGAAACCAGCGATTTCTTAGCCAACCCCTTAATTTGTCTGAAACAACACAGGCATAATGGAAACTGCCCACACATTTTTCCATTGCAAGTTACGAAGGTAAAGAAGCGGGAAATGGGTGATAGAAAAACACAGGCTCTTTCCGCTGGCACGGAAACGCCATGGAGCAAAGTGGCAACACACACTCACTCCAGTTTGCTGGGAAAAGTGTCATGTTTATTCTGGTGGTCTTCCTGCTGATGCTCTCCCTCCTCAGCACGCAGGATTCTGTGTGTTTGGAGGGGAGGGACGTGGCCGTGCTGGTGCCCGTACAGGTGGATGCAGTGGACATGAAGAAATTCGAGTTTGTCCATATCTGCCTTGCAGGTTTCCTCCTCTGGGTGAGAAGGAGCCTTGCCATGTCACTGCCCCTTGTGTAGTGCTGCATGGTCCTGTGGGTGACAGTGGAGATGCAGAGTAGCTGTGCCTGGGTGGGTTATGAACAGGCTCCCTGCCTCTGCCAGGAACAGCAGGTGCCAGTTTCTGCGTGGTCTGTCCAGACTGAAGGTGACTTTCCCTAGGGATGGATGAGGGTTTGACTCTGCTGCTGAGCATAAGCCAAAGCCAAACTGCTGTGAGCCATGTTGGCTGCTGGGCAGTTCCAGGGTGTCCTGGTGGAGAAGGAAGGGGAGAAAGGGAAGGCAGAGGAGGCAGCTTCCTGGGTCATCACTCAGCTCTCCCTCACTGCCTTCCCGCCACCAACCAGGGAGACACCACAAATAAGACACCGTGGCATTAAGGCCCTGCCATTCAGGCAGAGCAGGTTCTTCAACAGGAAAAAGTAACTTTCCCCCTTTCCTGCCTTCAGCTGGCGTGGCCCCACTCAGGTGTGTCAGGTGCATCAGCAACTCATTGCAACCAGCCCTACAACCTCGCTGTGATCGCTGGATCTGGAACAGCCCCACAAGCTCACCAGCATTTTTCCAAAGAATGCCTTGTGTTGACAGTGCTAACCAGTCTGCACAGCAGGAGGGGGGAAAAGCAGCTGGTAACTAATGCAGGGCTGTGGGGATTCGTGGATGTGTGTATGGTTCTGGTTTTCTCTATATTGTCCTATAACCCATATGCATCACTGTGGGTTATGCTAGTGGAATTTTGCTGCTCAGCAGCTGTCCGGGCAATACGAAGCCAGGCCCACTCATCCTTTTAAGCATCAAAGGTACAATTCAATCCATTTATGGCTGCCTCGGGGCACTGCTCCACACATCTTTCACAGCAGCTGTGCCAGCTTGATTCATTCCCACCAACTTGACTCAGAAGCCGTGCTGTAATCTGCATCTGCTGATTGATCGGGGGTTAAAAATAAGTTGGATGACTTGACTGGTTCCTTGTTTCAGTTTCCCTGCTCAGTTATGCTTGTTTTAATCCCCCCCCATGTCTTTGGTTGAGTGTTCCAATATGTCTTTTCTGTGGTAACGTAAGAAATATAACAACAGCTTCTCCTGACCACCGCCCTGTGCCTGGGAATGTGAGGCACAAACCCTTCCTTGGGCCTTCTTCTAATATGAAGAGTTCTACACTTAAAAGATGGAGCTGAATTTGGCCATGGTAACCTCCATCACCTTGCTAAAGTCTACTACACAAAGGCATTTAATGTACAGTTTTGGTCACTGGAAAGGAGATAAAGAGAAAATAAAATAAAATAAAATAAAATAAAATAAAATAAAATAAGCAGTCCAGCTCCGAATGGATCATAATTTATTATGAAGTAGGACAGACTTTGTTTTTAATAAAGACTGTTACTTGGGAGAAGAGACTATCTCAATCTGCACTCCAGGATTCATCCTATAAACACCTGGTAGGTGCTATCAGAAGTTATTTAGCTCCCTCAGAGTTTCCAGCCTTGGCAAATTACGAGTGGTAGGACTTGAAACTTTGTGCATCATTTCATTTATTAGAATAATTTTTCCTCTTCCCTGACACTTTATGTGCCATGTTCTGTATTAATAGTGTAGTAGCATTTCTCAATAGAACCATAATTTACTAATCCACAAAGGGCAGGGATGTGTTTTATATTTCAAGAATTGTGACCAATTCTCTCATCTCTCTCCCAGAGAAACCTGAGAATGTTGTTTCCCCCTCCACATTGTTAAGAAAAAAGCAGAGCTTTCTCCCTGAAAATACCTGTCTTCCCTGTGAAGGGATCCTGGAGCTCCTTGTGCCTTTCATCCATCTGCTGTCAATTTAACTGGCTCCACGAGCTAGTGGCGCCTTCGTATGACCTTGCAAGTATTTACAAAATCTGGTTTCTATAAAAAATAAGGGGTGATCCCTATGTTTACCCTCTTTCTCAACTAACCATGTTTTGTTACTACCAGCTTGTGCTAGAACATATCCACCAACTCAAGCCTGGCTCTGGGATGCTCCGACGCCTTGGCCAAGTTTTCCAGCTGCCGAGGTTACCTCAGCCGAGCCGTCGCTGGCGCAGATGTGCGCTGGCTTTGCCCGGAGCGCTGTGTTTTTTGGAGACCTGGAGCACAGTGCTGGGGCTCTGCAGCCCAGCAGATCTGGCAGAGCCTCCAGCACGGGTCAGACTGGGTGTGCACAGCCCAGAGTGCCTTTGAGCCCCTGGTTTGCACCACCTGGGCAGGCCAACACAGAGCTGGGGTCGTTGTGCTGTGTTAATGGCACCACGCACGTGTCCGTCCGTGAGCCCACGATCAACCTGACCCCAGAGGCCAACAGAGACATGGAAAAGATTTACAAGAAGCCATAGAAGGGTTTGGGTTGGAAGGGACCTTAAATATCATCTATGTGTGTCTATATGTATATAGCAGAGGGAATTGCCTTTTGTGTCCGTCTTGAATCTTTGAGCTCAGGCTGACTGCAATGCCAGTCAGCTTTAACTCTGTGTGAGGTTCCATATATGTGTGTCAGACCACATAACCCCAAAACAGGCATTTCTCTAGTGACATTTAGTTTTCCAAATGAACACACTGACTTGCAGCAAGGCAGTCTTTCACAAGATGGAACTGTAAGTATTTATTTACCCAGGGTGTAACTTTAATCTTTCATCAGAATGCAGATATGAGCTGTTTTATAACAGTTTGTAAACTTGAACTTTATAAAAATTTGGAAATAAAACCTTTGCCTAACAACAGTTGTGCTCTTGGAAATCAAGTTCCATCTATAGAAACCGTTTATGTTATACATCCCACATGTGAGTCATTGTTACAATTCAATAAATACTTTACAAAAATAATGCTAGCTTTTTTAAAAAAATTAAGACACTTTAAGACACCAGTAGTTCCTCCCAGAAAGCTTCCCTTAAAGAATAGCTTCTGCTGTAGGACACTGCATTCAGCATGAGAAAAATGGGGGAAAAGGGCTGGTTGCATCTTTCATCCCAGGGAACTTGTGGATTCCAGTTTTACTGTTCTCTAAAATAATAAACTTCCTTTTATTAAAAGAAAGAAACAAGCAGATCCAAACATTCTTCATATTAAAATCTGGGAAGGAACTGTGATCTTTTTGGTCCTTTGACATGGATTCCTTCTCTGCCCTCACTCCTCCAAAGACTTACAGCATGTTCAGTTCACAGGTTCACAGCTGCTCTGGAGATGTAAGCCCCAACAGCTGCAGCTCTGTATCAGAGATGTCTCCAGGAGGGGGCTCTTTGTAACTCTTGCAGAACCACTGCACCTGGACATTTTCTGGCCCGTAGGAAAACCACAGCTACATCTTCCTGCAAGCCTATCCCAGGTGGACTGCAAATACCTGAGCTAGAAGGTGACAGGAAGAATTCCAAGAGAAAAATTGGTAGGGATTTTCTGTATTCACTTTTGACTATTACCCTTCCAAAAAAAAATTCTTCCCTCCTTAGATATGACTGGTCATGAAACCAATTATAGAGAAAACTGATGCTGTAGGTGCATTAATCTTGTAAACCATTCCCATATGGAAGAGTACATTCTTCAATCCTATTGTTTATAACAACTTTTAAGTATGTGCCTCCTCAGCTGGGGCCTTGGGGCCTGATGGTGATGGCAGCTACCCCCCCCCACCCCCTTCATTAGGTTACAGATGGGAAATAAAATGAAATGCACATTATTACATGAATGTTATTGCAGTATAAAATCCTATCAGGACAAGACTTATGTATGTCTGTATGCAAAAATAGGTGTGTGTGAGACAGAGAGATATGTGTTTATAAATTACACACACTGTGAAAAATACTTACGTATTATATTACAATTATATACATTCATTAGAAAGGAACTGACCAACCCCTGTCGAGGAGCCAATGCAGCAGCCATCATCAGTTCTTTGGCATCCAGGAAACGAATGCTATTTTGCATCTGAAGAAAAGGAAAATCTTCTCAGTATTCCCTTGCTTCTTGAAACTGCTTGTAGTAGTCTTCGTCTGACGGGTTTTCTGTACACTTCTGCCCATTGTTGGGAGGCCGGGCTTCGTTGTAGCGGCTCCAGTCCCCTTTGCATATGATCCAAGGCAGAATGTCCACTTTGTAGTGGAGTTCCGCTGAGAATTCAATGCTGATCAGGTTGGGTGTTCCTGCCCCTTTGCCCCTGGTGATCAGCTGCATGTTGTCGTCATAGCAGCAGTGCTGCGCTGCAAGCGTTGTGCTCTCCAAGGACAGCATGGAGCGGATGCAGTACCGTGCTGTGGGCTTGTAGATCTCCAGCTTTTCCTTTGGACCACTCGCATCCTTCCAGCGGAAGTTCTTCCTCTTGAGCCGGTCAAAGATTTCGGCAGTGCTGTAGGCAACTTCTCTGGGGTAGGAGCAAGGGCAGCTGGGAAGATCATTGACCACTTTGTGCATGTACTTCTTCAGGAACTCGCTCTTGCAGCTCATCCATCTCTCACAGCTATCAGTATCTGTGTCAGGGCAGGAAATGGAAACTTAAGATACATCAAGCAGCATCCCAGTTAGTGTGATCAGTGATAGCAACTGAGCAAAGTGAAGCTGTTCAGCACCAGTGCTCTGCTGTAGAAAGGAAGGGCAGTCACAGTTTGCTGCCCTGCCCAGAGTGTATTACTGTGCTGTCTTGTCAGACAAAATCACCTGTGACTGACTTCAGTGCCTCAGGCAGTGCTAATCTGAGTTACAGTGCAGAGCCAGGCCAGCAGGAATCTGTGACACTTTTTCTACCCAGATAATTCTAATTAAGCTATTGATATCCCCATGTGGCACAAGAGACACTACCACGGGTTGGTAAGCAGCAGAAAAAGGGAAATCACAGTGATTTTGTGCCAATCTCCAGTTAGAACCTTTAGTCAGAACACACTCAACAGGAAAAATGGCAGTCAGATGATGAAGGACTAAGTTTGAGATGATGCTAGAGATTCCAAGATAGCAAACAAGGCTTGTATGACTCTTTCTGAAATACATTTTAGACCCTAATTCAGAATTTAAAAAAAACTCAAATTTTTTCTATTTGATATACGCTTTTCAAGCATCAATATCTCAGACATGGAGACTGACATCTTATCTGGCAAATGCAGCCAAAAGTGATTCAGCTTCTAAAAGGGCATATGTGACATAAGATCAGAGTGGCTGTACATCAGCAGGAGTTTATGGTGCCAGAGGCATGACATATAGCTGGGATTAAAGAGATTTGTAGACCAGTAGCATATTTAATACCAGCACTTCATTATTTTGCAAGGCTCTTGGCAGAATCTCCTACCTAAAACATTAATTAAGGTGTCTGTATCATCCTATGGGCTGTCCAAAACTGCCTGCATATCTTGCTCCACACTTACTTTAAGAGGACTCTGTAGGAAAGTAACTAACTGGGACCTAAAACTCTTACAGCACACATTCCTGCAAAATATTTACTTAGTGATCTGTGTCCTGTTTTTCTATCTCCTTAAAGAGTCTCATCCTGGCTGTCATTAACTATTGTGCTCTGCCACCATAGTAGGGAGGTGCTGGGTTACACTATTTATTCAATTAATCCAGCATCCAGTGTCTCTGAGTGGCCACACTATGGTTTCATTGAAGGGACGAAATCAGAACATTGCAGATGTTGGACTGAGTTTTAGATAGTTCAGAATCAAGCCATGCCCTATAAAATTGCTTTGGCTACTCCCACTGCAGCACACAGAGCTATAAAAGCAATCCATGCTCATAAAACTCATTGTCTTTTTGTCTTTTTTTTTTTCTTCTGATGTGACAGTTGTATTCTTTTATATGAAATGAAAATGCTTTTATAGGGTCTTCCATTCGAGGCTATTTAATCAAAATAATAAAGAGTGTTTGATTTTTTCCCCCCCTCCATTACTGTGGAGTCTTACAGCTCTTTTCTGAATTAGGACAACAAATAACCCTTTTATGATGAGACAAACATAAGACTTAAGGGGAGAAAGATTCTACAACCAAAGTAAATTTTCAGATCACAAACATGAGCAAGACAATAAATGGCTGTTACTATTGACATTTTTAATGCTAAACTCAGTATCTTGATCCCACAGGACTGAGAAAATCCTAAGGAAGTCTCTTATCTGTTACTGAAGGATTGACTAGGCTGCTTACCAACTTCAAACAGTTTGGTTGCATTGAAGTCTTCACTCCCTGCAAGTAAACTCACTTCTGTGGCAGCTGTCCGGAAGGTATCTTCGATCCCTAAGACAAACACGTGTTAGTGCTGCTGGTGTTTTCCCATTAAAACACAATGGAACCAGCTGCCTCCTTGCCACCCCTTCTTCCCCAGGCTCTGCAAGGTGCTTTGTTTTGGCAGGGAACCATTCTGAAGTTGCTGCTGGGCTGTTCCTTTGAAACCATAATGACCAAGGAATCTTTGCTGTTAATAAGGTAAAACAGAGTGACAGGACTGAAGACAGGTGAGGAAGCTCATCTCCGTATGTGGGCAACCATTTCTCGAGGAAGAATGATGCTGTTACAAGAAGACTGATGCTTTTTTTTCTCTCCCAGTGCCAAGGGGTTAAAAGGTGTGAGTAGGCAAGAGATAACCAACCTCTCCAAGCAATTCCATCCCCACCACTTACAGCTGTCAAATAAAATATCAGGATCTCAACATATCAAGATTTACCAGCAGCCTCCAGTTAATTGTTTGGTACCAATTGAGAGACACAGAGATTGCCAGAAAAATGATCTTGCCAAAGTAAACATCCTTCTGTTGCTGCTTTAGTTCAGCCTATCGGTGTGCCTAGCATTTCTGTGTCATGTAGGCTTAACAGAAGTAGGTTTTAGTTTTATTTTTCCTTTCCTCTCCATTGAATTAAAGACCTCTAAAGAGAACTGAAAGATCTTTAATATGTGATAACTATATGGTTAATAATAAAGTCTATTCACCGTCCATCTTCTTGCCAATGAAATTTCTCCAGATCTCCTGAACTGGGACATAATAGTGGCTTGCAAAGCTTCAAAACAGCCTCAGGCCAATTTTCAATAAAATTATCATAAAGTTTTGCCTTAACTCCAGCACTAGATGTAGAATAATAGATACCCAAGAACCCATTACAAGGCAGTAATTCACTGCTGGAATTATAAACAGCAGAAGCTGAGCTTTGACTTGTAATTTTGAAAATGTCAGCACAGCATCAAAGAGTGAATATATTTTGCTTGCTGATCGTTGGAGGTCTGTTATATGACATAATATATTCTTTCAAGTTTGCCACTTTTTGGTGCTAGCTGGTAATAAATACTAGAGAATATAACTGGGGGTTACTTGCTTTCTTCTGGAATTAACTCCTTATTATTGAGTATTTAAGATGCATGAGAGCATGCAGAAACATTTTTCCCTGAACTGCCTCACAGTTGTTACTTTGCAATGGAGACATGGATCTATCTGCAAGTCAGAAACTTCTCTCCAACTCTCTCACCAAGTCTTCTAAGTCTCCTCTCCAGCACTGCTGACATTTCACTTCCCATTAAAAAAGTGTGACCTCCAGTTTAAGAATTTCTGCCTTTCTGAGTCATTAAGTAAACTGAGAGTAATGCATACCACCATGACTTGTGTTTTCACTTCTCTCTGATCTTGGGAAGTAATGGACTTGCACCTATCCCCTGCATTGTGGCACCTACTGCATGACAAATTGGTCTAAATTTAAACACAAAGCAACATTTAAAAAACAGTTTTCCATAGCAGCTTCAGATTTTCATGATGTAGGCTTGAGTGCCCAGCTCTGATTTTGCCTAAGTGAAGATGGTGTGTGATGGTAAAGACACTCCAAAATGTCAAATCCTGAGAATGGGTAGGAGCTAAGGCGAGGCTCCTTGGCTATATTTTCTGAATATATTTAAGCCAAAACTACTGGTTGCCTTCATCTCTGTTCACAATGCAAGCAATGCCATCCATTTCACAGCAAAACAGGAGCTCACTGAAGTAACAGCACAGCTGGTTTGAAGTTCTAAAACAGCTCCAAATTTGTTTCAGGGGAGTAGATTACACCCTTTATAACACAAAACTCCCATGCACAAATATTGTATTTGCAGGGTTCCCAGACAAAGGAAGGAATGATGCCTCTGACTCCATGTTCTTAGAAGGCTAATTTATTATTTTATGGTACTATATTATATTAAAGAATACTAAACTAAAGAATACTAAAGAATACAGAAAGGGTACAGACAGAAGGCTAAAAAGATACTAATGAAAACTCTTTCCAGAGCTTCGACATAGCTTGACCCTGATTGGTCATTAAGTCAAAACAATTCACATTAAACTAATGAAACAACCACCTATTAGATTAAACTAATCTCCAACCACATTCCAAAGCAGCAAAACACAGGAGAAGCAAATGAGATAATATTATTTTCCTTTTTCTCTGAGGCTTCTCAGCTTCCCAGGAGAAGAATCCCAGCAAAGGGATTTTTCCTGAAAATATGACTGCCACACACAAAAAAATGATGGCCATGACCTAGAGAAAGCCTCTACCTGTCTTTTAAGCCCCAGGGGATGGTGTCTTTTAAGTCCCAGGGGATGGTGTCTTTTAAGTCCCCGGGACTACATCTAGCAGTGTATCATTATTATGAATAAACAGCATTGAAAATCTTCTCTTCCCACCGGAACCCTTACCTTGCCACGGAGAACACGGGCCCCAGGCTTTGTGTGCAGGATGGCTCTCTCCACCCCTGCCCACCTGTCCCCGCTCCCCCTGGCAGCAGTTCCCACCAACATTCCCACCTGGGCAGTTGGGCCGGTCGCAGGTCCGGGACTCGGTGGCGGTGCAGGCGTACCCGCAGGACCTGGTGCGCTTCTGGCTGCCGCTGCCGCAGGTGACGCTGCACGGGGACCAGGGGCTCCAGTCGCCCTCGCCATCGATGTAATCTGTGGGAGGACAAATGCGAGGGAGGAAATGAGGAAACAAAACTCCTACTACCCAAAACTACTGTGTAGTGTTTTTTATTAAGAAGGCAAAACACGAATGGAATCCAGATGTCCCTACCTGAAGCTCGGGCAGAATGCCAGGCGCAAGCCTGCTGTTTAAATGGTTTTCACACTTGGTGCTCCTCAGGGAAATGCACGCAACATTATTTGAAAAAATATTTCCTTTCTCTTTTGACCTTTTGGCTGCTGAGGATCCTCAGCTGCAAAGCTCGGTCATGAACTAAAAGTACACATCTATTCACGTCATTTCCCTGCGTATAGGAATGTGTTTGTGGACCACAGACTAATCAGGCAAAGGATAAATTGAGTTTTCTTTTTCATCTTTTCAAAACACACAACAGTACTCAACTTTTGGGCAAGATGCATGTTGTTGGGTCATGAGCGAAAATCACAATTTTGTTTTTCAATCCCTTGAACAGGGAACAGATATTTCAGGAATACTGCTATGAGAACAGGGAACTGCATGCTTTTCTTGCACCAAGAACAACATGCAATATTTAGTGTTTCATGTGAATTATTAAATAATATCAAATCTGACTGTTTACTAGAAGGAACCTTATGAAAAAGAAATATGATTTTGTTTTCTTCTGGCAGATAACCAAAGGCACTGGACACCACGTCTGCACAACAAAAGCTGATGCTGCTGTGAGTACCTAAACCCTTCAGAAACAGCCTCCTTTGTGTGCTGCATAAACTGTTGCACATCCCACCATGTGAAGGCCACCAAACAAAGCCCATGAACCTGTCCCAGCTTTCTTGCCTCCCCAATGGCCTCCCTAGCTGAGGGAACATTTGGCTGAATGGTTTTCCCTGAGCCTACAGGGGGTATTTTACGGTGATCATAACCTGCAGCTGTAGCTCCTTTGGGTTACACCACCGCTGACAGCAAAGCAAAATCTGGTTTAGTGGCTCTGAGGCAGCCCTGCTCTATAGATACAGGTAAGAGTACCTAAGCTACAGCAAGACCCAGGGAGGATCCCTGCCTTCCCTGGCCTCTGTGCTACACGCTTTTCCCCAGGGCCATGCTGTCTGTGGGCTTCCTGAGCTGGTTAGCAGAACACGTAACTTGATTTGTTCCATATGTAACGACTGACAACAGCTCTGTGGGGTGCTATTAAACATTTATTGCCAGGAGTATGGGGAGGTTATATATCTCACTCAGAGCAAGCTGCCTAGATGTGAGTTCCTCCTGGCAAGGACCTTATGTGCTTCTCCTCCTTTTCTGACAGGGCTGATGATGGGGAAGCCAGCACACTGGAATCCGGTGTCCGCGGTGGGATGTGGGTGTGAACACGGCTAATGTCGGCGTGCAACACCTGTGGCTCTGGGATTTGCCAGCAGGCAGGCACCACAACAGTCCAAAAAAGGCATCAGATGTCTCAGGAAAATATGATCTGCCCACTATGTCCGGACCTGCTCTTCTTCCCAGCTCTTCTCCAATTCTTTTACCTCCATGTGGTTGGCGAGGAGGAGAGCAGGTGAGCAGGCACGATGCCTGCCAAACATCCAGGAGGCCCAGGAAGGGCAGGGAGAGCCCTTGGCAGTGGCAGGAGGGGAGAGAGACACGCAGGAAAGGTGTGAACATGTCAGTGGTGGAACACCTACACCCCTCACGGGCAGGATCTGCTACTGCATCCTCCTGGACAAGGCCAGCATTTTAGGTTAGACAAAAGGCCAGGAGCTGTTTCCAGTTAGCTGGATGCTCTGGTGTGCAGCAGGGAGCTCTAGGATAATTTTTGGACCTACCTACCTAGTATTTACAGTGCACTATGAATATATTGCACACTATTGAATATACCATGTTAGATTTTCAGCTGCAGGTGAACCTGTTCTTCCTATTTTCATATTTGTAATTCTTACTATGATTTTTCTATCACAATTTTCTGTGAAAGCAATTTTATTTAACTTATATGAGTAACTACCTAAGATATGAATTCTTGGCAATAAATCCTGCTCACAAATAAATATAGGTGCAAAAAGAAGGGATAGATTTAATCTTCTGGCCTCAAAATTTAATATGTAAGTATGTGTTTAAACACACTATTCCATAAAAACTCTCTCCTGATTTTTAAGATTCTAGTACTTCAAGTCAGTCAAACCATGGAAGAACAAGTTTGTTTTACCCAGACTCTATGCAGCATCTGGGGAATAAAAACAGAAATGCCAGGGTAAAAGTACCATGGCTTTGACACCTTGTTCTGACTAAAAGCAGTCTGTATTTACAGACAAATTCAGGGGGCTCTTCCTGTGAGCACAGTTTAGCTCACCTCCCTTGGGTCATTCCCATGCGGATAGTCACAGCCTGTCAGGGCAGTGAATAGCTGTAGCTCTTCTCTGTTTCTAGTTTCTGCAACTATTTCATACAACAAGCTGAAAACAATTGTTTTCCCCATGACACATCTGGAAGAATATTACACACACAAATACACAATGTTCCTGCTGCACATGCCACTCCCCACACATGCACCAACATAACTCATCTTATTTGTGTATCCACCAAATACTACCACATTTCAGATCTTGCTTATTTATCCAATAGTTATATTCTGGTTCCCAAACCACCACACGATTCTAAATCTGTACTTACCCTTGCTCTAAAAATAAATGCAAAACCTTGTTTCCTCTACTTTTTAAAAAAAGCACACGTTGGACTAAAAAAGGCCCTCTTCTGGGATAACTGGTATGATTTTCAAGATTATAGACTTACTAGTGGAATGCAGCTACCACAGTACGGCTTGTGCATTTGCACAGATTTGTATTTGAAAGCTGATGAACAAAAGCCACATGTTGAAAAACTCTGTTTTGCTTGGCCCGCTCTCAGCCATGCCTCACCATTCTCGTTTCCCCCGCGCTTGTTTTTCACAACCCCAAGATGCCCACAGGAGGCCTGGAACACAAACCTACCGTACTCCGGCTGCTCCTTGGACTCGAATGCCCGGTGACTGGGTGCATGGCTCTCCCACCCACCGAGAGGGTTTAGGAAGTTGCTGTCCTCAGTTGTGCTGTCATATTTGTAGTCCTGGTCACCGCTGCTCATGCGAGTCAGCGTGGAGGACCTCTGCCACCAGTTCCTCCAGTCGGGAGATGGGGCTGGCCAGCTGGGCTTGCTGCTCTCCTTCTGCAGGTCCTTGTCTGCCTCTGTGTCAGGGCTATCCACCACTTCAATGGTAACCTGTGGGATTCAAACAGACCAGCCTGACTGTCAGTGCCTCCTCCTTGTCAGGGGGAAACTTTCCGCGCAGCAAAGACAAGGTGCTGCCTGGCAAAGGGGCTACGCAGTGCCATGGGTTTGGCATGTTGTAGACCACATGTGGATTGCTGAGCCCAGAGACACGCAGAGGCTGAGTGATCCCTTCTGCTACCTCTGCTGAATCAGGCCTCGGAACCAAGGCTAGGAAAAATCCTGCACAAAATAATAACCCATGCTGTGCCTAAAACCCTCGGAGCAGAATTTTCTGCCTTATGGGGAAAATGTGTGTAGAGCCTAACATATATGACCAGGAAAAAGAAAACCAAACCTGTACTCTATGCTGAGGCTGAATTTGAGGCAAGCATGAAGCACACCAGTTTGCAGAGCCTGTTCCAAGGACTTGGCCTGACTCAAAATAAGCAAGGCCATGTGTGTGAAGGTCAAGATGCAGAGCCCAGGTATTGCTGGGTTTGCATCTGTCTTGCCCCTCTGGCAGCAGCCCAGCTGTTACTGCTGCATGAAACCACACTTTGTGGCAGTGATGGGAGCCAGCAGCTCCTCTCACCATTGCTGAGTAAGCCACTTGCTGCAAAGCCCTTTAAAGTAGGTCCTTTTGCCATGCTGGAAGAGTATAATGACCTGTTATGGTCAACCTGTTTATGGTTTCTAACGGAAGCCCAGAACCAAAATTCAGAGTTTGCTGCCCAATTCCTTCACGGACATCACAAATGTCAATATCATTCTGCATAGGAGCAACCTTTGATTATTGCTTTCTGTGCTGAACAATGTGTAATTGTAAAACTCTTGGATAAATACTGTGTGTGCATATAGATGGCTATTTAGGTAGAAGCAGAGACTAGCCATCAGAAACCTTGGCTCTGTGAGTCATGCAAGCCTTGCCTGGCCACAGATAGATCATAAAATGCTCTGATGTTTCAGGCTAATATGGTTCAGTGATTACACTGGACTGGCTTAACAACCAGAAGTGACTGTCAGATATATCTATAATGTTTAATAGGTACAGAGGTGTTCTCAGCCTTTCAAGATGGTACACAATGAAAATCAGCTTGTATAAAACAGAAATAATGTACTGTTATATTAAAAGTAATTTACACAGCTCTGTGGATGTGCATTGTACATAAAAGATTAGTTTTATACAATTGTTATTACTAAAACCACAAGACACACACAAGAAAAAGAAAGAAAAGGTCACAGCTCCCTGTGATCTGCAGACTGGGACACAGGAAGCAAAGCAGAACTGTTGTATCTTCAGAGCTGCAAACACAAACCATGCCCACACATCCTTTCTTTGGAGACAGGGGATTTTGAACCTATTTCATGCTTTGCATTTTACCATAGACCAGGCCATTGAAATGAAAAAACTTGCAGGCTACTATGAAGCTCCACTGGGAAAAGAGCAAGAGCAAGGGAAAGTGCAGCTGTCAGCCTAATAGCCTCTTTACACAAAGAGTATTTCACTCCCAGCCTAAATATGGAATTGGAACCATTACTTCATTAAACCTCAGTTTCTACAGACCAAGAATTAAAATGGATTTCATAAGCATGAAAACATCAGAGTCAGTTCAGGGATTCAAAATTGTTACCTCTATCCAAGCAAAACAGAGTTTTCACAATAAGTGAAAGGAAATCGCCTTACCGAGCAGCAAACACTGCCAGTGGTGGGGCTTTAGTACTCCCCACCTGGAAATCAGTACACTTCTAGTACTTTAGCAGCAAGTATTTTTAGGACCACACTAACTCTCTGAGCAATTACTCAGCAAAATGGAAAAAAACAAACCCTCTGATTAAAAAAAATTATAATTGCTCCATATGCTTTGATAATCTGTAGCTGTATGAAAGTCAATCAGCATGAACTGGCATTATTTCAGCCAAGGACTATTTGAAGAAGAACTTGAAGAACTTGATTTTAAATAACAATTGATGATGCCAAGTCAGCTTAAGGAAAAGGGGGTTTGCAGGGACAGAGAAACATCTGCTGAACTTGGTGCTACACTGGTGAGGAGAGCAGGCGGAACACACACGCTTCCAGTGCCATCAGACCCCACCAGACCTCCAGCAGTGCTGCCACTAACTTACTTCCAAGACTGGAATATCTGTGCAATCAGCCACTTCAGTCTGTTTTTACCTCTGAGGAAGCTTATTAGAAAGGCCTCTAAGATGAGTTTTCCATCACACAGCCAATTTAAAAACCAAAAACAGCAGAAGCAAAATCCAGTGTGGTAGTCTGACACAAACCTATGTTCCCCTCTCCACTGCTTCAAGCTTTGATTACCAAGCTGTTTATTGCGGAATAAAAATCATACGGTGAAATAAATTCTGTAAAGGATCCTGGGATCTTCTGAACTGCTACTCTTGGAAATTAGAAGCCAGCTTCAATCGACTCTGGTGTTTTCAGGGACTTGGCTTAATGGACCTTCCAGAGGCAGGGAGGAAATCAGTGCATAATCCTAGCAATCCCTCCTCCACTCTATGACCCAGAAGTTAGGGAAGAATTGTGAGAAGAGACTGCTGTTTCAGATGAATAATTTCTCCTTTATCCCAGTCTAAAATTTTGAAAAATGACCTTTCACTGAGTTCTTCCCAGTACTCACAGGTAGACTTACAGTGTTAGTCCATGACTGCACTTACACACATGCTTGTACACATACATGGCATTGAAATATGTAACTTGCGTGATTAGTTTCTATATTGGGGGCTGTTTATAAAAAGGAATAAAGAAATCAGGAATTAGAGAATAAAGATCAAGAACTAGAGTAATGCAAACCAGGCATTCAGAGAAGCTCTGGAAAAGCTTTCATACTGTGTAAGTATTCCAACAAAAACATGTTATCTTAAAAATTAAAAAAGAGATCTGGTTTAGCAGTTCTATCTTGGAGCCCATTTTAGAGGCTGATTTCTTCTTCCAGTGATTATCAAAACTGTAAAGATTTTCCCCAAACTTCCCAAAATGTCTGTGGTAACACAGTTCTTGTATAAATCCACAACCATCCCCAGAAGTATTCAAACCTAAAATAAAGCCACTTCTTTTATGGTTGTATGAGCTAGGAATAAGGACATTCATCTGAAAACTGTTAAAAACAATTGGCGTAGGTACATTAAAACAACAGATTTGCAGTCAATTTCTAATGAAACAAGTGTATCATGCACAGATGTCTCCAGACACCAACATCCAATTTTCTCCTGGCCAAAAATATACAGAAGATAAATATTATCCCAGCGTGCTAGAGTGCACAAAAAGTTCTGTGTTCTTTGTCCTGTTTACTGAGACAATGTTTCTGAATTCACTTTACTGGTGTAAACATTGCCCTAAGTGACTAGAAGATTATGTTTCAGGAAGAACTATGTTTGCAATGTTGTGCAAGCAGCGGATCCTACAACATTTCTATCCTGTTTTTTTCATGCAATCAATGCAAATTTTCAATACAGAACTTGCCATTCTGGGTAAGACACACATGTGCAAGTCAGCAAAGAAGCAAGTATAATAGGAGAACAGAAACAAGTTCAGTACGAGATTGAAATGGTAATCTGGCTTTATATCACATAATTTTAATTAAAATGCTATCAGCAGTGACAGTAATTTACTTCTGGTTGTGTCACGTCGCTTAGAACAATTTTCTGGACTTGAAAAGTGAAGGTCCCTCAAGCTTTGTTGGGAGAAAAGAAGACAATGTGACTTGAGACCTGAAATTTCTATAATTTATATTTGTTCCTTTGAAGCTGCTGGTGAATCCCACACCAATGCACTGAAACCAGCAGCTTCAAAGGACAAATACAAATGATAGCTAAAAAGTATGTCTAATAAAATGTGTGAAAAGTGACATTATGATGCAGGTGGAGGTGAAGGAAATGGCCATGGGTGAACCTGGAGGAGTTGAGGCCTGCAGTTCTTTTTTCAAAGCAGATCACACAGCCTTGTTTCTCTGTACTTGAGTATGTTCCTAGAGTGGGTGGTTTTGTGTAGATGTGTTTCTAAGAGAAGGTAGTAACCCAGCAGGTATCAAAGAGAGAAAAGAGGTAACAAGTAGATAACACAGCAGCACTGGAGTGGTGTGACTGGTGAATATGGCCACAGGCCTCGTGGCAAATGACAAAGACCAAGCAAGCATTAACTTCTTCTGCTTTAAAACCACTCCTGTCAATTAACATGGTTATCAACATGGTTTTAAACAGGAATCCTACCTGTTTCTGTGCAGTTTTCACCCAGAACACCTCATCAAAATGTTTAACACATCCATTACAACTGGAGCTCACCCAGCTGGGTTTAACTCTATTGTCATGAAGCTTGACCAAGACCTAAGTTCAGTGAGGAACACTAATATCAACAAAATGCCCTTATTGCCCAAAGAGAGGTTGTGAACTCCCCATCCCTGCAGATGTGACAAGGCTGGATAGGGCTCTGAACAATCTGATCTAGTGGAAAGGGGACTTAACTAGATGATCTTGAAGGTCCTTCCCACCCAAACCACTCCATGGTTCTATGAGTTTTCCATTTTCTGCTCATTTGTCACGGTGTCAAGCACTGCCAGGGAAGCAGCAAAGCAGTGCCACAACAGAGCAGCACACTCCCTGACCCTGTTTCAGTACACAAACCTGGGAAACCACTAATAAAAAGAAAAGGTGAGGGACAAGAGCAAGAGTTCAATGGCAGGCTCCAAACAGAGGGTTGGCTGCAGATGTAGAAGGCTGTTTGGAACAGACAAGAAAAACCCATCAGAAATGGAAAACAGGCAGGTTCCTGTACACCTCCCATGTGACTTCATTCTGCTGCTCAGGGGAAAGAGCAATTCTGATTTTGAATAATAACCCTGACCAATTACAGGGTGTGCAGAGGCATCCCTTGGCTGCTCTGTCAAACAAGTGCAAACCTAGACAGCAGGAATTTTCCACTTGTGAGAGGAACTAAAAAAACCATGTAAAGAGTTTTTGTAATCACCTTCTCATCTAGAAATCTTCCAGGCATTGACAGAAACATTAAAATGGCAAAAAAGAAAACAAAATACCCCAAGCCAAGCAGCCAGTGTGTGCTCAGCAGCAGCGACTGTGGTTACTCTCAACAACCAGTGTGGAAGCACAGCTGAAGCATAAAATGCCACTTTAAGTGATGGGAGATTTTACGAGGCTAGAACACCACAGGAAGGCCAGTAAGGGTTATCCTGGTCATGTAGGCAAAGAGTCATATTCATTTGGATTACTGCAGCTCTGACTGCTGCTTCTGAGGGTTTTCTAGAGACAGTCTGCTGTAGTTACATTATCATCTAATAAATATGGCGGTACCTGGGGTAATCTGAATTCCTCTGATGGTGTTCTGATACTCACTTTTAGTTCATCACTAAAAGAGCACATACCAGGGCATGACACAGCAAGCACCATCTCACAGGAACCACAGAAGAAATGGCTCTAAAGAGAACTCACTGGAGTATTTTTTCCACTTGCTTTTTTGGAAGAATTTTATGCCTCTTTCTTAGATTTTTAATTCCCAGGTATAATTTCCATTTAAAAATGTTAATTTTGGTTTATGCAGTAGAAGGAAAAAGAGGTTTTGAGTCTTTGAGAAGAAAATATGGCCATTGTGCTATCTTAAAACAGAGGCTGTTTTCTCCTATCCAGCCTCTCAGTCCTAGGAGGACTCTTTAAATCAACACTCCCAGAATTGTAACTTACAGATCTGGGAGCCATTGTGCAAAAAGAAAAATACGCATCAATTCTGTTTTCACCTGCCAAATAGCTGATGAGAAATTTGCAATTCAACAAGTGTCTCTATTTCTCTTCAGGTCAGTATAGTACTGTTTAACAAGCAAGCATTCACTATAATCCTGTTTTTTGTAAAAGAGTAGGCCAACTTTTACAACCTTTAGGCAAAAAAAAATAAACTTTCTCTGCCTCTGTAAGGAATTAATGGGAGTTTTATGTCCATAAGGCTTGACCAGCTGTAAGACTGTCAAACAAGAACTTAAAAGAAGTTTTGTATAATCACTATTTACCCACCTAAATAAGCAGAGTAAATTCAGAGTAAATAAAATGCACAACGTAGGGAGCCTCTTTCTGAAAGGGCTCATCCTTGTGCACAAGAGCTCTGGGATCAATGTTTCCCCTTTCCAGTTTACAGGACCAGTCTTCCCAGTTCTCATAGTCCAGCAAGACTGCTGACATAGTTGCTGACATATTTCCAAGATCAGGTGGTGGAAAAAGAGGCCATAGCAGCAGAAGTTACTATGAAAACAAGCTGGGGAACTGTTTCCATCTCTTTTATCCCTGTGTCTAAACTTTGTAGGCTGTCACCACTCAGGGAAGGTTTTTGTTTCCTCCTGTCCTCCTCTGCAGTTTACATACTGTTCAAATAGTGATGTTGCATGATTTTCCTCATGCAACAATCTGGGGTCCCTACAGCTTCCAATCTTCCCTTGTGCCTTAGGTCACAAGATGTGACCAGGGGGGTGTGTTCTATTGTCATCTGTTGGAGGTGGAGCAGTTATCTTCTGTAACTGGGCAGTTTTCTTTATCTCTTCCACAACCAATCCTCCCTCTGGGCAGATATCTCCTGTTAATGGGCCATCGAGTCTCCCTGCATGGCTGATACAATTACATCATCCCATTGGGAGATGCTCCACCCAGGGGGAGGAGCCAAACATTCCTACCTGGATATAACCTGAGATTTGGAACACCACAGGCAGCCTTTTCCACTGGTTTACCAGAGGAGCAGCTTTCTTCTCCACTGGATTCCCAGAGGAAGACCAGGCCCATCTACACCACCACTTCAGAGGAAAACTCCACCCTTCTCCAGGATCACTGTTCCAACAGAATGACATCTGTCACTGCAGAAGAGCTGCAGCCACCATTTAATGGGATTGCTGCCACCACCCTGATCCACAGGGTGTCAGATCATATTCTGATAACCACTCTATCAGTGGGTTTTTTGTACTATTGCACTTGTATCTTAATTTTCCTAGTAAAGAGCTGTTATTCCTATTCCCATATATTTGCCTGAGAGCCCCTTAATTTCGAAATTATAACAATTCAGAGGGAGGGAGTTTGCATTTTCCATTTCAAGGGAGGCTTCTGCCTTCGTTAGCAGACTCCTGTCTTTTCAAACCAAGATACCTTCCTAAAGCTTTCTGGAATGGTTCTCCTAGCACAAGAGTTGTGTTCCATCACCACATGTTGAATATGTTTACTCCCTCAGCCGGTCAAGTATTAGACCTGCCCTTGGCCCCAGATCTGTGAGACTTCTTAATGGTCCAACGCAAGGGAGCGATGCTGTGGAGGCAGCTTCTTCTCACCCAGTCATGGGTAAGAATCATGCACTGGTTTGGGTTGGAAGGGATCTCATTCCTTCATTCTACTCTCCTGCCATGGTCAGGGACACCTTCCACCAGACCAGGCTGCTCAGTGCCCATCCAGCCTGGCCTTGGACACTTCCAGGGATGGGGCAGCCACAGCTTCTCTGGGCAACCTGTGCCAGGGCCTCACCACCCTGAGAGTAAATAATTTCTTCCTAAAAGTACTTGCTAAAACTACTAAACTTATCCTCTGCCAGTTTAAAGCCATTCTCTCTTGTCCTGTCACCCCATGCCCTTGTAAAAAGTCCCTCTCCAGCCTGCTTGGAGCCCCTTTAGCACTGGAAGGTGCTCTGAGGTCTCTCCTGAGCCTTCTTTTCTCCAGGCTGAACCTCCCCAGCCCTTTCAGCCTGTCTCCAGAGCAGAGGTGCTCCAGCCCTCTTGAGCATGCTGGCCTCTCACCAGCAGATCTATTACATCTTTACATACATACTTCTTAGACATATCATCTCTTGTCCTGCCACCCCATGCCCTTGTAAAAAGTCCCTCTCCAGCCTTCTTGGAGCCCCTTTAACACTGGAAGGTGCTCTAAGGTCTCTCCTGAGCCTTCTTTTCCCCAGGCTGAACCTCGCCAGCCCTTTCAGCCTGTCTCCAGAGCAGAGGTGCTCCAGCCCTCTTGAGCATGCTGGCCTCTCACCAGCAGATCTATTACATCTTTACATACATACTTCTTAGACATATCAAAAGGATGGTAATTTTGTGGGCTGGGGGACTATAAGAAGCCAGGAATTAATTTAACCAGAAAACCAGATCTATTAGTGCATTGTTTTTATAAGCACATCTTAGGCAGAACAACATTTGAATTTATTGTTTTGGTTAAAAAAGACTGCTTATTAATGCCAATTTTGCTTTAAGGCTCTGAATTAAAAACAAATCACTCATTTTTTCCTCTTTCCGATCCTTGAAGTTTCAAGATGCAAGTGGCTTGTAAGAGGCTGTTCCAAACCCAAGAACTGTTTGAGGAATAACATATAACAAAGTTTTGTGCAGACAACATTTTTTATACTACAAGCAGCTGCTACAGAAATTAACTCTAAGTCTCACTTCCGTACAGAAGAATGCATTTTGAGCTGAAACTGAAATACTTGTTCTCTGTTAGCCTTTGGGGATGGTTGCATTTTATAATAGCATATAAAATGCAAATCTGTTCACAAACAAATTCTACAACAGTAAATTGAAGGCAGAAATTAAAATACCCATTTATTTTCAATGAATGTAATATGCTCCAAAATGACAATGACAAAGATGGGTTTAGCATCACAAACAGGTCTACAGTGATCTCCACACATGCAATCAACACTATTCCAGAAGTAATTCAGAAAAAATTTGCAATATGTGCATTAACTTAGAGAGAAAAAGTATGTATTTGTGTATATATATTTTATATACAATATTATATTGTACTATATACATTCTCTGTTGGTAGAGACGGATTGTTCTGGCTGCACATCATGGAAGCCAGGCTGAAAGTCGTCTTGGCTCAGTAAAATAACTCTGTGTAAGTTGCAAAATAGTCAGATGTTAACATAAATTTGTACCTGAATGTTGGGATTCTGCCCATTGATATCTGCTTTTGACAGGTCAGGGAAGTTTGGGAGGTCCAGCAGAAAAGACCTGGGTCCATCTCTTTGCAAGGACGTGTGCCCGCTCTCCTGCCTGAACTGCTCCTTAGGAAATGGCCGGTGGGCAGCCTGGAGATTGGGGTATTCTCGTCGCTCCTCGGGGTTCAGGGTGAAACTGTCTTCAGGAGAATGGTCCTCTGCAGTCAGTGTGTTCTGGGGAAGAAAAGCAAGGCCCAATAATGACAACTGAGAGCATGCAGTCCTGCCAGTGCCCCCATCCCTCCAGTGGCTGCAGCCTTACAGCACCCAGACCCACGGCTCACTACTGAAACACAGATCTGTAACCAGCTGACACAAGTAAGAACTGATTCAGACTTGGGGACTTAGTTCTTCCAGGCTCCTGAACCATTCCAGCCTTGTGGTGAGCACCTACACATGGACACAAGCATCAGACTTAAAACAAACCTAGAAATATGAGGCTCTGAAGTAACCCCTGGGAAATCAAATTGTACCACATTAAACATGCCCCTAAAAATGCTGAAAGGCATCCATCTTAAATCATTTTAGTTTGCTTTGTTCCAAAGTGAAGCAAAAACACTGACTGCTAAGGCCATGTTGAAATTTATGGTATTAAACGATCCTACCGCTGAGCTGGCAACCTCCCCTTCTCTCCCCTCAGTCTGCAACAACTTCCATCTCATCTCTGTGTTCCTCACCCAGTTTCTCTGGTCTTGAACATCTGAACCTTCCTTCCTCTGGGATCTCATTTTCATGTTTGCCTAATGGTGGGATTGAATTTCACTGAGCTGTGGGTCAGCGGTTAATGCCTTTGTTATTGTTGAGCGTACTTCTGGGTTTTGTAGTACATTACAGCAGGCTGCCTCTGAACCAGTAGCACTGCTGCCACTGCCTTTGACCTCACCAAGGAGACACATTTAGTATCAAAACACTGGCTCCCTGGGTTAGGACTGGCCTGGGGACTTGGGGAAAAAACAGCAGAGAAGTCCAATCTTCTTATGGCTACAAAAAAAAAAAAAAAAAAGAAAGAAGCATGGGGTAGATTCCGCACAGGTTTTGGGTCTGACTCAGCTGAAAAATTTTAGCTTGAGGTCTTAGTATGACTGCCTGGGGAGTTTTTATTTTCAGTTCATAAAGAGACAGCGAGCATGGAGAGGGTAAATGTTAAAGACCTATCTTTTAAAACAAGCACAATTAAAGTGGAATGGCCACATGTGGTTCTGGCTCTACTGAAGCATATTTTTGCCAGCATTTCTGGTTAAACGCAATCTCCATCCAGCTCCCCTGGTTCAAATTAAGCCACAGCATACCTTTAGCTAAGCTCTCAGATAGATAACAGCTCCAATGCTTTTTCTTTTATTTTGTGTTTATTTGCTTAGAAGGTTCTAAACTGACCTTTAAAGGGATGTTACAATACAACCTGTGCACAATACAGAAAAATATTCACTGAGTTAAAATAAACTAAGCTTGAAGAATTAATCTCAGACTCTGTGAAATTGTCTTGAGTAAAAATGAAGGTAGTTGTCCTCTACCCTCCTGACTTCACCCTACTTGTAAAGAGCAAATGCAATTTAGCAGAATTAATATTGTTGTTGTATTGTCATTCCCAGAATAGTTACGCTCTGAAAGTGCCAAAAGGGTAATTTTATACATTTATCTACAGCACAGATCCAAATTCTGAATTAGTGTATGTGTGCAGTGCTAAAAATGTGTGTGCTCCTGACAGTCTGCTTTGCTTGGAGGCTAAAACAGGCTCTTCTCTTTGCTGGAGACCAGGAAGGACTTTCAGATGCCTTTGGTGGCCCACCCATTATTCAATACAAAGTAGAAAGCAGATCACACAGCAGGAAGCTCTGGGAAATTAAACTGACGGCCACTTAGCTAACTTTAGGTTCCTTACTCATATGCTACTGCTTTAACTTAACACTTTTCAGATAGAATTTAACATGCTTGGTGCATGAGGATTAAATGGCTTTTCAGTTATGTCTGACTAACAACAGGGCGTAATAGTGCTGTGATTAAATTACTTCAGCTAGGAACAAAAAAATAATATGGTACTTAACTATTTTTAGTGGGGTATCATGCCCATAATCTTACCTTTATTAAAAATAAAGTAAGATTTTATTAAAAACTAATAAAATTCTCACATACGATTCCATACTTTCTCTATCTGTCTGCTCCTTCAGGAGCATCCTGATTGTCCACATTAACATACCATGCAGCTAGAGCTGGCCAAGGCCTTTGGAGACCCAGATTCAAGTCTCTGGCAAGACTTGGTGTGTGATCCTGACAGGTCACGGTCTGCTGGTGCCTCGGTGGGGATAACAGCACTTCCCTTCCTCACTGTGATGTTTGTGGGGAGCTCAGCAACTACAATAATAAGGGCTATATAAAAAGTTTTTAATAGTGTCAAGCAGATGGAATATCACATGGAGTTAGTTAGGAAATTGTCATGGTGAAGTAATGACATCAGGCTGATCGGGCCCACTACCAAGCTGCTTGGGGCAGGGACTGTCATTAATTACAGACCGCGCTGGACGGGGTGGCTCGACACTGGGAAGGAAAACGGAGCAAGGACAAGATAACTGCTCCATCCCAAAGGCTGCTGCAGGCAAGGGAGGATGGACCACTCTGGTGGACACGACCCAGAGACCCCAGTGACACATCAGGTACACAGTTCTGATGGCAGAGACTGCCAAGCCCCGGAGTGGGACACGGAGCTTGACTTCAAGGGCAGGGTTGGCTAATGCCTGGCAGGAACGATCCAAGTTAGACAGTGCTCTACTTAGAGGCAGTGCTGCCTCTCACAGTCCCTTTTGCACTGGGAAAGCCCAAGACAGGAGCTCTTGGGGCTCTGTGTCGTACTCAGCACAGGCAAGTGGAAATGCTCAGTTTGTGGGACCATTCCAGTTATCTGCTCATGGTCCAACAAGTGAACGGACATTTGTCCCCAGTTAATAAAATGAAGAGAATGTCCATTTTTTTAGGGAGATACTTCTTGGTGTCATGTCTAAGCTGACCCACAGTATTATTAGAAATGTGCATTTCTGGTAAAAAGATTAAAGAGGCCGCCAAAAATAAAAGTGAGTTTGAACTGCATGTGAAGAGAAGACTATGCTCACCCTGTGCTACTGCATTAGCTCTGCAAGGGCTTTTCCAAGACCCATCTAGCAGGAAAGAGTTTGTCCTTATTGCAATGCCAGCATCCTTTCTGAAGAAAATAGGGTTTGTGTTCCAAAGCTAATAGATGAAATTTGATTTTTTTTTTCAAGGAGGATAGTCTTCTTTCCTTATTTTTACATTATTTCCCATGTTTATATTTCACACTGTTTATTTTTAGGTGTACACAATTTTATTGCTGATGCTTTTGGGAAAGCAGTGTTGTTTGCCTTCCTTTAAAAGCTATGTCACTTCATTCAGAACTACTGACTCAGTTTCTTTGAAGTTATGACATTTCTAACTCAGACACACTGGTTTCTTACTCAAATGATGCATCTGCTCTAAATATTTTAAGATAAAACACTTTTCCCCTCTTCATTTAAAAGGATTATTCACAATGTTTAGACTTTCCATTAAGATGATTTAAAGAGGTTACTCATACTGGCTGTAAGCTACAGTTCTGCAAGCCCCATGGGATCAGATAATTATAGAAGTTCCTAATACAAAACCAGCTTAGGATTTTTGAGTGTTCCAAGTGTGAACAGTATATAAAGGCAGGAAGATGTAGTCCATTGTTATGGGTTGTGTGACAAAGCAATGAAATAAACCCTGGAGAGAGAATCTGGCACGTTGTTTGCACTACGGAATAACCCACCTTGCAACACCCATCTCTGAAAAAGGGAGGGCAATAGCTCAGTACATATCAATGTGTTTGTGTCCATCTGTAAACCACAAAAAAACAGCAATTCACAGGGATTTTGTGAGGATAATTTTCAGTGCTGGTGATCCAGGTGGGACTTGCACTGTGGCAGGGTTTAAGCCCCAGGGGACAGCCCTGCACGCAGGAAAAATGTTCTGCCTGATATTGCAGGTTAACTCTCCAATAATCAGATGGGTATTTTAACACCCTCCTTGGCCTTCCCATCATGTTTCTCCCTCTGTCAGGACAGACATGAGGTGCAGGGAAATGTACTGTTTCTCTTCCCCACAGAGAAGCTAAACAGAAATGGGAACTTGTAAAAATACCGAACTAGGGAAAAAGGGAATTTCTCTGCAATTTTGGCAAATAAAGAGTCCATATCCCTCCTCTCTTCCTTATTTTAATACCATTTCCAGTTCTGGAAAAACAACTAAGACAGAGAGTAAGTGAGGAATGACTGTAGATATAGAAAATATTCTGAAGCAGTTGCTCTTCCTCTGCCCTTCATATTTATTACTTTCCTTTATTCACTCCCTACTTGCCAAAGCAAGGACACATTTGCAAGCACTGCTAATTATGGAATTGAGAGGATTTTAGAAAACTGGTACAACTAATATTCTAATAGCTCCCAGGCAGCGAGGGAATCTATTACTAAGTCCCTGCTGCTGCAGCTACATTGATTTCTTATTTATTGTATACTCCTTTGAAATATCTTGTAAAATGATCTTGACAAGAGGTCTTGAATTGAAAACCGAGGGTCTGTCACTGCACTTTCATGATGCACCTGTACAGCATCTTCAATCACCAGCAACAAAGAACTTTTCTTTATTAGGAAACTTCACAGATGTTGTATTGCTATCAGAGACAAAATGAGGCATGAGGCCTGAGGCCTTCACAGAAAACCATTACAGCCATTAGGACTGGTTTCATTTCCCACCTGCCCAAACAGATTGTTTTCATTTTGAAGGCTGTTGTGGGTTTTCAGGTTAGTGCTAAACGATCACTTTAAAATTAAGCAGTCTTGAGAGGCTGAGTAACACACCAGGATACTACCCGGAACTCTATCAAAATCCAAGACATGTAACAAACTTGGGTGATCTAATTTGTGGAGTTTATTTATGTTTTTCATCTATCATGAGTACAAACAGCACGGGATCTATCAGGCATGTTAAAGGAGCAGGCAGTGAGGGTAACAGCTGAGAAACATTATCAGAGATACACAGAGAAAGATTTCTTTTATGATTAATGCCACATACAGTCCAGGCAGTCAGACAGGAAGTCAGACCAGAGGGGTGTTACATCAACCACTCCGCTACTAAGACATTTTAATTTTTCCTTAAAATGATCTTGCCCCTCACTCACATACAGCAGTAAAGTGAAAAGCCTTACTTATCTTTAGAAAACTGCACAAACTAATTGTTCCAATAATAAAGAGTGCATTTTAGATAATCAATGCTAATAAATAATTTAAAGCAGATGGCATTGGCTTGCATGTACACCATTGTTTCCACTAAGCAGGTCCAAAATAGAGCATCTGTTTTAAAGATTGTGCTAGTAAAAGATGAACCACTGATAACAGTTGGTGATATAATGATAATAATAACAATAATAAAGTTCTGTTAATCATGGTCTGGGTTTTAATAGTTCTCTATTATTCTCCAATTCTCCAGCAAAATTGGTAAAATGACAGTGTAAGCAGTTCTAACTTGCAGTACACTGCCTGTGTGACTATGTGGCCATGGACAGACTAAATTCAGTCACCCCACAGTGTACTGCTCTGGGACATATGAGCTTCAGGGGCTGTATGGCTCTTGAAGAGATTTTGTCTCTGTGGAGAATAGGATTCAGTCACAAATACTGCTGCAGGTAAGAAGTTCAGGGCAGACATCAATCCACAATCACTGTTGAAGGAGTAGTCTGCGTAGATGCTGGGTGCCAGTGGCAAAGTGAGGTGTTTGGGGTGCCCCAGCACACACCCAGTCCACCCAGCTGGCTGTCTGCCTTATGCTGAAATAGCTCTCAGGAGCTGCATACAGCAGGACCAGGATCTCAAAGCATCTGGGCACATTCATCACAGAATCACAGCTTTTGGATTTTAGGGTTTCTATACTATAAATTTGTCTGCGTAGCCCTCATGGCTACACAGAAAATCCTGATGACTGAATGTGTAGCTAGGACACGTATTAAGGCTGCAGAGATCCTCAGGCTGTAGGGTTGAGGGCCCTTCACATCTAGGAGGTACCAGACAGCT
Organism: Pyrgilauda ruficollis; assembly: GCF_017590135.1. NCBI lineage: Eukaryota > Metazoa > Chordata > Aves > Passeriformes > Passeridae > Pyrgilauda > Pyrgilauda ruficollis. Next base: position 6,043,790 of record NW_024524489.1, on the reverse strand, counting down.
CTTTCAAGGCACGTGGCTAACACCACGTCAGGACCCTCTGCACTGGAGGAAAAGCCTGTTGCCTTGTTGAACCTTGTGAACTGATACCTCCTGAGTGCCAGAGCAGCTCTAACACCATTCCTGAGCCAGTTTGTTCACTTGCAGTCATCAAGCTTTGGTCCATCCTTCGTTCAGATTCCGCCTGGGAGTTTTGCTCACCAAGCTTCCTGTCCACACCACTGGCAAACAGTGGGTCCACATCTGAATGATTCTGGCAGACAAGGTTTTTAACTCTGAACTTAAGGAGAAAACCAACCATATTATACTCAGATCTGGCAACCTTTTGCTACATGTTGTGGAGACACACTTCACATCACAGCTATTTTTTATGCTCTGTTGTTTGCTTGTATTTCATGTTTTCATTCAGCTGGAAAATACAAACAGTATGGTTCAGCTTGGAGGTGAAGAACTGCCAGTTTGTATAAACACTTTGATAATAGAAACTTGGTGGTGATTACAGCTCAATGTCTGCTGGGAAAAAAACAACAGAGGCCCTTTAGCAGATTTTGTAAAGTAGTACAACACTGGTGCTTTGTTCTTCAGCATATCTGCTCAGCCATCCAGGGGACAAGCCAAGCACACAGAATTGAATTGTGTAGGGCTTTGACAGATGCTCAGTGCCAAATTTTGCTTCTAGTTAACAGATATTTTCAGTTGCCTAAGCTGCTGATAAACATTTAGTTATTCTTGATGACTCTAAAGATCTTCCCTGTAATCACTGCCTGGCTGAGCTCTCCACACAGGACACAGTGATTTAGTGGCTGAACAGGCAAAGGTACAGATGAAGAGCAGCCCAAGTATTCTACACCAATGACCTGTGGTGCCAAAATGCAAATTCTTTGAAAATTCAAATTCTTTTTAGGCCTTATTAAAGACTTGCATAAAATCAGTAATAAAATAAAGCTTAAAATAGAATTTATTTATACCCTTGCTAAATTCAATTAGACTAGTTTAATCTCACCCATCATCTGAAATCTGCATGATAATTTACATATTAGGTTCCAACAGAATGGGAAAAGCTGCCTTAAGCTGCAATCAAAACTGCAAAGGAAATTCAGAATATTAATACTTTTTGTACACAACCCTTTTTTCAGGCTTTGCAGGTCAGGACATAAAATGTCAGTGTAAATGAAAGAGAACAAACATACATCTTAAGTTATTTTCCTGGGTTTTAAACTATGTCCTTTGGCAAGTTTATTCTACTAAACCACTATGGCTAGGATTTCACTAGGTGAACCAACTTTAATAAGTGAAGTTTTATCTCTCCCTAGCTAAAAGAGTAACCCTACTTGAAGCCTTTTCAATTTCCAAAGTTGCCTTCAGCTGTTAGTTTCCAAGAAACAGCTATTCCCAGCCTCCATGTCTCCCTCTCATATGCCACTGAATATCCACCCTATGCTTTCAAAAGTGTCTATGACTGTGGCTGTGTTAACTGGCAGATGTTTTTAGAGACTAGAAAGTGTTTAGTCCCTGTGGACGAAAAGTTACATGATGACTTCATCACATAAGCAAAAGCTAATAACGGGAAAGCAAGAAAGCAGACAAGTGTTATATTCCAAAAACATGATGTTTCCTGTGCTTCTGGCAAAGCTACTTCTGTGCCTGAAAAAAGGCAAATCACTTTAGTCTTGGTGCTCAAAACACACACGCACCATCAAATGGCTGCGAGATAATTTATGTGCCTCTCCCTTAGCTGCCTTCCCCACCAACACTCACTTTCCTTTGGATGGAAGTGAGAGGGTGAAGGCAGAGGAAAGGCAGTGTTTGTTCACCTTCAGTATCTGTGCACCAACCATGTGCCTCACAACACTCGCTGGAAGGGGTTACTACACCCAGGAGTTTACAGCAGAACAGCAGCAGAAATCTGAGCGGCTGCCTCAGGACCACGCACCCCAGCTCCTGCAGGGAAATCCTCTTTCAAGTGCACAGCTTTACCCTCTCTGTTTGGAAAACTTTGGAGGCCGATACAGCAGCAACTGCAAGTAATTAGCATATATGGCATCTGCACAGAGAGGCAACACTTGCTGTGGTTTCATATCAAGCCATCGGCAGTGGACATGATGCTCTCTCTCTCCACCTCCCTGAGCTGCCTGAGTGACAGATCAATAAAGCAGAGGATGTGGATTCACAGGAGAAAGCCCTCCCTCCAGTGACATGATGGGGAAGAAGAGCAAGTGAGTAGATAGGTGGCACACCATGGCAAGACACTGTGAAGATCCTTCTCTGTCTAAGAGGGGAGAAAGGATGTGCCCTGGAGAGAAGCGCGGGCTTTTTGTATCATGAATTCAATGCATGTATATATAAATTTTCCTAGAGCAGTTAGGGAGGGGGCTATTTCCTAGAGCTGATTAAAGAAGCATGACTTGATTTTCAATTTCTAACGACTCGGGGGGCATTCCAATCGACTGCAGACAGGAAATGAATACCATACATGCACTGAAGAAGGCAGATGCTTTTGAATCTGACACTTACGTGAAATGAAAATATCTTCATTTCTGTCTCCCTTCCACCCCATGATCACTAGTTAGTTCTGAGCTATTTTTAGGGTAAATGGTTTTATTTTTTAAAGTTGTTATAGTCTTAGCATGTGCCTGAAGCCACCCAGACGCCACTGACAATAAAGTGTATGGGAGGAGGCAAAAACCATCTTTAGATTAGTCCCAGCAGCCCAACACAGCAGCAAGGTAAGAGAGGAAAGATAAGATGCTCAGTTTTGTGTATCCTCACCTCCTCTGGTGAGGAACAGAGATGGGGCCCTCGTGGATGAGCCATATCCAGGGAGGGAGAACAGCTCTGTACAAAGACAGATCCCAAAGCAAAAAACAGCAGAGACACTGAAGGCTATGGCTCAGAACTCACTTCCAGCTACGTAACTCTGCTAAAGAGATGAATATATATATTTTCTCTTCATACAGCTCTCACAAGCAAACTGCAATAATTGTCATAGTAGTATTATGGGGTTTATAACCCAATATAACAATGTAATTATTGCTCCTTTTATCAATGGCAGCAGTGCGTTTCAGGGAATTGGCACACGCATCTCTTTTCCCCCACTTAGTCCATATGTGTGCAAACACATGACTTCAGCTGCATACTCCCCTTGTATTTTATTGTAGGAATAGGACAAAGGAAGAAAAAAAAATCAGAGAGCTGGTATTAATCTGGCCCTTACTCTGATGTTATGCAAATAATGAGTTTGTTTTATCTTGATGTTAAGACAGCCAAAGCTGTATTCCTAAGAACATGAAAAAAAGATCCTCGTAGGAGACAGAAGAAGAAAAAGGGATGGGTAGGTGAGAAAGGCAGCTTTGATTTACATTATTCAAAATGCCTTGAATGCCAGATCAAAGAAGAGCAGCAATCAAATTCACATCCACTGAAGGATTTCAGCAGCTTTTTCAGAGCTATTGATCTCTCAAGGGCAAACCCTTTTAAACACAAGGTGATGCCTCTAACTAGCCAGAACTCTCACCTTACACTGGCTGGGCCTCATGTAGTTTGCTTTCAGCAGCTGAGGAACACAGAAACAGCCAAGACAACACTGCATCTGGATGTAGGACACACAGAGCTGAGCACAGAAATGAAAGGCGTGCATTTTCTGCACCAGATGTTGCCTGGCTACACCTGCTGCAGAAAATGGCCATCATGGTAGATGTTAACCAAAAACCAGATTCCCCACTGACAAGCCATATGTTTGGTGAGCACGGAGTGCTTGGTCTGAGGACAGACTGCTGTCACTCTGATGAGAATTCTGGGCAGGGTTTGTTTGCTCAGTGCTGAGATAAGAAAAATATAAAGTCACCTTGTATTTTGTGCAGGATGAAAGTGGAATAAGACATCTAAGGAGCTACTGCAGCTCGGCTGGCAAGCAGTGACTTGTTCAGGAGTTTGGACTCCCTGGTCTAATCTGAACACCTAGAAGCACAGGATCCAACCCTAAATCAAGCGCTGAACTGTCAAACGCATCACAGATTGGCATCTTCCCCTCACCCCTTCCCTTCCTTGGGACAGGTGTCTTTGGAGTCTGGTAGACAAGCTTCCTGGTGCTTTGCCTTGTCAGTGGACTTCAGGATCATGCCTTAAGCAAGAGCCACTGGAGTTTGGTGCAGTAAAGCAATTTAACCTGATCCAGCCCCAGATTGTTTCCTAAGAGCTGCCTTTGGGCTTCTGTGTGGATCCCCTTGCAGCAGGCTCATTGCTGCTGCCATCATCACATCCCTGGGAACACTCCATTCATGCTGCCTTCCACATTTGCAATGCTGCACACATGGCTGCAACAGCACATTATGGATGATTTGTCTCTTTCCAAGCTCTGCCCACATTTTGAAGCCTATCTGCTCTCACCAGCACTCAGCTCATCTTGGTACCTTGAACATTTCCAGGAAATGGATGACCCTTTTGCTCCTGCAGGTTTGGATTGAGAGCTAGTGCTGCTACCATTTCAACACACATCAGCATTCTCCAGGACTCTACCAGGCTAAACAGCTGAGCTGAAACCTCTGCCACTATTCTCTTGATACACCTGAAGTCACAGGCAGTGTGGCTGCCCTGGGTCCTGTTTGAGATATATATTCACAAATGTTAAACACACACATATCAAGTCCCCCATTCTTTCCCAATAAAAGCCTGGACTTTAGAGCACAAGGTGAGGAATAGATACTCTAGTAGCCAGCTGCAGTGAGCCTTTTACAAATAACATGATGATCAACCCCCAAAATGGAAAATGATACTCCAGAAGCTCTGTCCTGCCTGACAAACATCTTTCTTCCTCTTGTAGAAAGGAATAACATGATAAAAAAGTCTAATGCCGAATGCCTAAACAAACTGAATTAAGAAGAGATGGTAGGAGCAATGATGGATGAATTGTAAACCACCTGCAAACGCTGAAGTTGCCATACTCTTCTGCAGAACATTAAGCCTACACTGCAAACCTCCAATAGACAGGGACTGTGCTCTATAAAAATCATGATGAATGCAGGCTTGTTTTTATATTATGGAGGTCCTAATCCTCCTCCTCCTCTGCCTTTGCTCTATTGTTACAACATCAAAGACCAACTGCTGGCCAAGATACAGTCAATATGAAAAGGGCGACCAGCAAATTTACTGCTTGACTTCATTCCCTTTAAATGGAATAGGCACCATGGCCCTTTTTCAAAGTCCAATCACAGACATATATCTTTTTTATTGGACATCATGTACAATAAAGTGAAGCGGTAACTTGGAAAAAAAATAGAACACCTTAAAAAAATCCCATGAGGTGAACATTCCTTCATAAAAATATCACTGTGGTTACATGTTTTGAAAAACTCTGGGCACTTCACAGGGCAAAAGGCATGGACTGGCTAGGTTATAGTTTAGCTAAGATGCATACCCATGCCTGATATTGAGTTGGTTTCAAAAAAATACCTCAACCAACTAATAAAAAGTGATATATTTAAGACAGAATGCCAGCATCATTCAAATAAACTGTAATGGCATCATTCATGTCACGAGAATCATTAACTGCTTTGTTATAGCCTGCTCTGTGCAGTGAGCCTTTGCAGACTTCTTCAGTCCCGAGACTCTTAAAATCAGGAGCACAAAATGCCAATATACAGACTGCACCTTAAACAACTCCAGTCTGATTACTGAGGTAACTTCCAGAGGCACTTTCAGATGAGAGTTGTATCAACAGACATTAAAGACAGTGGCAGTTTTATTGCTCTCATGCTGCTAAAGAGAAGGGAAATAATTTCTGGCTATGAAATTAAATAGTGCATAAACAATTTTCATGATGTAGGAGGCAAGTAGAGAAGGGTGTTACAGAATCTATGCTAGACAGCTATGGTTCTCATTTTCTGTTTTAAACTAGTAATCATTTTTGTTTCTTTAGGTAGCTTGTGCAAACAGACATTAGTAGATATCTGGTTACAAATGTTATATCAAGACAAATCTCATACTTATTTTCAAATCCTGCACTGATGTGTATGGCAGGTAAAACTAAGCAAATTTATGTTTTATCTTTACAAACTTCAGCAGCTGCTTCCAGTGGAGTAATGATGGTTTCTTCTGGCAAAAATGCTGCTGCTGGGTTACTTCTAAGGCAATAAAGATACCAAAGCTGTGTAACTACTTTTTGAAGCACTAGCTTAAAAAAATAGTTGTCTTATCACTAGGTCCTTTCCCCTGTTATTTCTGTTACAATTTCTCTGCCGTCACCTCCTTCCATCACAGCTGCAGCACATCTCTTTTAGTGCAAGGACTTCACCTCCTGCTCAGCATTCCTGGGCATTCCTCTATTCCAGGAACTATTTCGACTGAGTGCCCAGCCTCAGTATCTGAGCATCCAACTCAATGAGAATGCAAAGGCAAGATGCCTGAAAGGAGTATCCAGGAAGTTAAACCTGTCCCATGGACGACATGGACCCAGTGACAGCTCCTTAGAAGAGGAGGAATCCACTTTTCTTAGAGTGGCTCCAGTGGCAGAAAGAGATGAAGCACTATTTGGCTTTTACAGATACTTACAGAGAACTCACTGGTTTTGTCATGAGAACTGATCTCAACAACCAGGCTGGCAAAGAAGAAATGTTAATCTTCCCAAGAAAGAAGAACTACTGTGAAACAAACACCTGGATTTTTCAGTGCAAAGAAACACAACAGATGGAAATTAATTCAAGAAACATGAAGAAAGCCACACACCAGGGCCCAGCTCATCTTTATGTACGGAGGTCCTGATGACATGTGCTGTGTGCTTATCAGTTCTGTGGAAAAACTGAGCTGTGAAAGATTCATATTCAAGAGGATCTTGGCTCTGCATCTGACACAAATCACTGACTTGTCTTGCTTTGTGGAAGTCAGTGGAACGAGGTCAATTTAAACACACTGAGAACGCAGATCTAGCACAGAAGCATAAAAGCCAAGGGATGTTTGAGCTCCTCCTGCCTTTCAACGTGCACTGACTCCACCAAGAGTGTGAGCAAAAGATTTCATCCCTGATTTTCCCCTCTCATCTTCAGGGGCACCTCCCTACATTAAAGGCTTAGAGAGGAACAACTCCAGGCCTGCTTTCCTCCAGCTAGAAGAGAGGAATAAAAAAGATATGACCCATGGCTATGAGTTCCCTAAGCACTTGAAAAACAAGGACAAAAGGATAAAGGAACTGCTTACCAGTAACGCCCACACCAGCTCCTCTAACCAAGCATTCTGGTGCCACAGAAGTGACCACTGTGGTGAGCCATCCCTTATTACAATAATAAGTTACATTTCACTTTGTTTTCTTTCTTTTTCTGGTATTTCAAATCGAAAGTTCATGGAAATAACAACACTGGAAATATTCTGCTCTTGCTGATGTACCAGTGAGCTCACTATGCCGTTTCTTGGAAATGTTATTCATATCTATGCTTTGGACTATGAATTTAGCCTGGCATTTACTGTCTTTAAAACTTGTAAAATAGGCACAATGGTCTTAAAGTGCAACAGTAACCACTGAGTGCTTCCTTCTGCCTTTTACTGAAGCACTTTGTATTTTTCACTTTAAAGTTACACTTCATTATTCATCTCTGACAGTGCCTCTATTCAGGCTGGAGACCCATTGCACTGCACATCGCTCACAAGCTACACCACAATACTGGAAAACCTCAACCTCCATAAGCTTGGGTTGACATCTGAAAAGTAAAGTAATAAGGGAAAAAAAGAAGACACTACTGAAAAATAATGCCTTAAAAAAGTCACCTTTCTGATAACTGAACATTATTCAGTCAATTCAAAGGGCTTTTATGTCGTGTATGCTTAAAGCAGACAGCAAGGTAAGAGTCATAACAAAAGGACCAAATAAGCACTAACCAACACAGTGAAGAGAAAAAATGAGGCACAACTACCACGTCTGTTTGCAAGGAACACTGGCAAAACACCCACAAGAGCATAAAGCAAGCAGTGCTCCCAGTTAAACCTGCCAAAGCTGCTAAGTCAGGATGTAAGCACCGAGCAAAACTACATGGCTTCAATATTTTAGGTTTATGCTTGTGTAAGGAAACATCTCAATTGTCTATCTATATATTCAAATTACAAGTGTATTTCAAGATTTTAAAGTTATGCAGAAGAATGTAACCACAAGAGAAGGTTGGCAAAATAATTTCCTAGCATTACTTGCACTCTGTGCACTTTTACATAATAAAGGAAAACAAAGGAGAAATTCTTAAGCATGAATGTTCACAAATCAGTGCATCTTAGAAAACATAAGATATTTGCAAACTTATTTTTTCTTCCCACTGGAATACCTACCAATGACTGGGTTTTCAGAAGTCACACTGATTTCAGAAAGTTTTCAAACATGCACATTATGTTTGCAGTCCAAGCCCGCGTTGTCTGCATCATTATCAAAACTATTTCCTTCTGGACTTCACTTTCTATGAAGTTCTCAGATGCTGTGACATAACACAGCTGGTGTTTCCACCTTATTGACAATCCTTTCATTGTTTTGTTTGATGGAGTTTTCCACCATTTTGGAACAATTCAGCATTTACTGATTACTGACATAGAGATGTTGTAGATATGAGCAGAGACAAAAGAACAATGCTGAATTCAAACCACAATTCCCAACTCACATCCAACATAACCTGTACTGGTTAAACAGATGTCTCCTCAGCAAAGGAATTCCACAGCAGAGCAAGGTGTCAAACAGCTCAGTATGCTGAACCTCTAAGCACTGGGAACCTCTAAGGACCTGCAGGTCACAACAGTGATGTTACAAACCACAGGGGAGTACACACTGACCAGCACCACACAGCACAACGATGAAAAAATTGTTGAGGCCACCAGCAGAGCTGCAGCCCTAGGCCTCCTCCTTCTGTGGGCAGCTGGAACCAGGAAAGGACAGAGCAGGGAAATGTGACTGAACCTAAGGGTTGGCAACCAAAGCAGGAGAAGCAAAGGAGAGAGTTTTGTGCCAGTCAGGTAAGAGCCAGGGGTCAGCAGCAGAGTGGTTGTATCACTGTCATAGCTGCTGTGACCAGCTGTGTTCTTCCTGTGTAGAGCAAACTTCTCCACACAATCAACAAGAGCTAAAAATAAAAGCTACTGCAGAACTCGTGCTGGTTGTCCACGTTAGATGAAACAAAGTGGAAAGTACTGATGCAGCTCCGTGCAGAATCTCTGTACCTACACCTGGCCTCTCCACTCTCACCAAGGGCAATCTCTACAGCTCTAGACTGGCCCAGGAGCCAGTGGTAGGTTTCAAACCTACCACTCCCTGCATTGCCATGACTCTTCTGTTCAGCCATAGGGCTCAAGCCCCTGGCAGGTTTCCCTTTAACCTCTCTGCCCTCACACACAGCCTCAGAGCAGAGTAAGGATCAGCTGAGAGAAGAGAAAGGTAAAAGAAGGAATGCCACTGGACCTCTCCCTGTAGTAGCCACTGTGTTTTATGTTTGGCCCCAGGACCATGGGAATGAACATGAAGACACTGTGATGGCCCAGGATGAATTTAGAACACACACATACACTCTGCTTTTTTTAAAAAAATAGCCCAATACTATAAAGAGCTGGGAAACAATCCTAAATCTTGCTCGAAACAGAAATAAATAACTCAAAGAGATTCTTCAGTATGAAGCACTAGGACAAAACTGCTCTGAGCTATAATTACAGAGACAAAATAGAGAGGCACCTTGTGATTTAATGCCAGGTATTTATCAGTGATGATCCAAGATAAGCAGTACAGTAACTGTTAGCTGTTGAGTTAAGAGATGTTTAGCAAAATATACCTCATCCAAACATCATGGTAAAATTTAACTCAGGAAGTAACCTTCACAATTGCCTAATATTGCTCTTTGCAGCCATAACTAAAATATTCTTGGATACCTGTTCTGAATTATTGCAGTAGTCTAAGATACTAAAAACCTTTCCACATCCTACCCTGAAGGTGTGGCAGCACTTTTCCACCAAGGATACTTTAGCTTGCTATGAAATTAATCAAAGTGGTAGGTATGAAGAGAAATTTCACTAATGCTTTCTGGAGATTTCTGGGAGCTCGGTTTGAAAGGAGAAAGAATCTCTCATGGGAGTGGATGCCAGAAAATGGTCCTCTGCTCACTGCAGCAACCTCAGTCCTTCACCCTTGCTTCCCATTTTATCCTTTGCTTCCATGCATGCAGCAGCAGCACACGTAAAGCTAATCACCCTTCCTTCCCCCTGGATCCTGGAACAAGCCACAGCCCAACAGCAAAACCACTAAAGAGCACACACAGTTCCCTCCCCTGGGAGACGAGAGAATGAACTGCACATGGTCTAAGCCATTGCTAAATCTTAGTACATAGCTGGAGGAACATATGCCAAAGGGTGAGCCCTAGATAAGAATCTACAGAGCAAAGCTGAGAACAGGCAGGTTCCACTCTCACTGCCAAAAAACACAAAATAGCCTCCCCTGTGAGGAGGAACCCCCTCACCAAAAGAGATTCTGGGTTACAGAGAATCAGCCTGCCCCACTCACAAGCCACCTGCTCTGAAAGCTGTTCATGTAATGTACAGACGTCTCTGAAGGCAGAAAAGGATTTAGGTTCACAGTAAATACATGATGTACATCCACTTATTGGCACCTTATACAGGCTAAAGGCAGTCTGGAAAACAAGAAGGCAGAATATGGAATTGACAGGTTTTCAAAGATGACTTACACAATCAGCTCCTAATAGAGCAAACCAAATGTAAAGCTCCAGAGCTCAAATTTACTTCAAAAAAACTGAGTCTAAAACGCTCCCAAAATAAACAGCTTGAGTCCTACTTAACTGAGGAATCCAGAAAGCTGAAATATGTGACTGTATCTGACTGGAGATAGTTTTACAAATTGCCTGAATGCAGTACAAGGGTCGGCAAGAATGCACAAGCCCTGAAAAGACTGAAATGCAGCCCAGCAAAGGTAGCAGGCAGCACACCATTGCTAAACTACTCATGGCATTGAACTGGGCATCCTGGGGGAAAATTACAAGCTCAGCCCCATAAAGGGCTACTCACACAGCTTGGAGAGAGACTCCTGTGCAACCATTTATAAGCAGCAGAATGTGTTTTTTCTGGTAGGGCTCAGAGAGCGTTTCCAACGTGGTGTAATTGCTTGCGCGCTTATTGAAGAGGGGGACAAGGGCAGGAGCAGGGGGATTAAAAGGAAAAAAAAAAAATCATCTGTTTACAGCATTGTGCTGCTTTTCAAATGATGTTTTCTTACATGGCTCCAGTTTTAGGCACAGCTACCGAGTTTCAGGCTAATGCAACACTGCTGCAAGTATCGCAGTGGAGAATCTGACTTCATGTGCTATGGCATATATTGTTGGTGGCTCTGTTACTGCATTTTACAAGGGCATTTTTCTTGGTGTGGGAACACTGTTATTCTTGGTGTGCAAGGCCTGCTATGGAAAAATTAGAAGTGAAGAGGATAAACTTCACGATGAATTATTTTCTCTCAGAATGAAAGCACAGATTTTAGAGCATCGTAAAGTATTAAAAATGTCTTCCAAAATTTATTTTCAAGCCTTCCCTTGGTTTTAGAACTATGTAAAAAGATAAAAATGTACCCAAGCTGCTTTTTTCCATCTCTTAATATAGCTTCATTTGCTCTTCTTCAGAAAAAGTTTGTACTTCTTTATTTCATAAATATGCTCCAGAACAGCTTCTGGATGCTAATTAAATTAGACCTAGTAGAATTCTCAGCAGAAAAAAATTTCCCCCTTCCCCAGTTCTCCCTTTTTTCTTTTTTTTTCCTATTGGAAGAGATGGAAGGAAGGGAATAAAATCTGACTGAGAAACGCAAGGCTGATTGCCTCTCATAACTCAAGACTGTGAGCTGTTTTACAACTCGAGTGTGGATTTCCCATTTTGTGCTCATTTGCCCTGCCACAACCCAGTCCTAACAGCAGCATGAAACTGCAGCCACGCAGAGATCCAGTAACCATCACTGCAGCAGAGAGCCAAGGGAGCCTGTGCTTGTACCTCACCCATCCCAAAGAGGAGCTCGGGAGTATATTGGGATTTTCTCCTCACTGCTGGTCCTTCACAGACAGTCACAGCACCACAAGACAATCCCAGACATCTGGAATCTCTGGAGACACACACAGCATGGGGAAGGGCACCAAAGGGAAAAAACAAGAGGGAGGAAAGAATAACTTGCTTAATTTTAGGGTGGAAGGGTTTTTTCTTTTTTTCTATATTTCCTTCATCTCTCAGTCTAATTAATTGCAGGGGTTAACCCAACTGAAAAACCAAAAGAAATCAAAACCTATCCTACGAAATCCTTCCTTCATTTAAAAGACCAAGGGATGGGAGAAAGAGCAGCTCTTTCTTCTCTTACTGAATCAGACTTAAAATGCTTACAAGCGTTTCAGACTATTTAAATCTCCAACAATATTTTAAGATTACTAAGGATTCTTCCTGAATTCATTTTATGTAAAAAGGACCCAATTCTGACTACCTCATTTGTGCAAACAGACTGCCTAAGTCCTAATAGACCATATCCCCTGCTTGATGATTGCCAGGGACTTTTGATACAAATTTGCCATGTCAAAAGCCATCTATAAACAGTTGTTGCAAAGATTACTCTTTCCTGGATTTGCCACACTTCTTCAAGTGAAATTTCATCAAATGCAACACCAATCTACTCACTTCTCACAATCAGTCCTCTCCACAGATGTACCAGGACAGAAAAACCCTGAGAGATGTCTAAGTGCTTGTATCAACAAGTCTGAGTTTGTGCCGTGCAGATTCTCTTCCCTGTGAGTGCAGTGCACGAGGATTTTGCGTTTACTTCAGCAGGTGCCATGATACAGCCCAAAACCTGCCAAAATCAGAAGATGCCAGTGCAAACTTCTCATTGAGATTTATATTGTGATCCTCTGAATGGAAGCATCTGCCTGCTTAAGTGCAATTTTCTAAAGCAACAGAATCCAGCTAGCAACAGAATCCCTGGAAGTTATAAAACCAGAAAATTGACAGATTTCCATCTGTTTAACCAATTGCTCTAATCAATATCCTTTCCCTCCATAATGTTTTGTACAGACATTGTCTCTCAAATACATAACTGCAGAATCAATGGAGTTGGGAAGTATATATGAATTTCAATGCTACAAATGGCAAAACATTATGAAAATATGAACTGCTAAAGCTATCACGGTACTTAAAGGCACAGAGTTTATTAAGGCAATCTGTAAAACATCACCAAACAGAAAAAAATTCTTGAAGTCAACAATCTACAGGTTTTCATGAGACAGCCAACTACAATGATAATAATCCAAGATAATTATCTGAAGATGATTTTCCTCTTGTTTCACCCTAACCTTACAACAGTGCTCTAAAAGCAGCTCCTCAGGGAAATGGCATCACCCAGAGTTCCCACTTGCCCAGATGTTTCTCTCATTATGTTACAAGCCTGTCAAGAAAAGGCAAATTCAGGGTTATTCTAATGATAGCAAACACCTCATAAAAAACCTCTCCACATTTACTTTTGCAAGGAACATCATTTAAAAAGGCATTCCCAGTGCCCAGGAGAAAAGAAGGCATCATTTATAAAACATCATTACCAGAAATCTCGCAGATATTAAAAGAAAACATCCTGGAATGTCAAGCTGGTGATAAAACTGCAGCGACAGCATGGTGGGGCCTTACCCACAGCGCGCAGCTCAGCAGTCCTCAGCAGGACTCCCACCAACTTCTGCAGGAGGTTTTCTGAGTTAGGGGGACCTGCCTCCAGGCTGTGACTGGAGCCTGCAGCTCTGGGTTCCCTCCTGTGGCTAGTGGGTTCATTTTGGGGACCACCAGCTGGGGATCCCGTGCATACAGTGACCAGTACAGCCTGCACTCTCCTTACCTCTCCTTGGCTTTTATCCTCTGCTGGTGCTATGATTCTTACCCAGATGATGGATGGTTTACATAAATTTACAGTGATAATAATTATGACATTTTTTGTCAGTTTATCGCATGACTTGGTAGTTGATTTTATTTTATCATTTGGGTGGAGGAGAAGAGAGCATGCCAGGGGCACATGCAACTGACCAGACATTTACAAGCTTTGCCTGTGGATGTTGGTGATTCTGCAACTTTGATCACTGTCTCCAACCATTATAAATGAATGGCAACATGTGATACTGAATAAAAAGAATGACCTGCAAGAATACTGAAACAGAACCAAAAAAAGTCCTTCACCTCTGTCGGGCATAATACACAGCGGAGTTTCACGGGAGAAGTCTTTCAAAAGACTGGAATGGACTAGCTGGGTCACAAGCGCTGTCCTTCACATCACAAGCACTTATGACACTAAGTTTCTTGCCTGTTTCAGGACTCAATGTTAGCCTGTTTCTTGATGTTTTCCAAGGAAAGCCATACACTTAGTCACAGTATTTCCCGAGACCATACACCTATCTGTTCCCCTCTCACTCTAGGGAATCCTGTGTCCCCACGAAGGGATGCCCTGGCTGGAACATGCCGTGCCTGACACGGCTGCTTCCATCCCTCGCCTGCCCCACAGGCTGCCCAGGTGCGCTGGCCGTCGTCCGCTGCGGGAATACGCGTGGGAGCCGCCCCGACGCCTCCCGCATGGCATCGAACCGCGGCGCCGGAGCAGCTCTGCCTTTGCCCCCGACAGCGTGAGGCCACGGAGGGCGGGGGACACCCCGTAACCTCCCGGGGAGCCCTCGGGCCGCGGAGCCCTCGGGGTCGGGACGGGCGGCGTGAGAAGGAGGAGGAGAAGGCGGACGGGGCAGGTGCACGGCGGCGGCTCCCGTCAGCCCGGGCAGCCCCCGCTGCCCGGCCGCCCCCGACGGCCCCGGGGGACGCAGGAGGGTGGTGGGGGAGGCGGAGCGGCACTCACCTGCCGCTGGCTGTGGTTGCCGGCAGCCGAGGGGGCGTGGGGCTCTCCGCCGCCGCGCAGCACGGTGATGTGCAAGGTGAGCAGGAGCAGCCCCAGCAGCAGCAGCAGCTCGGCCGCCAGCCGCACCATCCTCTTGAGCCGGGCGGCTTTAGGGCCCCGCGGCGGCGGCGGCGGACGCGGAGGAGGCGGAGGAGGAGGAGGAGCCGCGGCGGCCGCCGCCGCCGGGGCCGCCGGCGGAGCG